>NW_006238979.1:940278-953692 GCF_000226075.1 Solanum tuberosum | reverse complement strand
CTAGAATTACCATAAGTATTTCAATATTTTATCTTTATATGTAACATATCATTTACAAAATATTATTACTAAATTAATAATACAGAGAGGTAATTTTACCAAAAAAGTGTACTTTGTTGTTATCATGAATGATGGTTATATATACTTCAGTAGAATAACTTAATTTTAATATATGAATATTATCACCTATGGCGAAAAATATTTCATTTCATTAAGTTTCTACCTTATCTTTGTGGAATTGTAGTCTTCTTCCTTTTTCTACCGCATACATATAATATAGTTGTTGTCTAATAGAAAATATCTAGTATCTTATAGAAGTTGTATCATGATATAAAAATATTTAAAATTTTTCAATGATAAAAATTAATAGATGAATAAAATTTAAAGTATTATTTATAGAATCATTAATTTGATTTAAGTATGTCTTATGATCAATCAGTATTTTCTTATCTATTTTTATATAGCTAGTAAGGAGTGTATCTTGAGACATAAAGAAAAATTATATGGAACAATACATAGCCAATAAAGAAGGAACACAAAAATATATGGTCATGCTATATTCACTCTAATGTTTCATTTGATTTAAATCTCTTGCAACCAACACTTTACTTTCTCCATTTATTTTTACATAGATGTCCATTAAAAATAATTATTATCATAGCTATGTTATCATATTATAAGTAAAAGTAAAAATCTATTTTTTGAAATAGTGAATTTAACATCAAAACAAATAATTCAATGGACTACGTTGATACAAATTGTTTTAGAAAAAATTAGGAAGAAACTCCTTCGTTTGAGGGAAAAGAATATAAAATAAAAAACAATATCTTACCCAAATCATATGCTTTTTTTTCATATCTATTTAATATAATTGTCTCTCCCATTACTTTTCATCACTGTTAACTCATGAAAATGGTAAGAAAAAATATGAGTGTGAATTGATGAATTATTTGCTACAATTTTTTCACCAACACTTTCTTCTGAGGTACCTCGAATTTTGAACTAAATCAATTTTTGCAAATAACACTTGAGATTTTTTAAGAAGAAGAAGAGTAGAGAACTTAAAGAAAATGTAGTTTAAAACTGTGAGGAAACTCCTCTATTTATAGCTACCAAATAGTAGTATGAATAGGTGTTAATTGTGTCTTATCCGAAAAGTCACAACCTTTCGAAAAAGTCACTGCTTATCGGAAAAGTCACAACCCTTTGAAAAAGGTACAACTCATCATAAAAGGCACAACCCTTTAGAAAAGTCACAACCCTTCGAGAAAATCACAACCCTTCGGAAAAGTCACAACTCATTGAAAAAGTCACAACCCGTGAAAAAAGTCACAACCCTTTGAAAAAGTTACAACTCAATGAAAATGTCACAATCCTTTAATTTGAAAAGGTATCTACTTTAAATATAATAAAATTATTAAATAAAATAAATTGAGTGTTTTTAATTGGGGGTATTATAGTAATTCAACATTCAAGTTTGGGAGTTCATGCTTTTAAGGTAGTATAGATAAGAAAAGTCACAACCCTTCGAGAAAATCACAACCCTTCGGAAAAGTCACAACTCATTGAAAAAGTCACAACCCGTGAAAAAAGTCACAACCCTTTGAAAAAGTTACAACTCAATGAAAATGTCACAATCCTTTAATTTGAAAAGGTATCTACTTTAAATATAATAAAATTATTAAATAAAATAAATTGAGTGTTTTTAATTGGGGGTATTATAGTAATTCAACATTCAAGTTTGGGAGTTCCTTTTTTTTTTTTTTTTTTAACCCTCCCTAGGAGCTCCCACCCCTTTTTGCTCCCTTGGTGACTCGAACTCGCAACCTTCGGGTTGGAAGTGAGGGTGCTTACCATCCGAGCAACTCCCTCTCATCAAATTTGGGAGTTCATGCTTTTAAGGTATTATAGATTATAGATTATAGATATAGATTATAGATAAAGCAAGTACTTCTATTAGGTGAGACGAGAAATTTAGATAAACAACCAAAAACTTTCCAATTTTTTTTACAAATCGAAAGAAAACTAAATAATTGTCAAAATTCAGTAATAAAATATGTAATTAGAATTAGGAAATATTTTTAAAATGTTACGGATATTTTTTATGTAACAGGTAGAATGAGGGTAAATTTGAATTATTTTTTAATTCAATAGGTAAAAGAAAGGATAACTTTGATCAAGTAGATGAAAGGGTGATATTTTTGTACCATTTATAATCCATTGAGAGTGTTTTTGTAGGTTTTCCATTCCTATAGTGTGCTACTAAGCTTTATTTGGTCGTTGAATTACTAATTAGAAAGTATTGTGTCAATGTATGATAATTTGTAAGTTTATCTATTCTAAGACTAGGAAGTGATTTCTATAGCTCCTGGAATTTTAGACTCTTCTTTGGAAGTAACTGACTAACCTTGATCGGAAAAAGAAAGAAAAAAAAAAAAGAAACTGACTAACCTTGAAGTTTATGCGATACTTTTTTTTTTTTGGTTCAATTATGCGATACTTTATTCTCTGCATATTAGTTTTGTCGTTGTGATTGTTCTTTGGCTTCAAATGTAATGCTAATATGGATTATAAGTTATCAAATTACTAGAATTTTAGCCGGATATTGAATTTTAAAATAGAATGGGTCAGGTCAACCCATCTTTTACCCAAAACAGTTTTACTTGTACGAAATAAGAGCAAGGTCAAAAATTTATAACGGGCCGCTTGACAAGTTTAATGGGCTAAGGAAATGTGCTTCAACTAGATGAGGGACCAATATTCAGTGGCATCCAGTCTCCTAACAGTGTGTGGATGAGAAAGCAGGCAGTATTTCTGATGTTGCCACTGCTTCACCAACAAGTAGTAAGCAACTCAACTCTACAATGCTGTAAGAAGATAAAAGACAATAACAATTTCCAAAGGGACATACATGGCAACAACAGGAGGTTCTATTTCACTTTCTAGCTTCCCTTCATCATCTTTTTGCCGTAAAGCTAAACCCATATTGCCTGCTGATTCACTTGAACTAAGACACCTCAAAACGTGCAAATGTAAAATAATAGTCAGAAATCTTGTCTGCTTTGCAGCCCAAGAATCTTCATCTGTAACTGGTAATTTTTCACTTCTTCTTTTTTGTGAAATTGGTGCTTTTCATGGCGTCCTGTTAGACATACAATTGATAATTGACAATACAACTAGTTGCTGAGGAGAAGAAAGAGTCTCAGACTGCTGAAGAAAAACCAAAGCCAAAGGCAAAGGCTCCAGACAAGCCTCTACCTCAGATGATGGAGGAGGATGTTATTCCTTCACTGAAAGCAATTCTTGAATCTCAAAACGACATCCTTGAGCTTGAGCTATCATTTAATGACAACAAGGTGAGTATCATATTAACTTGTCTTGATCCCACTACTTTTGATTGTACCACAACTTTCATAGTGCATTGGCTTTTTTGTTGTTTTCATAAATGCAGCTGGAGGGCTCATTTCTAAAGAAGGGCAATCCATATTCATTTTGGGCATTCTTTCCGGATGGACTCACAGGTATGTCCTGACCTGTTTTAATTTTGTTGTGAGAGTTCAGTTTGCTTGAATGATCAGGAAACTAACAAAAGTTATTGTTTTGATGGGCAGGTCCTAAAGGTTTCTCTTTGTCCTCCTATGGTTCTGGCGCGAGCACTGTGGAACCTTTTCTCGTTGATGAGAAAAAGATAACAGCAAAGCACATTGTGTTCTGGGTTGAGAAGCGCTTAGCTGCCCAAGGAATTATTCCTGTCTGGAAAGAATAAGTGTGTATATTGTCTCTTACCTTCTCCCTTTTCTTCTTTCATTTTTCAGTAAAAAGGTCCATATGTATTTCCATTTATATGTAGTCAACCCTTGCTCTTCCTCTTCCACTGTGCAATTTAATATAACAAATGTACACTTACCAAAAGAATGAAATTTCACGTTTCCTCAATGCCAACAAAATATTTCAAGACTTAGATTTATAAAATTGTAGAATCTCATTAAACATACAGCATTACAAGTACATTGCAAATAGAATGCAACAGGCACACACACAAGGAAGAGTGTCGACTTTTAAATGTTCATGGTGCTAGCAGATGCTGCCTTCTTAAACAAGCAGTCTATCAGGGTTGATAATAACTCACAACAAGTGTCTTACCATTACAATGCAAACGCATCGGAACAGCCTAAGTTTGGAGAAGTTTTGGCACTTGAAGCTAATAATTAGGCATCGAACTGACACTTGTACCCTGTATTGCAAGTCGAAGCTCACTTGAAAAGTCCTGCAACCCAGGGGAAGATACACCTCCAGCTTGTAACATCAACTGACAGTGAAAACTGAATATCCAGTGGTCATGGAGAGAGAAACAGAAGGTTGGGGACAGGAGCTGGGACACAGCAAAACTGCCTCTTACCTGGTGCGGAAGCATAGATTACCCCCACGGTGATCTTTTTGTATACATAACTGGCCTTTCTGCAAAAACAAAAGAACAAATGAATGAGTTGTGATCACATGTGTGAGGGATGGACAAACCATCAAATTTCATAGCAAGAAGTGAGTGATCCTCATGCTTTCACAAGGTCTCCGATAATTCTTGCTGGTCTACTCCTTCAGTCCTCCACAAGTAAGCCGTAGAAACAATATAAAATTTAAAAATCAACAGAAATAAATTGAAAAAAATTCAACACTCTCTCCATGTTTTAACTCTGAGAACTACTGTATTATGACAGAAGTACTGTTGGCACTTGGCAATTGTGAAACACAACAGGTTGGAACTCTCACAAGACAGTGCTGAAACATTGCATGATGTCGTAAAGGAAGCCATGAAAGAAGTAGAGTATGATACATCCTTGTGGAACATGCCAAAATATATTTTAGAATCTCCCAGGGGCCAGACAACAAATACTAACACATCAAATGACAAACTGTCCATTCTCTCCTTCCTCCCCCCTCTTTTGTGGCAAGAATAAACGTTAAGCAAAAACCATTATGATCCCACTCCAACCCCCTCCCCCCATTTCCCCTACCCACAATTTTTCAAAAGTAATAAAAAAAAAAAAAAAAAAACCTCACCACAACACAAAAAGAAAAGGTAAGTCTTAATTCATTCTTCATTTGTAACTTGTCATATTCTGTCCAGTACAAATTCTTTTAAATTTAAAATGATGTGTACTGTTGTCATTTGAATATGCTTATTTCAGGGTAAATTTTTGCACAAGAAAATGTATATCAAACAACACACTACGTCCAACTCCTATCTCATGAACCTCTACAATATGAAAACAATTTTAGGTGATGAAAAATGCAGGTGATGATGTGCTACTTTTGCCACCAATATCCAATCAGAGTAACTGTGAGTTTAAAGCTTTTTACCATGTATTTCAAGGGACACGTAAAGACATAAAATTGTGGGACTATGCAATGTCACCTTAACTATTAGTAGAGTTGATTTAAATCTCCAGCTATTAGTAGAGTTAATTTATTTTATGCATCGACAAAGTATCCCATCAAGCAGAAGCTTTTTCAGTATATAAACTAGCACGGCCATAGCCCTATTTCCCTGAGTGGAGCCTCTGTGCACTGTAGCTAGATTTTTACAAATATGCAATCTTAAGATTAGATGAATTGCTAAGAGATGACTCAGAACATAGTCCTGAATAAATTTTCTGGTCACATACTCTCAAGACAGAGTTGATACGGTCATCTAGGAAAAAATCAACAACAAACAAAACTACACTTCAATTCCAAATTAGTTGATGAGGATAGCTATATGAATCCTTTATATCCATTCTGCTTCATCTAAGAAGAAATTAGACCCATTGAAATATTAAAGAGCAGCAGGCTACCGTTTCACTCACCAGAAGAATCATATGGTAAATTATTGTAAGCATTCAAAGCAGCCATCCAACCTACAAAAACATGCAACATTTTCTTAACATTATCGCTCGCAACTAATTGTTCATAAGAGGAACTGCTACCACCATTATTCATCCAAGAGTGGAAACTGGCTGACAAAGAACCAAAACAACCGAAAGAGATGGTATGTGAGGCTTGCTCACTCATCTTAACTGAGACCTATCCTACAACTGGCTAACTGAATTTGACAGGCATTCTTCCCAATTAGGTCAACAAGGATTGATATGGAAAAGTGGCTGGATTAAAGAATTTAATCAGAAAAACAACAGTAGTTGCTCATTTATGATGGGAAAAATTATGCCATCTAAATGCATATCACCATTCATCTCATTTTCCTCACGGACAGATGTGAAGAATTCAGTATCTATATACAAGTAAAGAACTCAGATCCCACATAAATAATAAAGAAAATGAAGGAAAATACATGGCTAAATATCATCACACCACACCAACTGAACTAGAGGAAAGACTGAAACCAAATGACCACAATACATTACAGCATAGGAAATGGTTAACAGAGAATATGTAAGTTACTGACAAACTGTTATTCGAAGTAACAAATTCAGCTCAGAATTAATCTAAGAAACATATGGCTATTTAGAAGCTGAAAAGCATCATTGCCAGAACATCCTTGTAGCGGTATTAACCCTGTCCAATGATTCTCATTTGCTTGATATCTGCCACCAGCATCATCAGAAGATTTTGACCTGGAGGCACTAATTTGATTCTTCTCTCCATCATTACTATTGATATTGACTTGTTCAATTCGATCTGCAAAAATAGACTATCTGAGAAAAAATGTCTACCAATAGGTTTATAATTCAAAAGACCTGTCAGCTATTTATCCATAATATGCTTGGCAGTGGAACAAAATAGAAGTACCATAATATGCTAGGCAGTGGAACAAAATAGAAGTACCAGATGACAGAAATTACATTCTTTTTGAACTTACATTCTATGTGGGTGGTTCAGCTTAGACTTTTAGGGCATCATCTGCCTATCCCAGTTGTTTTGCCACAGTTTGGAACTTAGCTCATTCTTCTTCTTTTTTTGGGATAAAGTGAAAAACGATAGTAATGTTTGGGCAAAACACATGCCCGTATACAAAACCGAAAAAAAGATGATTTTCTACTAACGGCATTCAATCTTCCTATACATAAAGGAACCTTATTGGTGCACCAAAAGAAATAAGGGAGACCTCAAATCCCGGAGCCACAATTGAGGAGATGTGGGGCTCACAAGGATGGATCTCAACTTACGAAGAATGCTAAATGACTGGGAAATTGGTCGGGCAGCTAAATTACTGGAACTTTTTCAGGGAACTACAGATGCTGATGACTCCTTATTATGGAAGGGCACTAGCAACAAGAGATCTTCAGTGAAATCAGCCTATTCATTAGCTTCAAGAAATAATCAAGATGACGCCTTAGAAGCAGAGTTAGAAGATCAGAGCTCCCTTTTAAGTTGTCAGCCAGACAGGCCTGTTTAACTCAGGAAAATTTAAAGAAGAGAGGAAGGAGGATTCCAATCAAGGTTATGCCGTGCAGCATCAGAGTCTAACAACCGTCTGTTCTACATTGTGGTGTAACTGTTCAATTGTGGCAGAGTCGGAGTATAGTTGGTCTCAAATAGACAGTGCCAACAACTAGAGCTGACTTACTGAGATATTGGCACAATTAGGGAGATAATGTCAGGCAAAAGAAGTGATGGAATTTCATTCCACCTTGTATTTGGTGGACAGCGAAGGAAAGTAAGGCCAGATGTTTTGAAGGCAGCAACAGCTCCATTCAGAAGATAAGGATGAACTGTTTTTTTGTTGTTCATGTTATGGTGCAAGGAGAAATATGTAAATGAGGTAGAATTTATACAACACATGATGGACTCCATGTGAGAAGTGCCAGCTTTTCCTAGTTTTGGAAGCTGTACATGGTTACCATCACAACCTTTGTGCTGAGTTTTCTAATACAAATGTTACTTTCTCAAAAAAAGAAAAAATTCCAACTCCTCAACTGAAACAAAATTCATCTCTACATTCTCAAAGGCTCTCTTATTTCTTTCCCTCCAAACGACCCATATAAGTGCTAGTGGCCCAAGCTTCTGCACGTTGTGTCTTCTCCTTCTACCATAACTTCAATTCAATATTACCTCTTTCATCAAGGCTGGCATCACCCAAAATATGTCAAACCACAAAGGACTTCCGACAATAATTTCGATGCTGATAGAATAAACAATGAATCAGGAGGTGATTGACATCTTCACCCGAAGCCATGCACACAAAGCACCAACTGACATAGGTAACCTTCCTCTTCCCCGGATTCTCCGTCGTCAAGATCACCCCAATCAAGTGAACAATACATATTTAGTTTGAAAAGGCAATCTTTTCTCTAATAAAAAATTTTCACAATAGGACTTAACAACGAACATCCCCCCCCCCTCTCCATACATCGTGGTTATCCTACAGTGCTTAGTTCATTCTTATCTGACATCTTCATATTTATAGCCCGAAAGAAAAAGGTTTAATATTAGTAGTTGGTTTAAATACTATCTAGGTTGGTTGTTAACATCTGACATGATATTCAATCCTGCCATCCTAGCTAGTGTAGTCAAAAGCAAAAAGCGCAAAAAAAACTCCAAGGTCCATCCGGGCTTTAAGCTCAACTAAAGCATGGGCTTCAATGAAAAACGACGCAAAGGGAGAAAAAATACAAATATATATGTTTAGTATAAGACTTATAATTTATAAGCATGAATGACAAATATAGTAACAATGAAATTGAAAAATAATTACTATAAAGTGAAATATTAATTGCTTAGTGTCGTCTCTTCATCAGAGGTTCATTGGCAAGGAAAAGTATGTCTTAGTACCTTGTTAATGACATTGAACCACACATTAAGCAAGGCGAAGCGCTAACACGTTTTGAGCCTCACTTCAGGGCTTAAGTGCTCCTCTGATAACACGGATTGTGGCACATTATTACCAAGTGTTATCCTAGTAAAACTTAACATATGCTATGTGAAATAAATTACTGGCAGAACTTGCATTAAAAAATGAAAATGAAAAGCTGCTCTCTTTAGGAAAATCACCTAGATACCGTCTATGAGAAAGAAAGAGAAAATAAAGCAGCATGCAATGATGATGGTCAATAATCCAAAAAGAACAACATTTTGGAGTGGGACATGCTGAAGTCAACTAAGGCACCAGCTCAAAAGATCAATTGGATAGTTTGCACTTATACCAACATATGCTAAAGTAGTTTAGAACCAGTGAATTATAAGCACTCCAACAGACCAAAATTAAATGAGCAAACTTATAAAAAGAAATTTTGGGTTGTAGTAGGTGTGTCAAAACTAGTTACCTCCTCCAGATTTTCGCCTACCAAGTGAACGATTCCTGCAATAGAAAAGGACATCAGAAAAACAAAAATCAATTTAATAAAACATGTCCAATTTTAGCAATATACACAATCATGGAAACATCATCATAAATACCGCTGACTGGGAGGGGCATAGCGTTTAAGGGGTGCAATGTTGGTGGTGGCTGATGAATCTATGGAAGGAATTTCCACCATTTTTTTGTTCTTCAAAAATGTTCACCACCTCTTTCGCCACCGCCTCCGGTGTTTCTGTTGAAAATGAACTTGTTTCTTCAGAATTTCCGGCGATAATGTCAGCCGAAGATCACAAACGGTCAGTGTGGTAATGTTTTGCTTCCCGTCGACCAAATTGGCAGATTAACGCAAGGGTTTAGATGGAAGGCTTAGGTGATACCATGATTTGCTTTAACACTTTGTTTGCACCTGTTGTTTCCTATTATATAATGTTAAAATAACTAGTATTATGTTTGAACATACATTATACACTTGTTTATACGAAGAAAAAAAACAATTTTCTTTTGGTTCAAATTAATTATGTACAAAATAGGCCACAAGTGTGACCAACAAACCAAATAAAAACAATCAAAAAACAGCAATATCCGTTAGTCCCCTCTGCATTAATGAATATTGTTTTTATCTTCCTTGTCCTGATTCTCACCGTTGAAATCTGAGCTTTATCTATGTTTATCAAATTCTTTAGGTAGCTCTGAAAAGTTGCTCACATTTATTGGGATCTGTTGATCCAAAGTAATGTTTGCTAGTTTATCTGCCCATGAAAACATGATTAATTATACACTGTGAATCCCTCATGTGTTGCTTTTTATTTCCATCTGGTCTATGAGCTTTCAAGATATCTTTCATTCCTTCGAAATAATATTTCTCAGACTGAGTGAGTGTCACGCCCCAAAATAGGGAGGCGTAACTGGCACTCGATAACCTAGTTGATCATGTTAGCCACTGAAACATACTAGCTAACCAAATTGTGAGGCAAAAAGATCAGGCAGCACAACATCTGAAATGTGAAGCCTAGACCATGAAGGTCATGACATGTATGACAATAACCCATACAACCAATGGTACACAAGCCAAAAAAAAATAAAGATGCATTAGCTAGCCGATGAGGCTGCAACTGAAGACATACCTACATACACAGACATATATATGTACATGTCAAGTCTATAGGCTGGAGATTGAAACTTACAAAAGAAAACCCAGAATACTGTGTCCATAATAGCCTCTACGAGTGACATAAGCACTATCAAAACAAGGCCCCAACTATACCCAAAATGTACAACAAAAGTAAACATCCTCTGATAGTCCCAGGATAAGATGGAACTTACCAACTCACAGTTGAACCTGAATCTTAGCGGGTGGGTCGATCAGAATCCTTGCCTAAACCTACTTGCAAGAAACAAAAAGCAGCGTCCCCAGGCAATGGGACATCAGTACAAATAAAAATATACTGGTATGTAAAGCGGAAAGTAATATCATAAGTAGCTATTGTAAAAGAGTAATAGAGATACCACTGAAACTGAAACTCAAATAATCTCCATGGCTGACATTTGGCCTCCTACAATTTAAATATGCATGGTATGCTCGTATAATCGTATCTCGTGAATAGATACATACATACATATATATATATATATGCAAATGCATGACATACCCAACCAAATACTAGCAATGGTGGTGTTTCCCGGTAATTAACCGATATCATATTCGCGAACTTGTGACCATAGGTGTCTCATACGTATAAATATAGGCAATAGGCCTCATACCTCCTGATTATAGCTCGGGAGTAGAATCCATAGCATGTCATGCCATGGATTTATAACACATATATGTTATCGTTGTCATGTTGCAAATCTTAGCCCGTTTGTGTACTCTTGTTCTCATAACCCCGTAATCACTTTCGTATGACATGTAACCATTGTCACGCCCCGAAGCTACCCCCAGGACGCGTACACGGGACCTAGGATTACGAGTGACCCCAAGCTAACCATGCTGGCATAACATAAGCATACTATGATAACTGAAATAAGATAATTATGTGCGGAAGCTTAAAACATGACATAAGAGAAAACTGATGGGTAATACCCATTCTAAATCTGAATGTATAATATGAGAGTTTAATGACAAATGAAATATCAAATTCCAAGCTAAAACTGAATATAACTATGTCTAAAATAAAGTCTCTATCTGACTAGAGATGCTGGGACATTCCCCAGCTAAATCTAGCAAAACTGAAACTAAAGACTGAAAGTAGAAAGATAATCATGTAAATCGTCCTCAAAGAATGAGGAATCACCACTGATGCTGCTGAACTGAAGATCGGGGACCGATCTATGTGTGATTTGGATCTTGAAGGCCTGAACCTACATCACGAGAAGATGTAGCAGAGTATGTGTCGGTACTTGAAAGGTATTGAGCATGCATGATAGAATAAAGCTGAACAATATACATAACTGAACAAAGCATATAACTGAGCAATGATATAAGACGAGCATGATACTATACTGAAAACACTGAACATGAATGCAATGACCAAGTTTATACATGCTGAAACTAAATACTGAACTGTATCTGATAACCTGGTCACTACACTAGAACCTGACTGTGGGAGCTACTAATAACCGACATAAAACCACATGAGCTAAATGTGGAGTTCGATGTATACGCCCCATCGAGAGGACCCAATATACCCTGCCATAGGTATAGAGGCATAACTGGCGTGATTACTAAAATGTAATACCAGAGTGGACTTATAAACCTACGGGGGCACGTAGTTCTGGACTGTGAGGGTGACTGACCCTAGTCCAACTTGGTATTAAGTCTACTCCTAACTGATTATGTAAATAGCACATTATGACTGAATTTTTGTAATACTGGATAGCTCAAAATTACTGACATGCTAACTGAAAATGCAACATTAATGTACTGATAATGAAACATTTGTAATTGGAGCATGTATAACTGAATAAACTGACCTAACATGTGTAATTCATGAACTAAACGAATCTACACAACTAGGGTTCTGAATTTCATGCAAGAACTTAAGCAACAACAAGATAATCTGATTTGGATCATTCTAACAGCTAAACCCAACAAGCATTCAAGACCCTCATAGATCTAGATAATATCAAGGGAATCAAGATTCTGACTGAAATCTAGGGACCTAATGGGTGAAAGGAACCCACTAGTGAAATCCCACATACCTGTGATGAATTTCATGGAGAAATCTTTCGATTTCGGGGATGAAACTGATGAAAACTTGCTACGTTCTTGGACTAGGTCTTGGTCGACTTTTTCTCCTTCTTTTCGTTCAACTTGATGAATTTTTTGGAGAATGAGTTGACTTGGGTAAAGTCTAATTAAGTTACTAGGCTAAAACTGACCAAAACTACGTAGTTAGGGGTCCAACACATAGGGAAAAGACCAAACGACCCATGACTTAAAAGATATCGGGGACAACCGACTGACTGATCGACGGTCCGTCATCGACGGACCCACAATCTGTCCTGTCAACCGTCGACTGGCTTTAGAGACTAGAAGTCTGGGGTCTCGATCCATGAACCAACTTACGGTCCGTGGGTCCAGCCGTGGGTCGACCCTTAGACATTTTTCTGGGCTTTTCTAGAAAGGGGTTACAAGTGGTGAACCACGGACCACTAGGACGGACCGTGGGTCACCTTACGGTCCGTGGGTGGTGCTTGTCAGTGGCACCTGCAACTTCTGAAAATATGCATTTTGGTAGTTCTAGAATACGGGGTGTTACATTATCTCCCCCTTGGGAACATTCGTCCTCGAATGAAGACTAAACTAACTTCAATGGAGGGAAAGAGCTGCAAACCTTACCACTAAGTACTGGAAACCAAAATTTGATTGAACTATGTTCCAAGAACATGCAAATACGCTGAAAATGCAAGTATAATTGAAGGAACAAGGTACTAAGATTAATTTTATGCATGAATGACTAAAAGACTGGAGAGGAACTATTACCTCAAGTTGGAATGGAATTGGAAGGAAAGAGGTGAGGATACTTGGACTTCATGGCTGCTTCTGCTTCCCAAGTAGCTCCCTCTACGAATTGACTCCTCCACAAAACCTTGACTGAAGCAACTTCTTTATTTCTCAACCTT
>NW_006238979.1:938687-939889 GCF_000226075.1 Solanum tuberosum | reverse complement strand
CAAGCTCTCAACATGTCCTCTAAGGTCTGAATGGTACGCTCTATCTAACCATCCATTTGTGGATGAAATGTTGTGCTAAGGTTAACCTGAGTACCAAGACCCTTCTGAAATGACTTCCAGAAATGAGAGGTGAACTGAGGACCTCTATCTGAAATGATAGACAAAGAAAACCCACGCAACCTGACTATCTCATTAATGTAAAGCTTGGCGTAGTCCTCCGCCGAATCTGTACTCTTGACAGTCAAAAAGCGCGCAAACTTAGTAACTCTGTCAACTATCACCCAAATGGAGTCATGTTGTCTGCGAGTACGAGGTAAACCTGTAATGAAGTCCATATTGATCACTTCACACTTCCAAGTAGGAATGTTGATCTCTTGAGTCATACCCCTTGGTTTCTGATGTTCTACATTCATTTGTTGACAATCGGGGCACCTAGCCATAAAATCTGATATATCTTTCTTCATGCCATTCCACCAAAAGACTTCCCGCAGATCACGGTACATCTTGGTAGCACCTGGATGAATAGAATACCTGGAGTTATTCTGCAAGAATCAGCTGTCTCAACTCACCCACATTAGGAACACATAAACGACCCTGATAGTGAAGCACACCATCTCCCCATTTGGGGAAAACCTCAACCTTCTGCTGATGGACTGCACCCTTTAGTTGAAGCAATATAGGATTACTGTCTTGCTTTTCATTAAACTCCGCTACCAATGAAGATTCTGACCCATTCTGAACTATTACACCACCATCTGATATGCTCATAAAGCGAACTCCCAAGCGAGCAAGCATGTGGACATCCTTCGCTAGTTCTTTTCTTTCTTCCTCAGCATGTGCTACACTACCCATAGATAGTCTAATAAGAGCATATGTTACTACATTGGCCTTACCAGGATGGTAATGCACACTCATATCATAATCCTTGAGGAACTCAAGCCATCTTCTCTGGTGAAGATTCAACTCTTTCTTGGTGAACACATATTTCTGGGTGAACACACGTGAACACCATACAAGTAATGTCTCTAAATCTTAAGTGTGAACACCACTGCTTCAAGCTCGAGGTCATGAGTCAGATAATTTTTCTCATACACCTTAAGCTGTCTAGAAGCATAAGTTATAACCTTACCTCACTGCATTAACACACAACCTAGAGTAAATGAGGATATCATCAATAAAGACGATAACGAACAAGTCCAAAT
>NW_006238979.1:933636-938306 GCF_000226075.1 Solanum tuberosum | reverse complement strand
CTTATCTAGAAGGTCTTTCAACTGCTCTTTTAATTCCTTAAGTTCAGCTGGAGTCATTCTGTAGGGAGGAATAGAAATGGGCTGGGTATCTGGAAGGAGATCAATTCCAAATTTGATTTCCCTTTTGGGAGGAACTTTGGGAAGATCTTCTAGAAACACTTTTGGGAACTCATTTACTACTGGAACTGACTCAAGAGTTGGGGTTTCAGAACTTGAATCCTTAACCCGAACTAGATGGTAGATATACCCCTTGGAAATCATCTTTCTGGCCTTAAGGTAAGAAATGAATCGACTCATATGCGCTAAGCTACTACCCTTCCAGTCTAAGATTGGTTCGTCTAGAAACTGGAAACGAACGATCCTAGTTCTACAATCGATTAAGGCATAACATGGATGTAACCAATATATGCCTAGAATGATATCGAAGTCTACTATTTCTAACTCTACAAGATTTGCTGAGGTGACTTTCTGAGAGACTGTGACAGGGCAATTTTTGTATACCCGTCTAGCTATAATTGGGTCACCAACTGGAGTAGAGACTGAGAAGAGTTCTGAGAGAGTTTCTGGAGTAACATCGAATTCGACTGCTATGTAATGAGTTACAAAGGAAAGAGTAGCCCCTAGATCTAACAAAGCATAAATGTTTAAGTTAAAGACTCGTAATGTACCAATGACCACATCAGGAGAATCTTCCTGATCCTGGCGAGCCTGAAGAGCGTACAACTTGTTTTGGCGTTGACCGCCACCTGTACCAGATGAGTTACCCTGCTGAATCGGGTGACCTACTGGTGCTACTGAAGTCGTAAACTGAGCTCTACCATTATTACCTCTTTGACACTGTTTGGAATAAGGACAATCTCTCAACATGTGACCAGTCTGACCATACCCAAAGCATCCTTCCTTTCATGCAAGACACTCGCCTGGATGGTTCTTACCACACTTAGGACAAGTTGGGTAGGTCCTAGTACCCGAAACACTCCCCTGAGACTTAGAGCCTGATGCCCTACCTTTCTGATCCTATCGGAACCTGGAGGATGGTGCACTAGATGATAAAGGTGTTGGGGCTGAAGACTCTTGCTAAACCTGCGAGCTATTTCCACCACCTGATTTCTGTTGAGAATACTCATAGTTGCTTGTCCTAGCCTCTTTGTTCTCCTTAGCCTGCTCCCTAAGATTATCTCCCTCAACCTGCTGAGCATGAATCATGAGCCTAGAGATGTTCATATTTTCTAGCAACATAGCATTTCTACACTCTGTTTTCACTAAGTCGGATACCCCATACAGAAACTTGTTCATTTGAGCCTTGGAATCGGCAACCATGTGAGAAGCATACCTAGAGAGTTGAGTGAACTTGAGTCCGTACTCTTGGACTGACATGCTACCTTGCCTCAAATTCATGAACTCCTGAGCTTTTGCCTCCCTCAACTCTCGTGGGAAGAACCTGTCCAGAAAAGTCTCACTAAAACACTCCCAAGTGATAAGAGCCGCATCCGTACCCCTATTTTCCTTCCACTGAGTAAACCAAATGTGAGCCACATCCTTAAGCTGGTAAGATGCCAACTCAACCCTATCATTACCAGTTACTTGCATCACTCCAAAGATCTTCTTGACCTCATCTATGAAGTTTTGGGGATCTTCTCCAACTTGTGACCCTAAAAACACAGATGGATTCATCCTAACAAAATCACGAACTCTAGTTGCAACTGACCAAACATTAGTGTTAGTAGGAACCGGGGCCTACTGATTGTTCTGGTTAGTCACACTTTGAGCCAAAAGTTGGATAGTATTCCGAAACTTTGCATTCAAAACTTCTTGATCTGGGACTGGAGGAGTTGCGTTAGCGTTGCGGGCATTCCTTTCATAAGCTCTACGAGGAGGCATGATCTAAAATGCATAACGACGAGTTATAAGGTAGATCATACCCACGCACGATAAGAATAACAAGAAAGTGAAGTTTTTCTAAAACACTTTGTGGCCTCCCTCTCATTAGATGTGGTGCACTTCACACCCATGAAAAAGACTCTACTTAGTGCGGCTTTTCAGATATCCAAGGACACTTAAACCTAATGCTCTGATACCAAGTTTGTCACTCCCCGAAGCTACCTCCAGGGCGCGGACACGGAACCTAGGATCATGAGTGACCCCAAGCTAACCCTATTGGCATAACATAAGCATACTATGATAACAGAAATACGATAATTTTGTGTGAAAGCTTAAAACATGACATAAGAGAAAATTGATGGGGAATACCCATTCAAAATCTGAATGTATAATCAGAGAGTTTAATGACAAATGAAATATCAAACTCCAAGATAAAATTGAATCTAACTATGTCTGAAATAAAGCCTCTATCTAACTAGAGATGTTGGGACATGCCCCAACAAAATCTAGCAAATCTGAAACTAAAGACTGAAAGTAGAAAGATAATCATGTCAATCATCCTCGAAGAATGAAGAATCACCACTGGTACTATTGAATTGAAGATCGGGGACTGATCTATGCTTGATTTGGATGCTGAGGGCATGAACCTACATTATGAGAAGATGTAGCGTAGAGTATGCGTCAGTACTTGAAAGGTATTGAGAATGAAGGATAGAATAAAGCTGAATAATATACATAACTGACCAAAGCATATAACTGAGCAATGATATAAGATGAGCATGATACTATACTGAAAACACTGAACAAGAACTAACTGAATACAATGACCAAGTTCATATATGCTGAAACTGAATACTGATATGTATCTGATAACCTGGTCACTACACTAGAATCTGACTGTGGGAGCTACTAATAACCGACATAAAACCACATGAGCTAAATGTGGAGTCCGATGTATACGCCCCATCGAGAAGACCCAATATACCCTGCCAGAGGTATAGAGGCATGACTGGCGTGATCAGTAAAATGTAATTCCCACAGAAAGGACTTATAAACCTATGGGGGCACGTAGTTCTGGGACTGTGAGGGTGACTGACCCTAGTCCAACTCGGTATTAAGTCTACTCCCAACTAATTATGTAAATAGCACATTATGACTGAATTTCTGTAATACTGGATAGCTCAAAATACTGACATGCTAACTGAAAATGCAACATTAATGTACTGATAATGAAACAATTGTAATTGGAGCATGTATAACTGAATAAATTGACCTAGCATGTGTAATTCATGAACTAAACGAATCTACACACCTATGGTTCTGAATTTCATGCAAGAACTTAAGCAACAACATGATAATCTGATTTGGATCATTCTAACAGCTAAAACCCAACAATTTCTAACATTCGAGAAACCCTAGGTCTAGATAATATCAAAGGAATCAAGATTATGACTGAAATCTAGGGACCTAATGGGCGAAAGGAACCCACTAGTGAAATCCCACATACCTGGTGACGAATTCCACGGAGAAATCTTTCGATTTCGAGGCTGAAACTGATGAAAACCTATTGCGTTCTTGGACTAGGGCTTGGTCGACTCTTTCTCCTTCTTTTCGTTCAACTTGATGATATTTTTGGAGAATGAGTTGACTTGGGTAAAGTTTAATTAAGTTATCGTTACGACCCAGGGGTTCCCCCTAGATGCAACACGGCGTACTTGACCCCGAATGGGTCTCATACAAGCCCTTAGCATACATAAACATAAGAAAGTAGAAATGACGCAAAAAATAAAATTTTACAAGCGAAGTCTTTTTCATAAAACTGAAAAAAATCTAGACATTGTCTCATAATCCATCTACTACAATAGAATGTCAATAGGGTCACAGCCCTTTACAGTCGAAAAGTCTCAAAAGTAGAATATAAGAAAGTAACTAGAAGTGAATGACATCTTGTCCTCGAACCATGAGGACTCACCACAAGTTTTGGAGATAAGCAATCTAAGCCTTAGTACACTTCACCTAGCCGGAACCTACACTTATAAAAAATGTAGAAGAAATAGGGGTTAGCACAAATATATACTAAGTATGGAAGCATGCATAAAAAATCCTTGAAATATGATTAAAAAAAAGGACAATTTATTTGAAAAACATGCATTTGTCAAGTTTGAGAATCACTTATGCATTTTAATGTAAAACACAAGTCATAGCATATTCATCACATAAATCCTCATAACATAGTAGAACCATTACATTAGCAGCCCTAAGGTATACTTGTGCAATGTATGGTTGGCATCCCATAATACCAACCATACTAAATACTTCTTTGAAGCCACCTTAGTCATACATATCATCTTTAGACCTCATCATAGTCAATAGTCATAGATAAGGAAATAGTCATGTACATTACTTGAACATAAGGAAAGTCATTCATAGCAACAATCCATTTAACATACATGCATACATGCATGTCTTATCACAGCATAAAGAACCATCCCATAACCCATTTCCAAGTCCACTCCCATACCCCCACTCCTACTAAGTAAAGCTTATCAAGAAGTCATAAGTATAGTTCGTGTCATATTCATTATCTTGACATGTAGGGAAAATAGTCTTAACCGACATAGACCATATGAGCTACATGGAATCTGGTGTCATGTAACCCCACACCGAAAGAAGGTGTCCTACTTGCCTAAGGTAGAACTACATGTATTAGCTTTTAGGTGGATCCACTAGCTAAAGACCTATGTGGGCACATAGTTATGGGATAGGGAGATTGCTACTAGAAATCCAAC
>NW_006238979.1:881269-933272 GCF_000226075.1 Solanum tuberosum | reverse complement strand
ATAGTGTTTCATGAGAATATCCTTTCAATCAACACAACAACATTATCATCATCCTAGACAATTCATACATAGTAATGTGTAAGGGTAAAAGGGAGAATCATCTTTCAACAATACCACAGTTTACGCAATAGTCATAGGATCTTCACTTTCTAAGTGAATCATAAGTTCATATACAACTTTCATCAACATGTACAGACCTTCATAATTTACCCTTCAAGGGTCATGAATCATGTCTCACAATCACACCTAGAAATACTACATTAGGCATGGATAAAACAAGATTCAATAACTACAATACCATAGACACAATTCATAGTATTCATTTTGCATCAATATACCCATCACAATTCATGAAATTGGGGTCATGAGGAAATTCATGGGTTCATGGGGGACTTTATTATAAAATCACCATAAAACAACAATTCCATCATATGTAAGACAATTAACTCATTGAAATCGTTTTTAGGAAGAACCCATGACATAGATTAAAAACCCTAGATTTTGAAGAATCTAGTAATTTGAAATAAAGAGTTTTAGGGGTTCATGGAAGAAAGCTTTCCATGAATCAAGACCCCCATACCTTGATTGTAGATTTCCTCACGAATTGGAGTTGAGAAGGTGAGTTCTTGAGCCCTAATCTTCAAGTTCTTGCTCTTCTTCAATGGATGATTTCTAGTGAGAGAAATATTGTGAGGGAGAGGATTTTGGGAATTATTTGGGTGTTGTGAATTAATAACTAAAATTGGGTGAATTTGACTTAAAAACAACGTATATAGTACCCCTAAAAATACCCAAAGCAACCTCACTTTGATAGGACTTAAAAGGAAATGACTTGACTAACCCTCATTTAAGTGGCCACGTCACGGACCACGAGCCACCTTCACGAGCCGTAGTGTGGACCACGACCCGTGGTCCTGCCCGTGAAGGTGAGGCAGTGGCTAAGGTTTTGGTGCTCGAGGCTCCCTCGCCCAAGGCATCTTCACGGTCCCCTTCACGAGTCGTGGTGATGACTACGAGCCGTGGTCACACTCGTGAAGGGTGAGGCAGTAGCTAGGCTACTTTATGCCCCAAGCCACCATGCCTAAGTTATCTTCACGAAGGGCTCCACAAGTCGTGGTCAAGACCATGAGTCGTGGTCTCTTCCGTGAAGTTAAGGCAGTGGAGAAGATTTTTGGAGGCTCCTCTCCTTTGGCCAAGGCAACTCCACGAGGCCTCCCACGAGCCGTGGTGATGGCCGTGGAAGCTAAGGCAGTGTTCTCAAGTTTGGGGCAGCCTTGGCCTTTGGCCTTGACTTGCTCCTTTTGCTTGGCACTTGCCCCTTAGGCCTTTACTCTTAAAACTCTCATACTTGACGTTCATCCTCACGTTTAGGCTCTAGTTTACCCTATCATTTTCTGGAGTGTTACAGTTACTAGCTGGCTAAAACTGACCAAAACTATGTAGTTTAGGAGTTAAACGACGTAGTTTAGGGGTCCAACGCATAGGGAAAAGACCAAACGATCCCTGACTTACAAGCTGTCGGGGCCAACTGACGGTCCGTCGACGGACCCACGGTTCGTCTTGTCAATCGTCGACTGGCTTCAGAGACTGTAAGTCTGGGGTCTCGATCCACGGACCAGGACCACGGCCCGTGGTCTGACCTACGATCCATGGGTCCGGCCGTTGGTCGACCCTTGGACAATTTTTTAGGCTTTTCTGGAAATGAGTTACAGGTGGTGAACCAACCACCAGGAAGGACCATGGGTCACCCTACGGTCCATGGGTGGTGCCTGTCGGTGGCACCTGTAACTTCTGAAAATCTGCATTTTGATAGTTCTAGCATACAGGGTGTTACAACCATCTCATGGAACCTCATATGTTCTTCCGAATAAGCTTGAAAACTTAACTCGACTTTTAGAAAGATAACCTAACCTTGAAGATGTTCATAACAAGTTTAAGGTGATTTACTTGGTTCCTATACTTGGTTCTTAGATAATTTATAAAAGAAGTATTTCAAAAATCAAGTGTTCTAATAGTTTAAACATTTAAGTTATATTTGAGAGTGTTGAAAATAGTGAGTTACTTTAAAGATTTTTCATAATAAACTTCAGTGGGGAAAGAGGGCTGGTTAAAAATAATAAGGGTCTCCCATAATATTTTTAACACACACCATCGAAGGAAGAATAAGAATTCATACATGTGGACTTATAATCAACGAAACCAATAAAATGACATGTAGATGTCGAATACCCTATGTATCCGAACAAGTGGAATATCAAAATACTAGAATTATGTAAATAATTCAGCTGAGATCCCAAAGTCTTTCATAGAAGGTCTTTCTAGCAAGAGAATAGCAAAATATCACATTTGGCATTTTAGGAATTTCCCAGGAGTCGTGCTAAAATGAGGGACGGAGCTTAGCCTTAACATACCTTTCCAATGAACGCTCGAATACCCGCATTTCTTCACGAAAGTTTTTCCTTACGTCCTAAGCTTCGCAAACACTATATATACACAACGTGTACACACCTATAAACAATTCATAATTGAGCTTAAATCGGCAGATTTTCCATATGGCCCCAACTTGACGAAACGTCCGTAGAACTTCGTAAACACAATCATAAAAGAGTTCTGGTATGATTACCTTAGAAAACCAAGTGTAAACCTTGAAGAAACAACAATAACTACCAATTTATATCTTCAAAAACTAGCACCAAACGCAACTAATAGAAGGGGAAAATGATTGCCAAGATAACATTTGTAGGCATGGGGGCAACCTTTAATGGTAGAAATAGCTAAAAACTAACCTTCATCATGCAATAACTTCATTAGAACCTTCACTCCAGCTTTCTTTTTTGGTTAGGAAGTGAAAAGAAATGTTTTATGGGTTAAAACGTCGAGTAACCCAACATACCATATATTTTATCCGACCCGGTTCGCAATCCGGATTCTGCATATATATTTATATATATATATATATATATATACTGATTTAGTATCAGTTAAGCGCAAAATTATTAGCCTTAAGGATACCAATACAATATATGATACTGATTTACTATCAGTTAAACGAAAATCAGTATTAATGAATGGGGATATTGAATGTATTTTTTTTTTTGAAAGAATGGGTATTTCTTGAATTATGTTGGATTAGGATATGAACATGTAATTATTTTGAGTTTTATAGTGCATTGATATAGTTTTTTCTAAAATATAAGTCACCCAAAAAAACATACATTGAGGATGCAAAATGCAAATTAATCTAAATAAGCACTAAAAGTCCAAATTTATTAATTTATTTATTGTGATTTGATGAATAGCAATCAAAAGGTGAGGGCGGGAGAGAAGAAAGAGAGATTGGCATCGAAAAAATGGCAGGAAAGGAGGAAGAGAGAGTCCAAATTCGGGATTCTCTTAAAGCTCAGAGTTGATTCAATAATTATCCAAAATGGAAAGAAAAGGTAAAAATTTAGTTGTACAAATTTTTTCTCATTGATGAATTAAATGTTTGATTAAAGTGGAGTTTGTAGCTCAGAGAAAATTGTTACACAAGAGTCAGAGAAGATCAAAGCCGCCTTCTTTGGAAATTAAGGTTCGCCAACAACCAACCACATAAGGTGATTTCTCTTTCATATTATTATAACTACTATTAGGTCCTAAGGATAGTATGACATGATATAATTTCATTATACAGCGCTTGTGTATTGTCTCGAAAAACCTTTTGTACAATCTCTTTGGATCTATGCATATTTAGCAACTAAAATTAAAAATAGGATACAATAAAAGCAATAGATCCTTATTGGTGATAGATATCAACTAGTTAAGATGAAGGCTTATTCATGATACTTTTTGGTTTCCCACCCGGTGTCCAGAGCCCACATTGGAGCTTCGACTAAATTCGGATCGCGCTTTGCAGGGCCTATTCGGAGGTGGAGCTCCCAACATGATTTTCTCCATACCCAGGGCTCGAACTCGAGACCTCTGATTAAGGGTGAAACACTCCCACTAATGCAGCACAACCCATGTTGATGCTTATTCATGATACTATGCATATAGTAGGGCCCAATGTTACCACTTACCAGGAGTAATTTAAGTTTACTTTAGAGATTTGTATCTCACTTGGAAATGTAGAGAACCTCTAATGTTAGGAAATCTAAAAGTAAAGAATATTTTATTCTAATTTTTTTTAAAGAATATTGGAATGAGACGATTCCAGATAGAGTGAAATAAATAGTCAGGATTCATATGCTAAACCACTTAGCTTGAGATTGAGAAAAAGATGGCTTTTCCCGGATGAAAAAAAATTGGATTTATGTAACAGGAGAAAGATTTCCCATTCCTTAGTCGGAAAGATATGTGGCCATGAAAGAGGGATTAAGTGGAACAAAATTGACTGGGTGGTAGAGTCGTGGGGAATAGCTGTTGTTGTATAGCGCTTGCATATGTGTACCTATGGAATATCTCATGCAACTGCTCAACATTCTTTTTGTTATATCATCCCTCTTTTGCCCCTATGCTATTTGCTAGCTCCTATCTTCTTGATCAAGGCCTCTTGTAAAGTATTTACTATTTACTATCAAACAATTGAGTGAAGAGGAGAAAGACCCAGCTAAGTGGAATGTGATGGCTGATCCATGTGTAACAAAATATGTTTTGTTTCAATAAACTTTGCGTACAAAGTGGTTATATTGGTTTGACCCGTTGAATGGCCACAGATATGAAAACTGTTGCAACCTTGTTGTTAATGTTTGTCCCTACGTTGTTGTCTTGGAAAAATAATTGGAACAACACTTGAGTTTGTTGTATGTCACTCAACAACAAATAATTTGTGAGTTCTCTCGAGGTGATTTTCCTTCGTACTGATATAGGCTTGGAGGACAACTATCTTTGAGGGTACTTTTGTCTATCATACTATATGTCTAGTTTGTGTAAGCTCATTGTGGTAAACTGAAAGCTTTCTCTTCTCTAGTATGTCTCTTGGTGTCTAGGGGTATCAGAATACCTTAGCTGAGACATATATTTTTTCAGTGACATGACTCTTCACGAGTTCATTGCATCTGAAATTTATTTTATCCCTACAATTTCTACTCCTTTTTATGTATATCCAATGGAACCCTATGACTGGACTCCTATTTGTCACATGTTTGTCATTATTAATCAGTTTTTCCCTTAAAAATAAAAGTTCCCTTTGAAAATCTGTACTCTTTCAAAAGTTTGGTGTGTTGTCGGTTCTGAATGTGGTAATCAGTTTGCCTCCCAAGTCCCAACTTATCCCACTTTGTGTCTCCAATAAAAGGTAAATAGTTTGTTCCTTGAACTTATATTAGACTATGTTGTCGCAGGATCTCGTCAAGTCATCTCTCGAGGACATAGTTTCTGATGAAATATAGAAATTGAAGCACTCATATCAGAGTGAGACTTTTGATAATTCTAAATTCTCCCTCGCACTGGATGATGCTATATGGCAATATGATGGCCTTCATGAAGCTTATCAAGGTGATTGTGAGGAAATGCTGCTCGAAATGCAGAGGATTTTCTATGAAGATCTCAGGATGGAAGAAACAAAAGGTGAACGTCTTTTCCATATCATCTGGAATTTGGTGCTCCACCTTGTTGATGGATTTTAGAGACCGTAGTTTTCTAAATAGACATAGCCTACTGTATATGAACTCAGGAAAAAAGAATTCTTTATTGAGGAGCTCAAAGACACTCATTTGTCCAAAGTTAGAAGGTGACAGAAAGTCTTGAATGATAATTTGCCAAATAGAACTAGTTATTCCTTTTTTGGTTTATCTTTTCTCGTGAAGGAGGAGGGGGGTTATTTTAGGAATTACATTTCAATTAACCTTCCTTCTGAGTTAAATTGTTATGGCTTCTCGCAGAGCAAGTTTCAAATGAAACTTGGGAGGATGAAGAAGATGAGTATTTGGCTCGTGCAGTATATAAGCACATGAACCTCAATGAGAAGGTATGTGGTCCACAATAAAAGCCAAAAGAAAAAAGCAACCTTTTAAATTATCAGTTCAGATTAGTCAAAAAGTTAACGATGTGCATCTTTGATGTTAATTTTTTTGTTAGAAAACCCTTTTAAGTCCCTATTTCACTAAGCAAGGAGTTGAAATTCTTTTCTTGTTTGTTTCATGAGAATGCGAGTCATAACATGGCATTGGTAGTCTAAATTTTCTATCAAATTCTAATTTGACTCTTTTTATACCACTGTATACTTCCCAAAAAAAATAAAAATTCAATGACATTATATCTAATGTGATCCTACCTCGATAACAGAATGTTTGGTCGTATAATGACACTAGAGTAAATGAGATGGCTAATTGATTATGTTGTAGTGAATATATTAGGCAGGATTAGTTGGAAGATGGCTAATGGAAGGAAAGTTGGTACTGTTTCATGTGTTTACATTTGTACGTGAATCCTTTGTTGATGATACATATTCACTGATTCATTCAAGTTTTGTCTTTTGGCGTTGTTATATGTTTCAGTTGCACATTCATACATTCAATACAAATTCACACGGTCTGTCAGTTGATAATAGGTGATTTTTTTTGAATATCTTGATGTTTTCAATAGGCTGGCAAGGAGGTTTGGTGTCCCATCTGCAAGCAAGGAGAGTTGAAAGAGGACTGTCATCATATCTATTGCTCTCCTTGTGGACTCAGGCTCAACAGAGATGATGAGGTTAGTGTTTTTGAATTCCCATGTCTTGCATATTTTTCAGAGTTTCTAAACTTTTTTGTTATTTTTCTAGTGAGTAGAGACTTTTTTGAAGGTTTTTAATTTAACACCACCTGCTGCCTGATTTGAGTAAATTACACGCCTTTGTATTTTTTACTTTCTTAGGTTTGAGTTGAAAAATATTTTCCCACCACACAGCCTTGCATTTTTTTGTTTGTAATCTATTATTGTGAAGTGTTGTATGACATTTTGGATATTGGTGCAGCATTGAGAACTAGTAAGATAACATTTGAGTTTTATGCGTGTATTTGTCTGCACTCTGCATTACTGGTTTAGTTGGTAATCTCTGGAACATATTATAAATATGATTAACAGAGTCGATTTTTCCAGGTCAATCTAGAGGTGTTACGAAATAGGTTGGATGAAGCTCATTCAGACCATCTTGATCAAGGATGTAGGTTAAAATCGAAATTCTGCGTTGAAACTAGATTTGATCTGGCTGCTCTGTACATAACTTGTCAGGGGTGCAACATGTTTGAGCTTGTAATGTAGCCATTTTGGTGTGCTTCCTTTGATTGTAATGGTTTTATAGTTTCATGTGGATACGCGAGTTGTTATAGGTGATATGTTTGCTGAAGTTGATCAACCAAGTGGTGGCAAACACTATTTATCTTGGTTTTGTGGTTAATCCAACTGATTTTATACAATCACTTTGCATGCCTATGTTGCTCTTCTCTTATCACGGTAGTTCCATTTTCTAAACTCTAGCAAATAAAGGAACAATCTATTCTAGGCACTTATTAACCTGACGAATAACTATGATTTTCTTCTTCAGCCTTCATTATATGCTATTCAACTGCTTTTCCTTCACGCCACAATCAAGCAAGGTTTTGATGAAATTTAAACTCAAGTTTAAGGGAAATTGCAACCACTAAACTTCGAGGTGGATTCTGCCAGACTATTATATTTCATTCATTCTCCATTCCGTCTACTCCGGGAACCCAACCTTGGAACTCACTTGCTACTTTTGTTTATCAAATGCAAATATATGTATATATACAGTGACATCTCTCTATAAGGTCACTTGTTATAATGATGTGATTTTTCACTTCTCTATAATAATATTCTACCTTTATGACATTCATTATAATTGTATGACTCAAATATTTTGCAAGAAATATATTGTAACCCTCTATTATTTTGTTAAAATGGTTGACAAATACATTCCCTTTTATTGAAAGTTTAGACAAAAATTTTTATCAATTCAAACAATAGGTCACTAAGAGATTATAATTTATAAAATAGCCTACAATTATAAAATCCTTACACCAACCTTGATATATTTACATTTTAAATTAATTTTAAATGTTTATAAACCAACCAAGTGCACTAAATCTCCCACCATGCACAGGATCTTGGGAAGAGCCCAACCACTAGGGCCTGTTGTAGGCAATCTTACTTTGTATATAGATCCCTATTATTTCAATTCTTTGTGGTATCATACAATTAATCATCAATTTATTTTTAATGTGTCGAGTCTCTTCCTTTTAATTAAAAAATAAGTGTTAGTCTCTTCAATTTTTAATTCGTGAAATATGAAAATCAGTTGAGATTTTAAATTAAAAAAGTATTTTGTTTGCATTTATAACATAAAGTAGCAAGAAATAATTTTGTATATTTTTGTTGATAAAATATGAGATCTAAATGTCAAATGTCACTAAAGATATATAACATCTCAATATAGCAATTAGAAGCCATGAAATCTTGAGACAAAACACTTCCACTATAGAAAGGTTTGATTGCATATACAAAAGACAATATATGAAGAACTTGGAAACAAAACATACAAGCTTTGATTTGAGCATCATATTTTAGCACCCGCAAAAATACTATCTTTACAACACTGGATCTTATAAAATCTATAAATCAAGTGATATCTTTTTTCCTCACGTAAAACAAATTTTTCACATAAATGAAAGGAAATTACATAGGATTTTACATCTTGTAGGATACTCTGCTTTTACAATGCCTCCTTCCATGTTGGATATGGCTAACAACACTGACATCTCTTCCAGCACAAATAACTGCAGCATAACAGGAAAGGAACCAAAAACGAATATCGAAGACAAATGATCACATGCAGAGGGTGACCAAATGCACTATAGAAGCACAACGTGAATGGAAATAATACTACTCTACACCAACACGTTACTCACAAGCCACAAGTCTCTGGCATTGACATAAATTTACAAAACACAGTGAAAATTCACTTCATCATCACTGATAGATTTCTATGACCATCTATAGAAATCAATCAAACGCCTCGTGCTGGGGAATGCAAGATATCAGAGGCATAGCAAAGGCGAGCTTGCTTTAGGAAAATTTACCCACCTCTGAAAAACCCAAAAGGGAGCTAAAATTCAGTCTCTAGAAGAGTTCCTCAGAATTGAATTTGTTCCACGCTTCCTGAAAAATATATAACTTGAGAATGAGCTAAAGAGAATTTTGCAGTCAGAAATAACATAGGCAGAAAAAAGATATTATAATGATAATTTTTGCAAAGGTAAAGACAACTCAAGATATGCAATTCAGGTAAGAGGATGCACAAACCCTGGCCACTTAAAAATCAACAGATTGGAGAAAGAAGTGAGTAGTCAAAACATATGGATAGTTACAACCCCTCAAAATATGTACTCTCAATAGGTTCACCCAGCCTACACCGACAATAGAACAATAGACTCCTCATTCCTTAGAAAGGAGTAGCTCTCTACCCTCTGCTTAACAATAATGTTAATCATGACAGTTGCTGGGAACCTAATACATGTCTTATCCAAGGAAAACACAAAAGAGAACAATTTATGACAGATTTAAAATGCATTGATCACAGTTCAGTACCTTAAGTAGGTCAAAAACCTTCTCGGCAATATATTTTTGTTGAAGGTTGGCACCTTTCTGCTGCACCTTATCAGGATGAATACAAAGGGTTGCTTTTCTATATACTTTTTTGACAGAGGCACCCACAATCAAATCGGTCAAGGACACAGGCTGCCAGCCACATTCAGGCCAAAGCACCTAATGAAAAATAAAATAAGAGAAATTCACATCATAAGGAAAAATAAAAGTTGAAGTGACTTTGAGCAACATTACATTATTATTAGGAAGAGCAGAAAGTTCAGATATTTGAGGAAGTATAAGATAGTCAGCAAGTAGATCATAACCGTATCAAAACTAGATCAAAAAAATTATGATTTCCATGAGATTTGAAATTGTAGTCTCTTTTGCTTGTGAATTTCCATTTTAGAAAGTAGAAGATCCATTTTCCTTTTTTACCCATGGTGTTTAAAGTGGGAGGACAAAGGGTACACCTATCTCCAAGAAAACATAGGAAGACTATGATTAGCAACCAAACAGAAAATAGACACAGTGAGCTGTTTGTGAGTTTTAACTTTGGCTCCTAGAATTTCTCTTTTAGAAGAAACACCAGTATTCCTTCAGGTGGCAGAGGGTTTATTGGGAAGGGATTATTCTGAATAGAATATTCACAAATTATGTTTGGAAAACGAACGCACATATTGCAAAGTCGATAGAAGTGCACGCAGATTTCCCTCTTTTCCAGCAGCCCATCGCTTGATCTCAAAATCTAATGTTTCGGAAATTCTCTGCAACAATTAGTAAACCAATAAGATTAAGGAATAAACAGAAAAAGTCAAAGAAGCAAAGGATGATGATACAAATATAACTTAAAAAGGACAGAAGAAAAAGCAAGCTCATCTATCTATAGCAACGCGAGTTCAACCATGAAACCAGCAAAACTTGGCTCATGTCTGTTCACTAAAAATGTCACATGTTCAAAGGCAAGGAATCACAGAGCAATATAAGTTTCCTCGCACTAAATATTGTTGTACCCAATATATAAGTATGGCTACTTAGGTTTCGCATACTAACACAATCAATCAACTACAATTCACTCCAAATTAGTTGAGTTAGCTATATGAATTATTTGTGTTGATTCTTGCTCTATTTGTCTTTTTCATCCCAAGCTAAAAATATTATAAGGCAATACATGAGTGTGCTTCATGCAGCAACAAAATTCTCCAGATAGTCAATTGCGGATTATAATGCCTGCATTACTAGGATTTTCAGCAATTGGTTCAACATTTGGTTATGAATAGTAGCTTAGCTGTTTAGTCACCTTACATGTACATATTATTCTATAGAGGCTTTGAAGCTGGTGTCTTACACATGACATTAGCAAGGTAAACTACTTTGATTCTCAACTCGCACGAAAACAGAACAAGAAAAGGAAATAGACCCATCAAAAAGCAAAAAAGATGTGTAACCCTAGAACAAGTTCTCAGGAATTCTCTAAAACTAAAAATCACCCCGTATCTCAGACTTATCTTTACACGAATGTCCAGTCTTTAACCAGAGGAAAAGGACTCTTAACAGACACCATACTCCTATTGTAACCATAGAAACTATCCAAATGTTGGTATCACCTACACAAATTATTTGCTTCCATTACATCTGTTCTTAGCTAGTCTTCATTGGTTAGAGAGATAACAAGTCTATATAAACAACTACTCACCATGTGATTTTAGGTGTACCTCATCATCATATTTATCTTTCCATATTCAATCATTATATTGTCACATTGAACATGACAAATCATTTCTTGCGAACTTCTTTCTTTTATCCTGTGTGCTACCTGCACCATCTATCAAATGCTGTTTTAATCTTGTCCAATGTTATATCCATATAGACGTTTGATTTCCACTACATTCATTTTGTGGACAGTGTTGTTAAAGGCTCGTTTAAACCCTCAAAGCTTAGTTTGCTTCGCTTGAGCGGTTTGGTATATGTCAAGGTGCTAAGGCATGTTCACCTTTATCAGTTTATTGATGGGTTCTGTCTTTAAGGGAACTATACAACATATATATAGCTTAATTATAGTGTTTCGCTTATTTTGTAGTAATAGTTTGATATCTAAAAATGCTCTCAGGCACTAATCCCTAGATTTTAACTTAAAGGTCCTGCTGACCTTTAGGAAACCCTTTTCCGGTGGACTTAATCTGACGGAATTCCTCCTTCACTCCCTCCTCCTTTCTTTCCCAGCTCTTTTTCCTCTACCTTTCTTCCATGGACAACAGGATTTATTTTAGATTAGGGGGGAAATCATATGATTTGACAGAAACCAGATCATCTTCAGATATTTGGTACGAATGGGTGGAGAGTGCAAAGCCTTTTTTGAGAAGAATGAAGATCAGTAAGGGCACGCTAATGTGGCTTTGTAACAGATTTAAGGAAGCCTCGGTCATTAAAGGGAAGTCTTTTAAGACTTGGAAATGCAAAGATATTTCTATCAGCATTTATTGCAGCTTGAAGTTCAATAAATTTGGTAGGTTTATCTCTGTTATTTCAGTTAATGGCAATGATAGGTCTGTCATTATTCTACCAGAAAACTCCTTTAATGAGGGGTGGGGAGAGTTGGCTCTAAAGATACAAAATTTTATTTCTCAAAAATCCAGTCTACAAAAGTCGAACGCAGAGAAAGGTGGTCTCAGTTCATTGGGACTCAGGGGAGAGGATAGCTACAAAGAAATATTACAGAAAAAGAAATGGTGCAATGGAGACCAAAGCCAGACATCAACGTCATCTTCCGGAAGCGATAGGGGTCCTCTGAGTAAAAGTCTGGTTGGCAGATTTCCCGACTGTGGCGAAATACCCACCAGAGCAGAAGTTAGAAACTGGGCTCAACAAACCTGGAGGGGTATTCACAATCTACAGATCTATGATATGAATGGAACCCATTTTATTTTCGAGTTTCAGTCAAGACGAGATGCAGAGCACATTCTTCTGGGTGACTGGAGAAGGAGAAATCACCCTCTGCTCTTAGAATGGTGGAAGCCAACAGCCGGAGCCTTCCATGCTGATACCATCTTTGATTGGTTTTGGGTCCGGATTCTGGGACTCCCCCTACAGCTGTGGAACGATAAGGTGATGAAGCAAATCGGAGACCTTTGTGGTGGGTGGCTTGAGACAGAGGAAGAAACGCAATTGAAGAACCATCTGAGATGGGCCCGACTTCGAGTTATGGGGCCAAGAGAGAAAATCCCTTCCAGCATTGAGATCAGCGATGGCGACCTTATTTTTACTCTTCCCGTCTGGATTGAAGCTCCGGTGAGATACAGGAAGAAGGAAGAAGATGGGCTCAGGGATCGAGAAGTCAATAAGATGAAAGAAAAAGGGAAAGCTATTGCAAGCCCTAGTCTGTACCAGATTGAGACAGAAGAGAGATTTAGGGACAGAATTTCAAATTTTTACCCAGGGGATATAGAGAAGACAACTGTTCCTAGTACTTCATTGCTCAGAAGTCACATGGATACTGCAAGGCACGTGGTTTCATATGAGGAGGTGGACCCAGGAGATGCTGAGAGTTTAAAGGGTTTTTGGGTTTGTGGGAAATGTTTTGGGCCTCCTTAAGGTCCAAGCTTCTAAAAGCCCAAAGTGTGACTTCATTAAAGGAATAAGCCCAGACCCCCTTCTTATATCTTCTCAAGAAGACCAGATCTTCGTTCTGACTTCTCCAAACTCATATACAGAAACAGAGCTGGAGAATATGATGAGAATGGACTCAAATTTGCCAACAGCGAGAAAAAACGGCGGCAAAGAATTGATAAATTCTGACTTTCAACACACTGAAGTAAGAGATGAAGTCAGCTCAAATTCTTCTAAGAAGAAGGATTATGGTTCGAATAAAAAGGATGAAGGTGATCAGGGGGAGAAGTCCAAGGGACACATGATAATTTTTGAAGAGCCGATGCCATTACAGATGGAAGAACCTCTCTTAGAAAAGGAGATTGAAGATAGAGCCACTATATGGGTGTAGTCTAACGTTCTTGAATTCAGCAGGAGGTTTGAAGCAGCTTTCGAGGGATGTGATAAAATAGCCTTTGAATTACTCATGAAGATAGACCAAAAGAGAGGCTACTTGGATAAAAAAGAAGAGGCTACCAAGAAGGAATACAACCAGAATAGCGTCCCAAAGGAGCTAAGAAACTTAGAATTTCATATGAACTTTAAAGACGGGGAACCTAGAGGTAGAGGGAGAACAACACCTCTTAGACTCAAATGAAGATAAACATTATTTCTTGGAATGTAAGGTGGCTGAATGGGGGGAGCAAAAGGAGTCTCATTAGGAGTTTAACTAAACAGTGGGGAGCTGACGTCTATGTCTTTGTAGAGACAAAGTTGAGGGGAGTTGACAATGCTTTATTCAAAGAGGTGTGGGCAAATAGGTGGATGGGTGAGTTCCACTTAGATGCAGTGGGTAGAAGTGGAGGGATTGTAGTAATGTGGGACAAAAGGTATTGGAAGGGGGAGCTAATAGGGACTGCTGGTCAGATGCTTACATGTAAACCAGAAGGCATAGTACAAAATCTCACTTGGTTTTTAAGTGCAGTTTATGCTGACTGCAACCCAATAATAAGCAAGGAACTGTGGAGGGAGCTGACAACAATTAGAAACTCCTTCGAAGGACCATGGGTGGTGTGTGGTGATTTCAATGTTACAAGATATCCAAACGAAAGAACTGGCAGCCATTATCTGTCTCGAGAAATGACAGAGTTCACTGACTGGATCAATGAGATGGAGTTATTTGACCCTCCTTTATTTGGAGGATCTTATACTTGGAGAAGGGGTGAGAACCACACAACAGCCTCCAGAATTGACAGATTCCTCTACTCTAATCATTGGGAAGAATTGTTCCCACAAATTAGACAAAGTGTGCTCCCGAGAGTAGGCTCTGATCATAGTCCAATAGCTCTAAACTGTGGAAAGCTAAATCTCAAGAAGACTTATTTTAAGTTTGAGCAATGGTGGATGAGGGTGGAAGGGTTCAGAAAAAAAGTAAAAGAATGGTGGGCATCCTTCACTGTAAATGGAACAGCCTCTTTTAGGTTGGCAACAAAACTAAAGCTACTCAAAGGGAGATTGAAGGAATGGGAGCTGGAGAATAGAGGCAACTGGAAACATAGAAAGGAGGATGTGCTGAACCAGATTGCTAGTCTTGAAACTATCCAGGAGCAGAGAACACTCAATGTGGAGGAGAGTCTACAACAAAGCTAAAGTTATTCAATGAGTTTGCAGAAATTTCCAAGAATGAGGAAATAGCGTGGAGACAAAGGTCCAGGGTACAATGGCTCAAGCAAGGGGATAAAAATACCAAATAGTTTCAGAAAATGGCTACATCACACAGAAGATTCAATACAATCGAGAAGTTAGAAGTGGAAGGTGTGATTATTTCCGAACCAGAGGTGATCAAGAATGAAGTTGTAAGCATTTACCAGAAACTCTACAAGGAATCAGAACAATGGAGGCCACATTTTTAATCTCCAAGGGAGTGAAAGCATCAGTGTGGAGGAAAAAGAGTGGCTACAAAGACAATTTGAGGAAGATGAAGTCCTTGAGACACTCAAGTTATGTTCCAGTGACAAGGCACCAGGCCCGGATGGTTTCCCGATGAGTTTTTATCAAAGCTTCTGGGAAATGCTTAAGGAAGACATACTGAGCACCTTGAGGCAATTTCATGATCACCAAGTGTTTGAGAAGAGCCTAAATGCAACCTATGTGGCATTGATCCCCAAGAAGGTGGGAGCTGTGGAACTGAGAGATTTCATACCTATAAGCTTGATAGGTGGAATATACAAGATCATTGCCAAGATACTAGCAGAAAGGTTAAAGAAAGTGATCAGTAAGCTTGTGAATAAACACCAGATGGCCTTCATAAAAGGTAGGCAGATCATTGATGCAGCACTTATAGCAAGTGAGTGTGTGGACACCAGAGTCAAAGGAGATGATCCAGGAATTATGTGCAAGCTGGAAATACAGAAGGCTTATGATCATGTCAATTGGGGCTTCCTAATCATGATTCTAAAACAAATGGGTTTTGGGGATAAATGGTTGAAGTGGATCGATTATTACATAAAAACTGTTAAGTTCGCCATTTTAGTGAATGGAGAACCTGTTGGTTTTTTCCCATCAGAAAGGGGTCTAAGGCAGGGAGACCCACTCTCTCCTTTCCTTTTCATCCTAGCCATGGAGGGCTATAATAGTATGATGAGAGTAGCTACCCAAAACAATTGGTTAAAAGGCTTCAAGATCCGCAACTCTTCAGGAAGGGAAATGCAGATTTGTCATCTGCATAATGCAGATGACACCATTATTTTCTGTGAAGCCAAGGCTGAACAGGTTGCCTTTATAAGAATGACTTTGGTGGTTTTGAAGCAGTCTCGGGTTTATCAGTAAATTGGAGGAAAAGCAACATCTTTCCAATTAAAGAAGTCCCTCAACTTCAGAGCCTAGCAAGGATATTGGGGTGTAAAGTAGAACATCTTCCCACTACTTACTTGGGCATGCCATTGGGACACAATCATAAGGAGCTAGAAATTTGGGACGGCATAATTGAAAAGACAGAGAAGAAATTGGCCAATTGGAAAGCTCAGTATATCTCTTTGGGAGGGAGAGTCACTTTAATAAACTCTGTGTTGGACTCTCTTCCAACTTATGTTATGTCTTTATTCCCTATGCCTGCCAAAGTGGAAGAAAGACTTGACAAACTGAGAAGAGATTTCTTGTGGAAAGGGAATAAAGAAGGGAAGGGTTTGCATTTAGTCAAATGGCAGACTGCACAGTTACATAAACAATCTGGTGGACTTGGAATCAGAAACTTGGGGTTGCAGAATAGATGTCTCTTGTCAAAATGGCTATGGAGGTTCAACACTGAGGAAGAAGCACTGTGGAGGGAGGTGATAGTCAACAAGTACGGGTTGAATGGGAATTGGGTCTCCAACTCTGTGAATAGCACTTACGGGTCAGCTTGGAGAACAATAAGAAATTTGTGGCCTGATCTAAGTAGAAACATAGTCTACAAGGTGGGAAATGGGACGAAAATCCTATTCTGGAAAGAGAATTGGATTGGAAATGAGGCACTGATGGGCTTATTTCCTAACCTATTTTCCTTGTGTACCAATTCGGAAGAAACAGTGGTTGAGGTATGGTCTATTCATGGATGGAATATTGTGTTTAGAAGGCATTTAAATGACTGGGAGATTGGGAGAGTGGCTGAGCTATTACATGTTCTCAATGGTTTTAATGGGTTATCAACAGAAAAAGATTCTATCATATGGAAACACTCTAGAGATGGAAGCCTTTCTGTTAACAAGCTATATATTAAGGAGGTGAATGAGTATCCAGGTGGTAAACTTGGCCCTTGGAAGCAGATTTGGAGGAACAAGGTGCCAACCAAGGTAAAGTGTTTCTCCTGGTTGGTTGCCAGAAGAGCATGCTCCACTCATGAGAAATTGAAAAGGAGGGGTTTCTATATTGCTTCTTGGTGCTCTCTCTGTAATGAGACTGAGGAAACCAACAACCATTTGTTCCTCCATTGCAAAGTGACAACACAATTGTGGAACCTTTTTTTGGGACTAACACATACAGAATGGATTATGCCTGAGCATACAGCAGATCTACTTAGTTGTTGGATCAGCAGAGGGGGGAGAAAATCTAAGAAAAAGTGGTGGAGTATAATACCATCATGCATTTGGTGGTGTATTTGGAAAGAAAGAAATAGCAGATGCTATGATAACAAAGCTAATTCAATAGAGAAAGTCAAATGGAACTGCTTGACTACTTTTTATTTTGGTGTAAAGAGGAAGGGATAGAAGAAGCTGCACAAATTTTGGATTTTATAGGCACTTTGTAATCTATTAGCCTTTTTTGTTTTTTCTCTTGTTGGAAACCAATTTTTGGAGGTCTCCAGCATATCCTTAATGCTGATGAATACAACATTATCTTTATCAAAAAAAAAATTATAGTGTTTCTATCCTCGTCGAAACAATTATTATTTGTGTTTACAATTACATTTTCTTGCATTACATTTCTATTTTCATTTTTTCTTTATTGCGATTTTTTCCTCTCAAGTCCATGCTTCAATTTGGCTTTGCGCTTAAAGCTCAAACAAGCTTTGGCCTTTCTTCGCACTCTACAACTTTGACTACTATGTTTGTGGGTATGTTGAGCATTAAAGGCCCAATGTTTTTTTTTTTTGATAACCGAGAAATCACAACTTGATAATTGTAGCAAGAATATGAAGATGTATGATTGAGATCTCATTAAAAGGAAATGAGCTGTTAGACGTAGTAACCAATCGAGCTGTTTTACAACTAGAAATTAATGAAGGATATACTTGGTAAATATGTATTTCTGGTAGGAATACTTGTATTTGAAAAAACAACTTTTTGCTTCTACTTTTTTCAAGAAACAAGATTTTTTAGCTTCTTCCCAACCATAGAGAAACTGTTTTTGCTTCTACTTAAAAGCAGTTTTACTTATTGGTCGAACACCTCAAATTTCCAAAAAAAGAGTTTTTGGCCTCCAAATCACTTGGCCAAAAATGCTCTATGTCACGATGTAGTCAGGCTCGCTTGAGAAGTGTTTAAACCTTGAAATTAGGTGCAAGATATACTAACCGCTTTGCCTCACTTTGGCAGCATTTGAGTTGGACCAGATCTAGAACTGTTCTCAACAGTTTGTGTAGCCATAAATCCTATTGTATTCATTGAGATTTGTTGACTTTGTATACCATTCCATTGTAAATATACGATCATATCATAGATCCATTGGGGTCTTGAAATTATATAAATATGATAAGAATGTAGGCACCAAAGGCAGTAAGGCCCTTGCCTCATTGTTCATTGGCTCTATCCTGAAGAGAGCAGCACTAAACAATAAATTTTTCATCTAGTGATAACTTCTTCAATTACATTATTCATATAATTGATGTTTCAGCTTTTAGCAATTATTCTCCAACTACACATATTTTATTTGTGCCTTTCTTTGTTAAAGCACGTATTTTATTTGTGCTTTGGGCATAAAGTCCCATCCTCGGTGCATCTTACACTTTTCTGCCTTTGATAACACTGCTATGAGAGGCAGAGCGAGTATATCGGCTGCAACTGAATTCCAAATTATAGATTTTGCAAATTATTTATCAAAACAAAACTTACATGTCTTTCATCCTGATCCCTCTGCACTTGAAGGTCGCGCTGATTCTTCTCAGCCAAAGCTTTAGCCTGAGCACATACATAACAACTATGAAGAAATACATAGAACCTATTGTGCAAACAGCCAAATACTAATATACTACATGCTAAAAGCTGTAATCAGAAAATTGTACTGAATATTCAATGACAAGAAGGAAAGATGTCATTTGTCAGGACGCATACCGCACGCTCCTGAGTACGTTGATGGCGTTCTAGTCTTGCTCTTCTTCTTTCTTCAGTTTCCCCTTCAACATCTTGGAATTCCCCAGATGATGCAGAAGCTGGTGAAGTTCAACAGTACATAGTAAAGCCGCGAGAAACAGCTTAAAACCAAATCAGATACATAATGTTAAGTCATGAAGACACAAAAGAAAGTACCTCCAAAAATAGAAGAAAGATCATCCACGAAACTAGTCGTGGAAGATGCTTTCCTCATGTTGGAGGAGGCTACACCAGCTGTTGATTTTGGCCCTTCAGATCCTGCTTTATTCTGAAACTGCGAATCAAATATGTTGTCCTAAAATGGAACGAACAAAGTAACAAGTCAGCAAGAATGAGCGACAAATATATATCAGTGCTTATAAAAAACAATTAACAAAATAATGAGCAGTACTGTTGCAAGAACAATAGGCTATATCTTAATGGTGTTCGTTACTCACAGGAGTACTTGTTCTCGTCTTTGGTGCACTACTGGCTCTACCCATACTAAAAAAGGATTCAAGATCATTATCATTCCTTTGTTGGTTCATCCTTGCAGAAGCAGCTGCCCTTTCTCGAACCTCTGCAGCTGCCCTTTCTCGAGCTTCTGCAGCTGCCCTTTCTCGAGCTTCTACAGCTGCCCTTTCTACTGCTGCTCGTTCTGCTCGCCTTCGTGCCTCAGACTCGGCCTTCACGGCAGAAGCTTTTTCACATGCTTCTTTTTCCCTTGCTTCTGCAGCTGCCTTTTCAGCTCTTTCTTTAGCTTCTGCTGCAGCTCTTTCCCGAGCTTCTGCTTGTGCTCTCTGAACTGCAGCCTTTTCAGCCCGTCCTCGAGCTTCAGCTGCAACCTTCTCCACAGCAGCTCTTTCTGCTTTTAGACGGGTTTCAGCAGCAGCTCTGTCACGTGCCCCAGCTGCTGCTCTTTCACGTGCTTCCCTAGTAGCCCTTTCTACCGCTTGCCGAGCCCTTTCTTTTTCAAGCTCCCTGGCTCTCTCCCTTTCTCTCTCAAGCTTCTTTTGTGCTCTTTCTTCCTCTTCCTTCTCCCACTGTCGCCTCTCATTTTCTAGTCTCTCCTGGTTTTCTCGAAACTCTCTTTCCTGCACTTCATTTATTGCTTGTTCATCCTTTTCCAGAAGTACAGCTTCCTTACTCTTAGCAGACTTTGCATATTCTCTTTCTCGGACCTCCTTAGCATGTCTAAATTTGGCCTCAGCTCTATCCATAACCTCCTTCATTGCAGCTGCTGATGCAGCAGCAACAGAGTTTCCATTCATCTCTTCTCCAGAAAGAGCATCAGCATTTTCATCAATACTACTCTTAGACCAACCCCTGGCAAAATCCTCAAGTTCATCCAACTGTGAGACTGGAGGGCTTTTAACTGCAGGACGAACCGGCTTAGGACTCTGAGAATACTGGTAGTGATTAGGGGAAGAGGAGTAACCCTCACCCTTCCTTGCATTTGAAGAGGAAAAACTTGCCTCTGACTTTGAACTGCGCCGTGGTATTGGAGGCGGTGGTCGTGATGGAGGTGGAGCACTTGTAGGTTGTGTAAAAAGAGGAATCTCTGATACAGTAAGCCATAAATCTTCAGAAGCCTGTACTTGATCCTCTGATCTTGGGGATGTATCCACTTGGAAGTTTGTTTCGTGAAGATCATTATCTGCATATGGAGGAGGAGCAGTTTCACCCAAAGATCTCAGAGGATCTTCTGAAGGCATGTTAAAATGGGGAGACTCTTGAAAACTATCCCCAGGCACTTTTTTCTGCAAGTGACTTTCAGAATATCTAAATGGCGGTGTCTCAATATTTTCTCTTGAGGTAGAGTTATGTGCATCACTCCTTCCTGCTCCAGCCTTTGATGGGATTCTGTCCTTCCCTCCTGTCTTCTTCTCATGGGAAAGTGGACAAACAGGCTTATCAAACCCACTAAGTGGATCTAGATCATCAAACACCCCTCCACTAACTGATGAAGCACCAGTTTTTGCCATTCCAGATTTACCAAGCTTACCAATCTCTTCCAGTGGATCTGAAAACTCCTCGGGAGGAGAATTTGCTGGCACCAAGGTCGACTCTAGTACGACAAAAGGATCATCCAGCATACTAGAGCTTTTATTTGAATCTCCAGCTGGTTTGGAGGGATAAGTTGAATCTGTAAATGACCTGTGGTAAAAGCACCGCTTTTATCATAACCGAATCAAAATGTAATACAACAGAGTTAAAGCAATATAATTCCTGCATTAGGAGTACATAGGATTTAATCTAATCAGTAACTCTAATTAGCAAATGATATGCAAATATTAAATTTTCTCCACTTGCCAGATACAGTTTATTTATTGCGGTCCAGTTTGGTAACCTCCCTGATCAATCTTGTTTTCATCTTACACATACCACTTACAGTGAACAATTGAATCATCAGTTTCCAGCCAACTCTGGTAACATGAAAGAGAAGCATGAACAATGAAAATTTAATTAATTAAAAGAAGAAATGTCTTTTGAACAAGACATCCAAACTACTAAATGAATTCAGTTGAACCACTAATCGCCTCAGCTGACAGGACTTCAACACCTCCACCACAGAAATTGCATTTTTGCACTTATCTGTTGGAGGTGACTAGAGCTGGCAATTTCAGCCCATTAATCCACATTTAGTGAAGTGGATCACTTATATTTCAGTTGGGTAAATATGGGCTTCCGTCTATTTTTAACACATACAACTATGGACAAAGTATCCATATTTTACTAGAAAACCAACTCAAAAATTTCATTCTAATGTGCATATGTTGTTTGCATATACAAAATGCTACAATAACCTTACATTATGAAACGAATTTCCATACTTCTCCTTGCAAATTTTCACAATTCCCCTCAGAGGAAAAGATCTATTTGCTCTTCCATTTCTGATTTTCTTTTGAATTTTTTATAACAAAAAAAAAGAATATTTTTGTTATCCCCTATCTCTTCCCTTCTCTAGATGCCAAACGAAGCAAACTCTAAATAAAGACAGAATGAAGTCACTTCAACTTATAACATTTTTGGTCTCTCAATTATTGATAAATACTGATGTTAATCCCTATGATATCTGGCGAAACATATTAAAAATTTTCTTGAAGGATTTAGAAAGTTTTAAAGAGTTCATATATTATTTTTTTTTTGAAACTGAAGAGTTCATATGTTATTTTCACTTTTATAAGATCCTTAAAACTTTATTCCTTATTGATAAAATCCAAAGAAATAATTTCCAATCCAAACACATAAAATTAAATGGGAAACAAAACACCATAAATTTAACAAAGAGCAATTTTATTGTGCTTTCTAACATACAAACTTGAATTGATCATAGCTGCATAAATACAAATTTCAAGATCTTCAGCTATTTACAAAACTTCAAGAACTTCTACTATTACAAAACTTCAAGAACTTCTACTATTACAAAACTTCAAGAACTTCTACTATTACAAAACTTCAAGAACTTCTACTATTACAAAACTTCAAGAACTTCTACTATTACAAAACTTCAAGAACTTCTACTATTACAAAACTTCAAGAACTTCTACTATTACAAAACTTCAAGAACTTCTACTATTACAAAACTTCAAGAACTTCTACTATTACAAAACTTCAAGAACTTCTACTATTACAAAACTTCAAGAACTTCTACTATTACAAAACTTCAAGAACTTCTACTATTACAAAACTTCAAGAACTTCTACTATTACAAAACTTCAAGAACTTCTACTATTACAAAACTTCAAGAACTTCTACTATTACAAAACTTCAAGAACTTCTACTATTACAAAACTTCAAGAGCATGTATTAATCCACTAAAGAGGGAAAAAGAAACAAAAAAGTAATGTATTTAGTTCCAACATAATCCATTTTACCAGATTTGCAACGAAACTAATAAAGCTTCAAAATTAACAACGTGAAAACTGCAAAAGAAAAAGAAAAAAAAAGAACTGGTGCAATTAGTTATTTAGTTCTATCAAAGTAACAACATAATACTCAAAAATATGAAACATTATTAAAACAAAGAAAGACTTTTCGCTTTAGGAGATTAAAGTGAGTTAGGACCAATTTTTTACCCATATTCATATGGGTGGATTGTAATCCAATACATTTTAGCTCGAATCATTTTCAATCCACCCAAATCTGATCAAATCCGCTCATTTTGTCACAACAACAGGTGACAATGTTTCACCCAACCAACATTTGGAAAATCAGGAGCATACCCCGACAAATGGAAATTACTCCATATATTAGCAAAAAAGTTTACGAAGGTTTCAATTTTCAAAGACTATATTAATGTGTGAGAGATTCCAAAATTCCATGCCAACCAATTATTTATATAAAATGCGACAAGGTTACCATGTTAGCCCTCTAAAGCAGTATTTACACCCTTAAAGTGGTATGCATGTCCACCAGAGAAAGCAGATGACCTAATTATGTTCTCCATCTTGAGCAGTACACAATTTTTTTCTCTTTTGTATGAATGTAGAGAAGAAAAAGTATTCGGACTTCAACTCCAAAACCCTCTCCATACCCTCCAAAACAAAGGGGCAATAAGTAGATAAGATACAGAACCATTTTCGAACTGCCAATCATAATAAGTAAGCAGTATACACACAATCATCATTTCATAATCAATACTCTCTAATACATGTTTATCTATGCAAATCCTTAGCTACGTCACTTGAATTAGGAAAAAACTTAAATACAGAGAAGCAAACTATTACCAGAAACAATTCCTCAAATAGAAATATGTTTTAATCCAGAATGAACACATTGCTAATTTCATCTAATAGCTCTAGTAATTCAGCAATACATTTAATAACTCTGAGGAGTGTACTAAGTTCTACACATTAATGAGCCCATATAGCTTTCTAATTCTATGATATCTAGCAATAAATTCAAATAATCACATTTTGAACCACTGATCTCCAGCCAAGTAAGATTTTCATAAGAAGTGCTTGCAAATGTTTTTCTCGCAACTGAATGAAATTCTGTTTTTGTTAATGACCAGACCAGCCGCCATGCTGATCCACTCAAATACAAAACTTAGGTACAACAGCAAAGATCACATTTGTTATTAAGTTCTAATCACACCAACTATACAATCTGATAGGGAAGGAGCACCGAAAGAAGATATGCCAAAATACCTGCTACTGGTGCCAGTTCCAAAGCCAGCTAGTAAATCATCGAACTCAGTGGAACCAGCACTACTCTTTGGTTGTGCCACCTTCTCATTCCTCCCGAAATTCCCCAAGAGATCATCAAAATGAGTGTTTTGCTGGGGCGGGGAAGTCATTGTAGCAAAAACATCGTCCTCAAATCTCAGTGTAGATGAAGAAGATAGGGATTTGTTCTTTACTCCTGGTAAGCCGTCGAATATATCGTCGTCGTAGACTGGCTTGTCATAGACAGGGAAGGAGGAGGTCTTGATGTTGTCATCATTGTTGTTATTGGTCTTGCCGGAGATGAAAATAGAATCGTAATTGAAATCGGCAGAGTTATTGGTATTGGTGTATTTAGGAGGGCCACCGAAGACATCGTTGAATAACACAGCATCAGGATCAGAAGAAGAGGTTGATCGGACGTCGGATCTCATTGGTGCGGATTTTCCTGCGTGCCGAAAACCCAAGTCTCGAGCTAACACATCGAGGTCATCCATTGGTAAATATAGATCTGATTCTGACCCAATACTGCCCTTCAAAACAGGCCAATTGCCGCCGGATGGATCTGACTTGGTTAGGATTCTGTCTTTCTTGCTTCTTCTTGCTATGGCTCTTCCTCTTCCTCCACCTCCACCTCCGGCCCTGTGCTTCTCTTTTTCCCCTCTCTCCTCTCTTTCATTTCTTTCTTTCTTTCTTTTATTTCACTCATGGAAACACCCTTCATCTTTCCTAAAATTTATATTCTCTCCCAAATAGACTATTTTTTACCAAATCTTTTACTAACTAGTTATTAGGTTCCCGCGCCGCCCAATGTATATTACTTCCTCCATCTCATTTTATGTGAGGTAGTTTGATTCGCCACGGAGTTTAAATAAGAAATGAAGACTTTTAAAATTTGTGGTCCAAAATGAATGATATAAATTTGTATGACTGTAAATTATTTCATTAAGGGTAAAATAAATATTTTATAATCAAATTGTTACTTAATATAGAAATGTGACATTCTTTTGGGACTGACTAAAAAGGAAAGTAAATAACATAAATTGGGAGTAGTTCTTTGTTTCAATTTATGTGACACCGATGAAATTTGGAGAGTTATATAATTTTTTGTATGTGATTTTGTTAAATATATTTTGAAGTTGTTAATTTATTGTGATTTATAGCACTTCTTATATCATTTTCAAATAATATATATTACTCTTCTGTTCCATTTTATGTGACGTAGGTACTTTTACGAAACTCAACTAAATTTCTTATATGATTCTTAAATATTTTTAGTTGTTATTTTACTTTAATTTACGTTACTTTTTATGTTATTTTCAAACAAACTTCTTATGTTTCAATATGGAATTAAAGAGTCAATAAAATTTCTTTTATGATTTTTAATTATGTTTTTTTAATATCTTATATTATTACATTGTGATTTTAAGTACTTTTTATGTAATTTTTAAATCTAGAACAAATTAAAAGAAAAACAAGGAAAAATTTAAATGAAGAAAGTACTAAAATTTTCAAATAATCATATTTCTATATTAAAATGTTAAAAACTTTAAAACTCCACATATATGCAGAAAATCATATACGGAAGACAAAATAATTTTTAAAATATATATTAAAGCTCTTTCTAATAATATCACATATTTATTCTATTTTTCAAATAATATATATTTCTCACTCAATCTCAATTACGCAGTACATATGAAATTTCGAGAGTTAATCAAATTCTTAGTACTATTTTAAACTATATTTTAGTACTATTTATATAATTTTCAAATAATATATGTTACTCACTCTATTATATTATGCAATACATGTGAAATTTCAAGAATTAACCAAAATTTTAATATTTTAAATTGATTTTTAGTACTATTTTTGTAGTAAATAGAGGAAGTTGAAGAAGAAGGGCAAATCGGTCAATTGACTGACTAACCCTAAGCTCCTAAACATTCTCACTTCTAAATGGAAGCACGGGCACAATATCCGTTAAATTGTTAATTATTATGATTTATAATATTTTTTACATTATTTTCAAATAATATATGTTATGTATTTTTAAATACTTTAAGTTGTGATTAATAATATTCTTAACGTAATTTCAAATAATATATGTTACTCCATTTGTCCCAATTTATGTGACACATGTGAAATTTTGAGAGTTAATATGTTTTTCAAATATTGTAAGTTGTTAACTATTGTGGTTTATGGTATTCTTAATGTAATTTTTCAAATAATATATGTTATTCCCTTCGTCTTAATTATACAATTCGCGTAAAATTTTGAGAGTTAATCGAATTTGTAATATTTTAAATTTATTTTTTAGTACTATTTAAAAAGGAAAAAATTAAAATATTACTATATAAGAAGAGTAGTAATTATATAGTAATTTTTCAAATAATATATGTTATTCCCTTCGTCTTAATTATAGAATTCGCGTAAAATTTTGAGAGTTAATCGAATTTGTAATATTTTAAATTTATTTTTTAGTACTATTTAAAAAGGAAAAAATTAAAATATTACTATATAAGAAGAGTAGTAATTATATAGTAATTTTTCAAATAATATATGTTATTCCCTTCGTCTTAATTATAGAATTCGCGTAAAATTTTGAGAGTTAATCGAATTTGTAATATTTTAAATTTATTTTTTAGTACTATTTAAAAAGGAAAAAATTAAAATATTACTATATAAGAAGAGTAGTAATTATATAGTAATTTTTCAAATAATATATGTTATTCCCTTCGTCTTAATTATAGAATTCGCGTAAAATTTTGAGAGTTAATCGAATTTGTAATATTTTAAATTTATTTTTTAGTACTATTTAAAAAGGAAAAAATTAAAATATTACTATATAAGAAGAGTAGTAATTATATAGTAATTTTTCAAATAATATATGTTATTCCATTCGTCTTAATTATACAATTCGCGTAAAATTTTGAGAGTTAATCGAATTTGTAATATTTTAAATTTATTTTTTAGTACTATTTAAAAAGGAAAAAATTAAAATATTACTATATAAGAAGAGTAGTAATTATATAGTAATTTTTCAAATAATATATGTTATTCCATTCGTCTTAATTATACAATTCGCGTAAAATTTTGAGAGTTAATCGAATTTGTAATATTTTAAATTTATTTTTTAGTACTATTTAAAAAGGAAAAAATTAAAATATTACTATATAAGAAGAGTAGTAATTATATAGTAATTTTTCAAATAATATATGTTATTCCCTTCGTCTTAATTATACAATTCGCGTAAAATTTTGAGAGTTAATCGAATTTGTGATATTTTAAATTTATTTTTTAGTACTATTTAAAAAGGAAAAAATTAAAATATAATGAAAGAGGAGTGTATAAAAGTAGGTGGGCCATCTTGGTGCCACGTGTCGAAAGAAGAGTGAATTTTATTCACTCTTCTTATATAGTAAAATATATTAAAATATAATGAAAGAGGAGTGTATAAAAGTAGGTGGGCCATCTTGGTGCCACGTGTCGAAAGAAGAGTGAATTTTATTCACTCTTCTTATATAGTAATAACTACTACTTTTTACTTTTCCGTCTATTCTGTTCTATCTATATTTATTGACGTAAAAATTACTAAGAAGTTAGTTGATTATTTTAATTTTCACTTTATGTCACTATGAGGATGTCACGACTCAATTTAGGGACCATGACCGGTGCTTAGGAGCTAGTCCAATCAAGCCTCATCGATATCGAAAATCGAATAGAGTTTCTCCTGTTTTTAGGTCTATCTACTCTTTCCCTATCTCAGAATTCAACAACACAGCTAACCAACATCGCCAAAACAATACACATTTTTTGACAATAATCTATTTGTGATGTACTAATTCTAAATCCATCATCAAATATGAAAATAAGTCTAATACTAGTCACACAACTATAATAATGAAATAATACTAATGACTCTAATAAAGGAAATTACTAATGGAGCGACACTAAGAGTTTCAAAAAAGAGAGACAATAGCAATTCAATAAACTTCTTGTCATGTGGAGCAATGTGGGACCCACCAGAAATAGACAATTCAAACACTCTAATTAATGAAATCCTCGCCAACGTCATATGTGTTCTCTAAAAAATATTTAGTAGGGGTGAGACACAAGCTTAGTGAGTAAATCACAACTGTTTTTAATGGGGACAAGTCAGAAACATGTTAATCACAACCATAAAATATCATGAAATAAATGCCTTTATTTTGAACAATAATCAACCTTGTTTGTTTCATGTAAGCGAAAATCAATTTAACAATTTAGTAATAAACTTAGTATCACACCCCGAGCCTACACTCTAGACGAGACCGACACTCGAGAATCATTTCTGGTCCCCAAGCGAACCATTGGCCTGACTAACTACTTAGTAGGGAGATTTACTCAAGCAATGATAGGCTCAAAACAAAATTGAATCAGTTAAACTCAAATACTCATCTCATAAAATCTGGAAAATACTCAATAACAATATTATAGTTTATAAAACAACTCAAAGAGAGTAAATACTGATAGATACCTCGACTTTGTTTATCTATGAAGCATCTACTATTAAAGAAGGATGTCGGGACAAGATCCATGACATTCCTTCGGAATGCAAGGAGGCTCACCAAAAGCTATCTAGAGTGTAGAGTGATCTCAACAAAGCGTCTGTTGATGATCATTAACACTTGTATTTGCATCATAAAAAGATGTAGGGGTCAAATGACATCAGTACTGAATGTACGAGTATGTATTATAGCCGAAGTGAAACAACCGAAAGAAAGGACTACAATAGATAAATATATACTCAAGCTGAATGTGAAGAAATAAAGGAGTTAAATCATTTAAAATCTTTACAAAATACTTACTCATCTCTAAACTCAACATAATAAGTGATATATTAAAATACATTTTTACTCTATTGAGAGATTCTCTAACCGACAACCATCAATATGAGCTATGTGATGATACAACGTCTCGTCCAAGCTGTCAAAGTTTTCCTATACCATGTCGGGGTATAGAACCTCTCAACTAAGTGGATCCACTAAGCAATAAGGATTCATATAAAAAGTATGATCCTTTACCCATTTTGGCAGACATGATTTATGAGGATTTTGAGTTGTCTGAACTCATTCTCATATCGATGCTCAATACTAGTATACTACTCCCAAAATATATACTCATGCTCAAATGTATAAAATATAATCTTTCTCTGTTTTGAGGTAATTACTCAAAATATCCTCTTATAAGAGGTAACTGTTCTGAAATATCTCTGAACTCATAACTCATTTAGAAATCAAAGTTTCTCTTTTCTCAATGTAATAAAAATATACATTTGAGACTTCTTAGTTCTCTTATACTCTTTCTCAAATCATTTTTCAAATTCTTTCTCAAAATTCCTCTTTACTTTCTCATAACTCAGTTTAAAACAATTATGTTTGTTTAAAAGATTCTCAATAAGAACTCAAGGATAAGGTTCATGTTGAAAATAGATATGAACAATCAACTCAATAAATCTCAATACACAACATACAACGGTCCAATAATTAGGAATAGAAATTGAATAATCATGAACTCAAGAACTCAGAACTCAACATCAACTCATCTCAAGAATACTCAAATCTACGGATAGAATCCTAGATTACTCTTTTACTTATTTGAAAGTAGATGTAGGGTGTGAGGATGAACTAGTTCAATACTATGATGGCCTTACATACTTGGGAAAACAAGGTGCTTGGCGAAATTAATGGAAACTTGAAGAACGCTAAAAAACTAGTTGTTTCTCCTCTTGAAACCTTACTATAATGATTTGAAGTGTTAAAGAACGTAAAAATGATGTTTAACAAGACCCTTAACTAGGTGTAAAAGGGTCGGAATTTAGGCTTAGGAGGGATTAAAAATGTTTGAAATACCCTTAATTAATAGAAAATGCAAAACCCCAAGCGCGTCTAACAGAGGTCCTGACGGCCCGTCGTGAGTGAGACAGTCTGTCACAGTCAGGCCGTTATCAAGATCTGAAACATATGTCCAACTCATGTTGGCACGAAGCTATGATGACTTCCCATCACCAAGTTGACTGCCCATCACCTGTCATCATCAAAAACACCTGAAACTTCTACATGTGCGATAGGCCAGCTGACTGCCTGTCAAGAGGTTGACTACTGTCAGGGCTGCCGTCAGTTTTTTTTTAATCTGACAGTCTCTGGTAAAACGGACATAACTTTTTACCTCTAACTCTAAATGAGACAAACTTGGTGGCGTTGGAAAGAGGACTCAAAGTCATTTAATTTGGTAGGTCATGGTACACCTAATTCATTATGTGCTGGGAGAAATGATTGTTTTAAGTTGACCTAAGTAGAATCTTATGTCCAAACTTAATTGGTAAGGAAGCTTTCAACTCAACTTTGTGCTAGGGGATTCATGTGACCTTAATTCATATCCAAATCCATTCCAACACTAAAGAGTTTACCTTTACAAATATGAGAAATTTAAGAATCACCATATAAGACTTCACATGAAAATAAAATATGGTTCGAGCCTTAGCTTAGAAATTTTCGGGGTGTTACAATGTCTCCCCCTTTGAATCATTCATCCTCGAATGATGGATAAACTGATCATGAGCAGGGTAGGGAAATGTTTAACAACGCAATTTAATGCAAAATACACATAAAATTCATCAACTTAAAACACTGAAGGATGGACTGAATTGAATGAGTACTTTAGGAAGAGTTAATACATTGGACTAGAACTAAATCAGCGAAAAAAAGATGAAGGTATCTAGTCTTCATATCCTCCTCAGCTTCCCAAGTTGCCTCCTCAACAAACTAATTTCTCCATAAGACCACCTGGACTAGTTTAACCTCTTTGATTTTCAACTTGCGAACCCGACGATCAAGAATCTTAACGGGAATCTCCTCATAAGATAGGTTGTCCTTGATACCAATATTCTCGGTAGGCACAATAAGTGAAGGATCACCCAAGCACTTCTTTAGCATAGATATGTGAAATAGTGGATGGACTGCTGATAACTCTGACGGTAGCTCCAACTCATAAGCTACATTACCAACTCTCTTGAATATCTTGTAAGGACCAATGTATCAGGGGTTTAGCCTCCCTTTCTTACCAAATCTCATAACACCCTTCATGGGTGAAACTTTCAGATACTCCCAGTCATCAACTTCAAACTCCATATCTTTTCTTCTAACATTTGTATAGGATTTTTGACGACTCTGTGCTATTTTCAACCTCTCTTGAATTATCTTCACCTTCTCCATGGATTGATGAACTAAGTTTCGCCCTATCAACTCAGCTTCACCAACCTCAAACCAACCAATGGGAAATCTACACCTTCGCCCATAAAGAGCCTCATATGGAGTGATCTGAATGTTGTAGTGATAACAGTTATTATATGCAAACTCAATAAGAGGCAAGATGTCATCCCAATTCCCTTTGAATTCCAACACATATGCTCTCAAAATATCCTCTAAGGTCTGGATAGTGCGCTCTGCGTGACCATATGCCTGAGGATGAAAAATAGTACTAAGGTTTACCTTCGAACCCATACCTTTCTGAAATGACTTCCAAAACTGAGCGGTAAACTAAGCACCTTTATCCGACTGATGGAAAAGGGAACTCCATGAAGTAGAACTATCTCACGAATGTAGAAACCAACATACTTCTTTACTAAATTGGTAGTCTTTACCGGCAAAAAATTGGTTGATTTAGTCACGCTAGTTGCGAGATTGCAGCAAGCCAGTAATGAAGTCCATATCAATCATCTCCCACTTCCATTCTAGAAAAGCTATGTTCTGAGCCACACCACATGGCCTTTGGTGTTCTACCTTGACTTGTTGGCAATTTGGCACTTAACATCAAAATCTGCAATACACCTCTTCATACTATTCTACCAATAGACCTCTCTCAAGTCATGGTACATCTTTGTGAAACACGGATATGAAATTATGAGCTTCTACTGTGATCCTCTCTCAGAGCTCATCCACATTTGGAACACACAATCTACCTTGATATCTAAACACACCATCTCCCCCTTGTTCAAAAGCCATCACTTTCTTCTTATGCACATTTGCCTTCAACTCAAGCAAAATGGGGTCCTTGTCTTGCTTCTCCTTCATCTCTGCCACTAATGACGACTTAGCTCCATTCATCACAACTATTCCACCCTCGCTGGAGTCTAATATCGAACACCCAAATGTGCAAGTCGGTGCACTTCCTTAGCTAACTCTTTCTTTCCTTCCTCAACATGAGTAGTACTCCCCATGACAAACCTTCTCAAGGCATCAGCAACAACATTAACTTTACTTGGATGGTCGAGGATATTCATATCATAATCCTTGAGCATCTCTAATCACCTTCTTTGTCGAAGATTTAGCTCCCTCTGAGTGAAAGCATACTGAAGGCTCTTGTGGTCTGTGAATACATCCACATCGACGCCATAAAGATAGTGATGCCATATTTTGAGAGCAAAGACTACTGCTGCTAACTCGAGATCATGGGTTGGGTAGTTCATCTTATGAATCTTAATCTGCCTGGAGGCATAGGTTATAACATTATCGTTCTACATCAGTACACAACCAAGGCCAACTCTGGATGCATCACAATAAACAACAAAACCCTTTTTACCCTCTGGTAGGGTCAACACTAGAGCAATAAATATCGATTTTTTAATTTCTGAAAGCTTTGCTCACAAGCTTCAGACCATTGAAACTTAGCTTTTTTCTGAGTCAACGGGGATGAAATAGATGAAAACCCCTCGACGAACCTTCTGTATGAACCAGGTAACCCCAAAAAACTCCTTATATCAGTTGGGGATGTGGGTCTAGGCCAATTCTACATTGCCTCAATCTTCTAAGTGTCAACTTGAATTCTTTTGCCAGATATGATGTGGCCTAAGAATTCCATGGATTCAAGACAGAACTCACATTTAGAAAACTTGGCATATAACTCTCAATTTTTGAGAGTTTGGAGGACTATTCTGAGATGATTGTCATGATCATCCTCATTCATCGAGTAGATCAGGATGTTGTCGATGAATATAATTACAAACATATCCACATATTGCTTAAATACTCTGTTAATGATATCCATGAATGTTGCAGGAGCGTTAGTAAAACCAAAGGACATACCAATGAATTCATAATGACCATAACGGGTCCTGAGTGCTATCTCTGGGATGTCACTTTCTCTCACTTTCAATGGATGATAACTATATCTAAGGTGTATCATAGAGAATCAAGTGACACCCTGAAGTTGATCGAAAAGGTCATCAATTCTCGAAAGGGGATACTTATTCTTTATGGTGACCTTGTTCAACTGGCGGTAATCAATACACATCCTAAGGGAACCGTCTTTCTTTCTCAAAATTAAGACTGGAGCGCCCCAATGTGAGACACTTGGTCAGATGAAACCCTTGTCAAGAAAATCTCTTAACTGCTCTTTTAACTCAGTTGGATCCATTTTGTATGGCGGAATTGATATGGGTTGGATATCATGAAGGATATCTTTTCCGAAGTCTATTTCTCTCTAATGAGGAACTCTGGGAAGATTGTCTGGAAAGACTTCTTGAAAATCACTTACAACTGGAACTGACTGAATAGGCGGTGTCTCAACACTAGAGTCATTAACTTGGACTAAGTGATAGATGCACCCCTTAGAGAGTAACTTTCCAGAAGTTTTCGCAACTCAATCATAGATGATGGAAAGAATAAATCGACCCTTAGGCACAACTGAACTACTCCTCCACTCTAAAGCTGGTACTCGAATTTTACAATCGACTGAGGCATAAAAAAGCATGAAGCCAGTCCATACCTAGAATAACATCAAAATCCACTATCTCTATCTTAACTAAATTAGCTTTTTAAAAAAAAAATATGACAGTCTCTAGCAAAACGACCATAACTTTTTACCACGAACTCGAAATGCGGCCAGGTCGGTAGTGTTGGAAAGAGGACTCAAAGTCGTTCTATTTGGTAGGTCATGGGACACCAATACATTATGTTCTGTGAGATATGATCATTTGAATTTTATCTAAGTAGAATCGTATGCCCAAACTTAATCGTTAAGGAAGCTTTCAACTCAACTTTGTGCTAGGGGGTTCTTGTGACCTTAATTCATATCCAAATCCATTCCAACATTAAATAATTGACCTTTATAGATATGATAAATTTATGAATCACCCGGTATGACTTTACATGAGAATAAAGAATGGTTTGAGCTTGAGCTTAGAAACTTTTTAGGTGTTACACTTAGTAAATAGTGTCACAATTAAATCATATATTTGAAAGGTTTTTAAGAATGAATTATGTAATTGATGTGGCTTTATTCTTTAAGAAATAGTCAATAACAATGGAGCCCTTATAAAATAGTTAGATACTCATATTAGAAGGGTCCCTACTCGAGGGAGATCAATCACATTATGTTAATTCTACCTTCCCACTAGCGAGGTTGTAACAGTAACCTGTAAATACAAGGTGCATCATGTAAAATGTTGTAAATTCTATGCCATGGATTGGAACCATTCGTCGTGAGCATGTTTAATTAGATTTTGTGATATCCTACTTGTATATGTGTGTTAAGGTTCATTCCTAAGTGTGTGAAGTGTATCAGATGTGGTTTGGAGTTATAAGAGATATATCATACCAAGTCAAGTTCTAAACATTTCTATTGGCTAAGTTTTCGCATGAGTCCATATGAGGGATGAATTTAAATGACATGGTGAATAAGACCTTGAAAGATCCTAAACAAGCCACTTGACATAAGCATGACATAAAAGAAATATAATGAAAGAGAATAGGCAACATAAGTCTCATATCATAAAAGTATCTGAACATAAATGGGAATACCAAACTGTGTCAAACATAGCCTTCAAACATCATAAGAGTGGTTGGGACGTAACCCATACACCACGTACATGTCTAAAAAAAAAAAATACAATAAAAGAAATAAGGCATCAATGGCCTTGTCCTCGAATCATGAGGATTCACCAATCCAAGGTACTAGTAGAGCAATCTAAGCTAGCCACGAGTGGGAGAAGGAACTCGAACCCTATATTATGAGACAATATAGGCATAAATATGCATTAGTATAGTGAATGTACTAAGTATGGGGAAATGCATAAAACATAGACATGATCATACGAGAAATTTTAAACATGATATACATGGCCAAGTAAAACATGATAAAAGTCTTTATAAAGAAATCATAAATCATATACAAGGTCAATGCATACTTAAACCACTTGAGAAACTTTCATAAAACCATTGATAAAAGAATAGTTTATTTGTGGGATATTTACTGTTAACCGACAATAAAACCATGTGAGCTATAACATTGAATTCGTGTCACGACCCAAGGTACCCCCTATGCGTAACATGGCATATAAGACCCCGAGAGGCCCCATACAAGCCACTTAGCATTATTAACATAAGAAATAGAACAAAAGAGATAAAGACCAACATTTCAAGTCCAATTTTTTTATAAAAGTAAAGTGGAAGTTTAAACACTTGTCTCATTAGACTATTAGTACATAAGAATGAAATTGTGCCTGGCCCATGCATAATGTCCAAAACTGAAAATAAGAAAAGAACTGAATACAATGAGAGTCCGCCCTCGAAGCATGAGGACTCACCCAAAGCTCGAAATCTCTCAAATCAACCTCTAGCTACGAAACTGAGAACACTGATTATCATACCGTACATTTGAGGAAATGTAAGCAAAAGTATGCGTTATTAAAAAATATGTACCATGTATGATAGCCATGCATATAAACATTTAAGACATGCTAAAAAGGGACATTTTCATGAGTAAACAGTGATCAAGCTAAAACATCAATCTCGTGAGTTAGAAAACATAAGTTATAAAACATGATCAATGCAAGTGAACATCATCTTAAAACATACTTATGATACTTCTTGAAGTAACCTTGGTTCATCATAACTTTGCTTGTTTGTGGGAAGTATCCTTAACCGGCATATAAGACCATGCGAGCTATCAACATGGAATTCGGTGTCTCCCACACTGAAAAGAGTTGTCCTACTTGCCAAGGTAAAGACCATGAACTTCTAGCTATTGTGGATCCACTAGCTAATGTCTATCTAGACAAACCTATGTTGGCACATACACTACTACAAAAAGTGGTTTTAGTGGCAATTAAAAATGACTTTAGTGGCAATAACAATTGCCGCTATATCCTTTACCAGCCATTGGTCTTTACCCGGTAATGTGGGGGTCGGTAAAGCCTTTAGCGGCCATTCTCAGAAAAGCTAGTAAATGGTATAATTTATTGCCGCTAAAAACTATTGGTTTTAATGACATTTGTTTGTGGCAATTATTTTGGCTGCAAAAGCCAATTCATAATCATTAATTGTGCTCTTTTAGCATCCATTTTAATAGCCTGGAAATTTAATTAAATTGTTGCTAAAAGTCAATAATTTTAACGGCAATTCTTTTGTAGAAATTAGAATGCCTACAATATCCCATGTGAAAACGTCTTAGCTTGCCCTTTTAGCGTCCATTTTAATGGCAAGTAAATTCAACAAAGTTGTCACTGATAGTTTGTATCTTAAAAAAAATTGTGGCAATTATAAAGCCTTCAAATTTCTTAATTTATCCCTTTAGCATCGATTTTTATAACCGATAAATTCAATTTAATTGGCTCTAAAAGACACTAGCTTCAATGCAACAATGTTTTAATAAAGGAGTCTCCTAATAGAAACAAAGTTTTTCAAATGCTAAAAAAATATATTACTATTAATTCACAAAATAAAATATATCTCATTAAATCTAAACAAATAAAGAACACTAATCCAAATTATCAATGTCACAGCTTAAGAAATAGACTTATTGTCTGAACTAATAAAACCAATCCAACCGCATGATGTCTTAAATCATCATCGCAGATTTTCATTGTATTGAATTCTTTCACATGCAAATTTTTGAATACTAGATTGTTTGACATGAAATGATAAATAAATATGTCAAAAGATGGAATGTAATGTATAGAAACATCACAAGTAATGTGAATAATCCAACAATTAAAAGCAAGAAAAATTCAGTAACAACAAATCTTAATTGTTCATGTAGTCTCACAACTATGTTATGTTAATCCCAAGCAAGGCTGATATTATAAAAGAATGATAGGGAAAACAACAAATAAGTCATTGAGACAATCAAAGTAAGAATAAAGAACAAAATAACAACTACTATATGTTTCTTTATTCTTTATCTTACCCTATTAAATTCTCTGTTTGAACTAAACTTCACATTTGTTTCGTTGTTTGAGTTAAAATTCGTATGACTATGGATATTGGTTTAGTAGCCGTTGTGATCTTTCAATTTTAGTTTACTATACTTTATTTGCTTCTATATGTTTTCGGAAAAAAATCCTTGAGGATGGATTGGTTCTGAAGTGAACTTGTAGTTGGAGAATTGGGATGATGTCTAGAGGCAAATGGGCACAAAGTGGGATTTTGAGAGGGTGTCGTGTACGCAAATCTTACCCCTATTTTGTAAAGGTAGAGAGGTTATTTTCAATAGACCCTCATTTCAAGTAAAGCATTTCAAAACAAGTATGAAAAGGTAATTCTGTTGTCGAGACTATTGTGTTTCACAACACTAGTGAATATTTGTCATGTCAACCCAATTTTCTGAATGGATTTTGTTAATTATAAGGCAAGACAACTCCTATATATGTAGAATACTAAAGTAACGCAAGGACATATTGAAAAACATGAATCAAGTGTAAATGGTAACTCATGTATGTACAGAGTGGTGCATATTAACACCTCATTATCCCCTTATGCACAGAGAATCCTGTCATCCTACTTGGTGGTTCAAATAGTAGTAAAATCCTAATATATGAAATGTTAAGCAATGAAACTAAGGTACAACACACATATTGATTGACCTGATGATAAATAGCAAAAGTATTATTTAATAAATTGGAATATTATTACGAAAGACAATATTTGTTTACTCAATCTAATATTGTGATCACATGGAAAAAGACATGTCAAACTTCTATAGCATTGCCATTTATATGGAATAATGAAATGTGCTTCCAATACATTTTTACCATTACCAAAGAGAAGAATATCATTTTTCCCACTTTAGATAACCATACCTGCTTCAATAGCTTAATTATAATAACCACATGATCTATGTGAAATAAGTAACACTCTATTTTACTAATAGATTGCTGGACAGTAGGCATGCAATTATCCAGATGACTCGTGTCAGTCAGTATACTAGTTTTGCAGCTCATTAGATTATTAAACCTACTAATTTATCCATTTTACTCTAGAAAGCAAATATTATTGTTTGTCCTCCTATATATAACCACAACCATAACCTGAATAGGTGATTTTTTATTATCCAACTAGATATACAGATACAACAATAATACACTCTTTAAGACTTGCATACATTCTGCACTTGTGATCCAAAGAATTTAGTCAAACAAAGCAAAAAATATAATTGGAACAAGAAATCAAACTACCTACATGTTGTAGTTCAATAAGGTATTTCGAGCATGATTTGATGAAGTAAGGCCAACAGTAAGTTCATTGTGTCTGCACTCTACACAAAAAAATTACATTTAGCATAACTATCAAACCTTGTACTACGCTTTACTCTTCGGTCATTGAGTACATAACCATCAGTCTCTAACTATTCTTGTACCTAAAAAATGTGTCATACTGCAGTGCAACAACAATCTAAACTTGAAAATATTTGAGATCACTTATACATTATAGAATCACTAGGATCATTAGTTGTAATTTTGCGATATGATGTTCAGCTTAGGTTAGTCCAAGATGATTGTTGTGAAAGGTTTCCATTAACGCTCATCCTAGAAGATGATGATGAGGTGGGGGATGAGATAGCATACGAGACAAGAAATTTCCAATTTTTCTAGGTCTATTTAGCTACTGGCAGAATGATAGAAACCAGGGAATCAGTGGACATATCTTTTTTCTAGGTTCTAATGCTTCTCTTTCGGTCCAAGCTTCTTAATTTCCAGGAAGCAATCTCAATCATATTTATTTCATAGATGATTTTTTGAAACATACCCCTCTTACGAAGAAGGATGAGGCTTGGATCCCATGGGGGTGTTTAACTTAGTGGCAGTATCCAGCCACATTATAATGGTGTTTCCCTTAGTCATTTTTGTCCTCGAACATGGGTAACACCAACTCTGTATTGAGTCATACATACTCATCCTTTATTTATTCTCTTTATTTATTATGTTATCGTACGTTACTATTATTTTACTTAAGAGTCGATACTTTTAATTTAATGAATTACAGTCATTTACTCTTAGAACTGGTTGATGTACCTTTCTAATTTTCATATAGTAATACACTTTTTTAGACTTACATACATTTTGCACTTGTGATCCAACACATATATGATCAAACATCAAAACGAAAATAGCCAAATCTCATCAAATTTCTCAATAAAGAACTAGTGCTCTTGAATGGTCAATATTATCACAAAATCTTCAGATCAAAGCTTGTAATAAGAACATTCAACATAAAAATAGACGAGGTGTTTTATTAATCAGTTCCATATTATCAATCAAGAAATATAGATTTTGGCGCAAAATAGCAGTGACGGAAGGCCGTTGAAAGCCAAATGATATGAAGTGCAATACAAGGAGAAAAAGAAAGCTGAGAAACTAACATAGATTCACAAGGTGACAACATCTAGGAAAACACATCACCAGAAAAACATAGTATATGCGACTGTGTTCCATATGTGTTTATGTTCTTCACTTGAGTACTCAAAATCAGATTAGTATGTCAAAAGGATGTTCCATGAGAATCTTGAGGCATGAGTGTGTGCTTGAAAGCTATTGAGAATCAATTTGTCTAGCTGCAAAACCTTTACTCTAAGCTAGTTGAAAAACTTATATTAATAAATCAATCAAATTAATTATACAATTGGAAAACGAAATGGAAAAAATGAAGAATACACATAAGGCATACAAGTTACATGACCTGAACAGATCACGTGTCCACAAATTCACAAGTATGCACAAGAGTTAAAGATATAAAAGACCTCTCACATTGTTTCTCATATCATATATGTATCTTTCCAAGCTATTCTTCAAGTTTGTCATTCTTATTTCTTCATCTTATTAGACTAGTGCTACCAATTTTATTTTAGCTTCACCTAAAATTTCTTGTGAAAGAGATTCTCCTGGCCTAGTATTATGCTCATAAAGATACCAGAACAAAGAATTTTCAAGGATAAAACTAGTTAATATATTATAACATTATTATATTTCTAAGACACCATTATCCTTTGCACAATGGAACCTAATGGAAATCAATAACTAAGGGGATGCAAAAGAGCTCTTCTTGCAGATGGATAACTTGAAGACCTTAAGTGGAACTCGAAAAGTCATTTCTTTGAGTTTTTTCCAAGTACTAGGGCTTATGGGGCTAGAATCATTTGCACCAGAGTCAAAGGTGTTACTATAACCATCAATTGCATTAACCTTTAATTGGTTTCCTTTGTACTAGTACTGGGGCAACATTTAAATGATATCTAACCAAAACTATCGCACAATTGAGATACCAAATGATTTTTTTTTGGAAAGTTTCAAGTATGATAGATAATATTGACAGTGGCATTTCATCAAACACGTGTTATGCGTTTGAGTTTTCAACTTTAAAAGTACATTCAAATGTACAATAATTTGGGATATTTCTCAAATCAATAAAGTGAAGTATCTGGGTCACTGGTAGAACTAGGGCATGAATTACATAATCAAAATGAGCCTTTGGAAAAGTAGCATATATCCCAATGGAGCATCAACAAATCTTTGTGGAAATTACACCACTAATTTATCAGTATGCTTTAAATCAACAAATATATTATCGTTATACATCCAACAGAACCATTCAAGTGCATTATATTTGAGATATAGGGGAAACGAGATATTTTATTATCAACGGAGATATAAAAAGTAAGTACCTCTTTGCCTAAAGAAGCCAATCCACTAGGTTTTCTCCTATGAACCTGTCCAAGATGTTTACGAACACTATGTTTTATGCCAAGTAAAAAATAGAGACATCCACAACAATTAAAATCAAAATCATAAGGGAAAAAAGATGGACAGAGAGAGTAGATAGATATTACCTGATGAGTTGCGTGCCTACGATGGTGGAAGAAAGAGACGTCTACTATTTTTTATGCAACTGTGGCATAGATGATATTGATAGCTTAAAACATTAGGTATGAATGTAAATGAGCGGCAATATTTCACAGTGAAATGTTTTAGAGGGAAGATTAAAATTTACTTTTAGTTGTTTAGACTAGAAATACAATAAATTTTACTAACCATTATTTTTCAATTGCCACTAAAGAATGACCACTCGTGGCTAAGGATCATTAGCCGCAAAAAAAATAAGATTATAGGATAAATTACCGACAATTTTCTTATTGCTACTAAAGAATGGTCGCTAAAAGCTTTTTTTTCTGTAGTAGTGATAGTTTATGGGACTTGGGTAATTGCCTCTTGTCCACTCAGTACTAAGTTTAACTTCCACGGAATAGTTCTTAATCCTATTCATCTTACCTCTTAAAGGAACATGGGTAACCGCCTCCACATGACATGGGTAATCGCCTCTTGTCTTTCTATAGAGAGCATAGGTAATCGCCTCTTACCTCAACATTAACATAATTCCTTAATCATTGGTTCATTTTTGGTGAGAAAAGCCTTTCAACCTTAGGAACCCTTATTATGTGAGAAAACCTTTCACAATCATGCTTTCATATGTATATGAGAAATCCTTTCAACAACACAACAACAATCATCATCATTGATACTTTACTCTCAAAGTATCCTTGCAACATTTTCATAAATTCCATAAGAACATACTTAATTTTATAATCTCCTCTTTCATAATCCAAAACCTACATTATATCATCATAACTTGGAAAATGTGGGAATTACATGGGTTCATGGGGTAATCATCATAAAACCATAGAATTTCATCAATTCATGCATAAGAGATCATAATTCAATCATTTAAATCAATAATCAAGAGAACCCATAACATAGAAAAAAAACCCTAACTCAATTGGGGAATTTCTTACTTTGAAAATAGGAGAATTTGGGAACTCCATGAATGGAAGGAATCCATGGATGAAAACTATCATACCTTGATGCCAATTACTCAACTTCAATGGAGGAATTGGAGACTTGACTTGAAACCCTAGGTTGAATCCTTCTTCTTCAAGCTTTCTAGAGAAAGAAATATTTTGGAGAGGAGACTTGTTATTCTTTTGTAAATTTGAGAGAATGATTTCAATTGGGGAAATTTGGGGATTAAAACACTTATATAGGGGTTTTAGTGAAGGGTAAAACGAAATTGTATTAGGATAAAATAATTAGGAAAAAGACCCAGCTGCCCCTAGAAAATAACTGCCGACACCAAATGACGGCCAGACCGACGGGTCTGTTGGTCAATCCATCGACCGTCCTACTAGGGCGTCGTTTGGATCAGAGGCTGGGATCTGAGGCCTTGATTGATGGACCTCGTCCATGGTTCGTGGGTCCAATGACGGTCCATTGATCTCGGCCGTGGATCTCGACCTTTGATCCTAAATGTTTTCTAAATCTGGAACTCACCTACGGGACCTATCTACGACTCGTACATTGGACGACATACTGTCCTGGTGGACCGTCGAACAAGTACTGAAACTTAATATTTTGGCGAAGTTGTTTGGCCAATCCACGGACCTGACCTATTGTCCGTGGTTCGTTACACGTGCCATGGTTGGCTTCCATCGGAATGGCTCCAGATTTTCTAAAAACTGCATTTTCTACCCTTTTCGATTCCGAGGTGTTACATTATCTGCCCCTTGGGATCATTTGTCCTCGAATGAGATTCAAGACATCATAAGGAAAGTATAAACTTAATCTAGCAACCCAACATGAATGAAATCACATAAATGCACATATCCGAGGAGGAAACATTAACTTCAAGATAAAGCATGTTCAAAACATCATATCATCAAGTCTATATGTAACTCATATTCAAATGCCTATAAACATGTAGAAATCAATCAAGTTGATTCATTTTCTCAAAACTTAAACTTTTCATGAACATGCTTAAATAAGGAAACCATGTGAATATCTAAGACACATGACACCAAAAGAGTAAATCATGAGGAACTTATTACCTCAAGCTAGAGCAGGGGTAGAAGGAAAAAGATGAGGATATTGGGACATTATATCAGCCTCGGCCTCCCAAGTAGCACCCTTAACTAACTGATTCCTCCAAAAACTTTCACAAAAAAAACTTCTTTATTCCTCAACCTCTTGACTTGCCGGTCTAGAATCTCAATCAGAACTTCTTCATAAGAAAGATTCTCCTTAACTCCCAAACTTTCTAAGGGAACTATAGATGTTGGATCACCAACACATTTCTTCAACATAGAGACATGGAAAACCGGATGCACCGATGCCAATTCCTAAGGCAATTCAAGTTCATAAGCAACCTTACCAATACGCCTCAAAATCTGATATGGGCCTACATAAGACGGACTAAGCTTCCCTTTCTTTACAAACCTCATTATACCCTTCATGGGTGAAATTTTCAAGTAAACCCAATCGTTCGCATCAAACTCCTGATCTCTTGTTCTAACATCGGCATATGACTTTTGTCGACTTTGAACTGTTTTCAACCTGTTTCTAATAAGTCAAACTTTCTCCATAGCATCATGTACCAACTCAGGACCTATTAAGTAAACCTCACCCACTTCAAGCCAATCTATAAGAGATCTACACCTCCTACCATACAAGGCCTCAAATGGAGTCATACCAATACTTGAGTGATAACTATTGTTATATGAAAACTTAATCAAAGGCAAGTGATCATCCAAATTACCCTTGAAATCAATCACACAAGCTCTCAACATATCTTCCAAAGTTTGGATAGTACGCTCTGCTTGCCCATCGGTTTGTAGATGAAAGGTCGTACGAAGCTTAACACGAGTTCCAAGACCCTTTTGAAATGATTTCCAAATTTGAGAAGTGAATTGGGTTCCACGATCAGAGATAATGGATAAAAGAACTCCATGCAACTTTACCATTTCCCTCAAGTACAACTTAGCCTAGTCCTCCACCAAAAAATAAACCTTGACGGAAACGAAATGAGCTGATTTCGTCATTCGATCTACAATAACCCAAATCTAGTCATGTTGTCGCCGGTGATGAGTCCAAGATTTAGACTCATTTAGGGCTTTGTTTACATAGATTTAGTGTGCTCAAATGCCTAATTTGTACCATGCACTGATGAAGAATCCTTGATTTTCAGGTACATGGATTGAGGAACAAACCAAGGACACTAACATGCAAAAAAGAACAAAATAAACTAAAGAATTGAAGAAAGGAAAGCCTGGTGATCGCCAAAAGCGTTTGGAGAAATGCCAAAGGGCCAGTTCTATCGCCTAAAGTTCTAGAGTCCCAGTTCTGAGGGAAGAAACCAACTCGGCGACAAGAAGGAGTAGTTGGCGAATCACCGAGTAGTTCCGCGATGCTGTGATAGATCGCCTAAAGTTACAAAACCCAAGGATGCTGAATGACAATGTGAAAAAACGATGAAAAGAGCAAAGGGCGGCTGGCCGATCCTGACCTATGATGTTTGCGTAATCAAGAAACAACTTCCAATTCAAGTGTCTACGATCGTACAATAGTAATATAACCCAACTGAATGGGTTAGGGTCGAGTCCCAATGGAGTGGTTATGAGAATTAATAGAAAAATAAAATTTAGTTCTAATTAGTCATAGCTATAGACATTATCGAATATAAACATACTAAATCTAAGGGGGGTCACACAAGCGTCAATTATCAACGGGGATTTTTGTATTAATTAACCACTACAAACAGAGAAAATATACGACAACTAGATAGAGAGACGGGATTCTTGGGATGTTATAGGAATACGGGATAAACTAAACTGTCAGGTACATGTTTTTGATAGTAAATTGTTGAGTATTTGTGACTAGGCTAGACTATAGTGGGGGTAAATTCTCTCTCGAGCAACTTACCCCGAATTGACTCGGTTTCTCTCGAACACCAAGTTGCCGCTTTCAGCACAACCTCCACCTTAGCCCATTCACTCTCTCTCGATAAATGTGTGGGAGAAGGACTAGGATTCACTCTCTCGAGCTGAACCCATGTCGACCCTATACCACCGGCTATCAATTTAGTAGTCTTAGTTTTACGACCTCTCTCTCGAGCAAGCCAAAAACACTAAGATGAAATCGTATTTGCAACTACAACTCCATTAAGTTCATACACAACTACTAAACGAAATCACATTTAAACAACAAATAAACCATCAACAAGCAAGACCCAATAGATAATCTAACCCATATTCACCAAATCACACCCCAAAAATTGGGGTTTTAGCTAGACATGTAAAAGATATAAAAATTTATACCAATATCAGTTTTCATCAACTGGGTATGAAGGATTATGTCTTAAAACACGTCAAGAGTGAAGAATCTTCGAGACCCAAGTCCAATTTCTTGGAGTTGAAACCCTTTGAATCTTCAATGTCTTAGAAGAAAGTTTCCAAAACCCTCTAAAACTTGAACAAAAGTTCTAAGAATAATAGTGATATATTACTAAGCTAGAAATTTAAACAAGTATTTATAGTGTTTGAAAATGTGCTGCAAAGGACCCTTCGACGAAGTTAGTCAGGATCGCCGATACATTCGGCGATCCGCCGTTTGGTCGATTTCATTGCCTTCCTGCTTTAGCCTTTAGCCTCTTCACGTTTTGAGTCATTGGGCGATATGGTACTGCTTCACGAAACTGTTTGGCGACACGCCAACTGTTCCATTTTATCGCCAACTTGACCTTTTCCTTCAGGGCTTAGCACACTGGAACAAAAGGCGATCTCCAGGCCGATCGGCAACTCACCAACTGGGCTCGGCGATCTTCAGGCCTTCATTTCTTTATTCTTTTCAGCCGCCTTGTTCCTTCTTGCCATGTAGTGTCCATGCTTTGCCTCAAACTCCAAATACCTGAAACTTAAGGATTTTCATCAGATATTGAGACAAAATATGCATTTGAGGACACTAATTCTATCAAAATATAATAAGTCCAAATTGTGGACTCATCAACACCCCCAACTTAAATTTTGCTTGTCCTCAAGCAACTCGAGTTTAGCTGTTCAAAAAGGGTGTCTCAAATAGTGTTACATGATGTTTGCGTAATCAAGACACAACTTCCAATGCAAGTTCCTACGATCGTACAATAGTTTAGTAACCCAACCAAGGGTTGGGATCTTTCCCAGAGAGTGGTTTTGAGAATTTATAGAAAAATAAAATTTCGTTCTAACTAGTCGTAGCTAAAGACATTAACGAGTAAAAACATTGTAAATGAAAAGGGGGACACGAAAGTGTCAATTAACAACGAGTTTTTTTTGTCACAAGTAATGTAAAAACAACAAAATAAACAAGGGTATCTAAGTAATGAGAGGGAATCCTTGGGATGTGACGGGAATATGGGTTAATCTAGATTATTGGGTACATGCTTTCGATAGAAGATTCATAGAATAATTGTGACTAGGCTAGACTTTAAGGGGGCTAAGCTCTCTCTCAAGCAACTTACCCCGTTTCATATGCGTTCCTCTCAAATACCCACTTGCCGCATGAAGACCATCCTATGCCTTAACCCACTCACTCTCTCGAGCTGAGTGTGTGGACATGGGACTAGGGTTCACTCTCTCAAGCTGAACCTCATGTCGACCCACTCATACTGGCCATCAATCTAGTGGTCTTAGTTTTACGTACGACCTCTCTCTCTCGAAAGCCGAAAACACATAAATAAACTTGTATTTGTACCTACAAATTCATTAAATTCATCCATAACCACTAAACGAAATCACATTTGAACTACGAATAGACTATCAACAAGCAAGACCCAACAATTATCTTAACCCATATTCGCTAAATCACACCCCAAGAATTGGGGTTTTTAGCCACACATCAAGAGATAGAAATTTATACCTAAATGAGCTTGCATTCAAATGGGTATGAAGATTTAAGTCTTGTTACATGCCAAGAATGAAGAATCCAAGAGACCCAAGTCCAAATCCTTGGACATGAAACCCTCTTCTTCTTCAAGTCTTCCAAACCCTCTCAAACTTAGAGCAAAAATAACAAAAAGTACTATTCTCTAAGTGAAAATTATAATAATCGTCCCTCCCTAAAACTAAAACTCTAACTAGTATTTATAGCTATCACAGATTTGTGCTGCAGCGGATCGTTTGGCGTCATTAGTCAGAATCACCGATCAACTCGGTAATTTGCTCTTCGGTGTAATTCATCGCCGTTTTGTACTAGCCTTCAGCATCGTCGTGCTTTGGGTTATTGGGCGGCATGGTACTGTTTCGCGGAACTGCTCGGCGATGCGCCGACTGCTCCATTTTTCCGCCGACTTGACCCTTTTCTTCAGGGCTCAGCACACTGGACAAAAGGCGAAGTAAGACCCTTCGGCGACACACCAAGTGGACTCGGCGATTCTCAGGCCTTCATTTCTTCATTCTTTTCAGCCTTTTCGTTCCTTTTTGTGACGTAGTGTCCATGCTCTCCTAAAAACTTCAAATACCTAAAACTTAAGGGTTTTCATAAGATATTGAGATAAAATAAACATTTGAGGACACAATTTTTATTAAAATATAAACCTGACTGAGTCGAATTTGTGGACTCATCACTACACAAGAATCAATCATGAATGCACATAACAAGATTCCCTTTACTCATGTAAATATCAATTGTGCACTTAAAGATTCAAGTTGTGACTCACCAATATCGAAGAATCTCATGCTCACAAGACTTGCTTCAAATGCAAGTTCAAGCTCAACCAAAGTGTTCAAATGCCCTCACACAAAGAATGATTCCATATTCACACAATGGTTCACAGTTTAAAGCTTCAGAATCAAATGCAACGCTCACACTCACAAAGATGAACACAATGCATAATTTCACCCATAGGTTTGCCCGTATTTTCCAATCAACACTTGCTTTAGCTCATTCAAGATCATAAAGGTCTTTCAAAGCTTGTAATGCGGCTGAGTGCAAATGTATGGTCATTTAGGCTCAGTGGCTATAGTCCTCATGAAACAAAGGTTGAATAACACTCCCTTTCATCTTCTTTCATCATTCTCATTTATGCTCACAAGTAGTCCTATTATTCACTTCCCATGGATAGTTGGAAACCCCAATTTTCTTTATACTTTCATAACTTTATTCCACAATTTTTTCATTTTTTTTTGTAGGGGTTCCATTTTTCACAAAATCATAGGCAGAAGGGACTTTCTTGTATTTCTTGATTTGCCTTCTCTTTTCAACACACCCCCAACTTAGGCTTTTGGCCTAAGTTGGCTATTCAAACAAACCACAAGTTCATGAGGATTATGGGTGATGGATAAAGAAAGGTAATTTTTTTCATCAAGTTTCTTCCAAAGAAAGGTAAGGCTCAAGGGGTGTTGAAAAGAGGTTCAGACATAGTCACAAGGTAGGCCACAAAAGAGGTATATGTCAAATTGGCTTACACTCTTCGAAGTTGCATAAGATCATATCAAAAGATAGCCTTACTTAGTCGACCGGACCAATGGAATTCTAGGTGTTGTCATGCATGGTTCATAGAAAGCTCATCACACAAGGCATCGACATTAAAGTCAAACAAGACTTCACACTTTCGCTAGTGTGCAACGATCATCACAAGAGACTCGATTTAATAATTGGCTAGTCACAACGAGATGCAAAGAATTCATATATTGTCTATGCAACTTCATTTGGCCTCATCGTAGCCGCTCATTCATGTTTGTTCGATTATGAACACTATTTAAGTCATCGCTATTGATCAAAACTGATACTCAAATTTGCGAAAGAACATCCACATTCAACACATACAAGAGGTGGAGAATTTATTTCGGAAGGGTCAAAATCATTTGCAATTTAAAGCAAAAGAAGCCACAAGCTCAAACCTCTCACGAAAGCAGTATTAACACAATTTTAAATACAACAACCCAAAATATATAAACAAAACACGAACATCAATATTCACACAAAAGGTGGGCCTCACCCTACCATAAATAAAAGCCATTTATCCTCAAATGCAAATGATGTAAAGTATCCAAAAAGTGAAAGAAAGTAAGGCAGAGAGGGAGGTAAAGAGGGGATCCTGTCTATGCAGTCTCTCCATTTGTCTGGGCATCAGTGCCCGAGGTCACCTCAGGGGGCACATCAGTGCCAGATTCACCAAGGTCTATTGAGTTTGAGTCTGCCAGAAAGACATGCACCGCTCTGCAAAATCCCACGGCCCATGAAGGAATATTAGGGTCCAGGGTAATGGTTTTCCTAGCAGAAGTGGGTCTCTTGCCCTTGCCTTTCCCAGTAGTTGTGTGTAGTTTCGAAGCTTTTCCTTGCGATGTATTTGCTTCCTCCTTTATCGCAATCCCTATGGACTTCCCTTGAGCTGGCGTTATTCTTTCAACCACTTTAGATTTAGTCATGTCTGCGAAATCTCAAAGAGAAGTTAGAGAAGCTTAAACAAAAGTGCATTAGAAAAATTTCAGACAGACTCGCCAAACCAGAGGGCAACTCGCCTAAATTTTTGGGCGAGCTAGATCAAGCTCGCCGAAGGAATTAGCTCTAAAATTGCAGCAAATAGGCGATGGGAAAACCACTTGGCGTGTCGCCGTTAGGTGTCGGCGAACAAGGACATGATCGCCGAAAGTTCCAGTGCACAAAGGTTAAGGGGTGCAGATAAAAGGGCGAAAGAGAAGACTTTCGCCAAGTCGCCGAATGCTTTTGGCGACTTCCAGATTCTCACAGAAAGTTACATAATCAATCATCAAATAAAGCATGAAATCAAAAGCGAGATGGGGACATTAGGCGAATCGCCGAGTGGTTCAGCGAGCTCGACCCAGCTCGCCAAACTGCCCAACGTGCTTATTTTCAATCCAACTTCTAGAATTCAACCCTGCAACCCCCGAAAACAAAATCAAAGCACGCACCAGTACAATTAAGGTAGTACCCATTACATCAAAACACAACCCCTCAAATTTTAATCCAGTTTAAGGCATGCACTTTCAGGAACTCAACAGTCACAACTACTCGAGCAAGATTATCAAATTAACTCATGCATGTAAACAATCTACTCCTATCAGGCAGGATCATAACACTTCAACAAGATCAGGCTATTGCAAATGAATATAAATTTTGATAAAATAAACTCGGGGCAAGGAAAACCAACCTTTGGTGTTGACAAAGAGAATATTGAAACGCTAGGCGGCAAGGTAATCCAATCCTAAGCACAAATCAACACTAATAATACTCTAAACATACAAGAAATATTGAGTTTGGAACTTTTAAACATTTGGCTTGTAAAACCGTCCAGTTTTCGCCCAGTCGACGACACTAGTCGAGCTCGCCTATCCTCTCGGTGTTTCGCCAAGTGTTCACTTGCCTCACCGAGTTTTACAGAGCCTTCAGTGAGTGTGGGGGTCTCAACGACGATTTCGGTTGAGATTGTATGTCGGCAATTCACCAATAATTTCTGAGGCTCGCCGAGTTTTACAAACTCTAAATTAAAGATGTGTTCAGTCGAACAACGGATTAGGTCGGAGTGGACGACCTCTTTGGCGACTGGAACTGTTGCTTGCCACCCTGCACTTTTTTAAACACTTTCCGCACTTCAACCTGTACAAATAACACACTATTATTTTACCAAAACACAAATAGAAAGCAATAAAGGGTTTTGGGTTGCCTCCCAAACAACGCCTTAGTTAACGTCGTGGCACGACGCAAGTTAATGCCTAGTCCTCATCTTCAGAGTCGGCCATGGTGTTACTAGGTGAGTCCTCGACAAATGGTGGATAGCGACCTGATATTAATTGGTTTATCTTGGCATCCTATAGCTGAATTACCATGGAATTGGAGGTTGTCATTTGATTTAGCATTTCAATATTATCTTTTATCTCTTTCAATTCCTTATCTTGTTATTCGATCTTGTGTTGAATGAGTGAGAGGACTTCGTCATTTTGTCCACCCTCCTGCTTCTTCCCCTTTTTACACCCGCGAAGGGAGAAGTGCTTGTCATTTTTCGTGGACTGTACCTCTAATTCCATGACTCTTTTGGATAAGAAATCCACTTGAGTCACCAGTGCATCCCATTCTTGTTTCTTTTTTATTTCCTTGTTGTTTTCAACCATGCTATCAAGAAGTTTGGCCACTTCTTCATAGGGTTGGTGTAGCAAACCACCCATGAAAAGTTGGTCAGTGGTACTTCTATTTTCGGGTCCAAGACCCCTATAGAAGCACTCTAGTAGCACTTTATTGGTCATCCCATGAGTTGGGCATGGTTGAAGCACTGCTTGAAATTTCAGCTACATTTCTTGAATGGTCTCATCCTCTACTTGCTTGAACATTAGGAGATTGTCCCTAAGATTCAACCATTTCAGGAGAGGGTGATCCGTTTTATACCCATAGCTTTTGTTCTCACTCATATTTCCTGAAATAGTCACATAACCAACAAAACAAAACTAGAAATTAAGTAAGTAGAACTACAACTAAGAAGAACAATTTTTTTTTACTTAACTACAAATTCACAATTAACACCACTCCCCGGCAGCGGCGCCATTTGATGTTTGCGTAATCAAGACACAACTTCTAATTCAAGTGTTTAAGATCGTACAATAGTAATATAACCCAACCGAATGGGTTGGGGTCGAGTCCCAAGGGAGTGGTTTTGAGAATTAATAGAAAAATAAAATTTAGTTCTAATTAGTCATAGCTATAGACATTATCGAATATAAACATACTAAATCTAAAGG
>NW_006238979.1:870287-880800 GCF_000226075.1 Solanum tuberosum | reverse complement strand
AGTCATAGCTATAAACATTATCGAATATAAGAATACTAAATCTAAAGGGGGTCACGCAAGCGTCAATTATCAATGGTTTTTTTTGGTATTAATTAACAACTACAAACAGTGAAAGTATACGAAAACTAGATAGAGAGACGGGATTTTTGGGATGTGATAAGAATTCGGAATAAACAAAATTGTCGGGTACATGCTTTTGATAGTAAATTGTTGAGTATTTGTGACTAGGCTAGACTATAGTGGGGGTAAATTCTTTCTCGAGTAACTTACCCCGAATCGACTCGATTTCTCTTGAACATTGAGTTGCCGCTTTAAGCACAACCTCCGCCATAGCCCATTCACTCTCTCGAGGTGAATGTGTGGGAGAAGAACTAGGATTCACTCTCTCGAGCTGAACCCATGTCGACCCAACACCACCGGCTATCAATTTAGTAGTCTTAGTTTTACTACCTCTCTCTCGAGCGACCCGAAAACACTAAGATGAAATCGTATTTGCAACTACAACTCCAACAAGTTCATACACAACTACTAAATGAAATCACATTTAAACAACAAATAAACCATCAACAAGCAAGACCCAACAGATAATCTAACCCATATTAACAAAATCACACCCCAAGAATTGGGGTTTTAGCTAGACATGTAAAATAGATAAAAATTAATACCAATATCAGTTTCCATCAAATGGGTATCAAGGATTAAGTCTTAAAACTTATCAAGAATGAAAAATCCTCGAGAACCAAGTCCAATTTTTTGGAATTGAAACCCTTTGAATCTGCAAGGTCTTAGAACAAAGTCTCCAAAACCCTCTAAAACTTAAACTCTCTAAAAACTGTAAAAAGTTCTAAGAATAATAGTGATCTATTACTAAGCTAGAAATTTAAACAAGTATTTATAGTGTTTGAAAATGTGCTGCAAAGGACCCTTCGATGAAGTTAGTCAGGATCGCCGATATATTCGGCGATCCGCCATTTGGTCGATTTCATCGCCTTCCTGCTTTAGCCTCTTCACGTTTTGAGTCGTTGGGCGAGATGGTACTGCTTCACAGAACTGTTTGGCGACACGCCAACTTCTTTATCTCATCGCTAACTTGACCTTTTCCTTCAAGGCTCAGTGCACTGGAACAAAAGGCGATCGCCAGGCCGATCGGTGACTCGCCAACTGGGCTCGGCGATCTTCAGGCCTTCATTTCTTCGTTCTTTTCAGCCGCCTTGTTCCTTCTTGCCAAGTAGTGTCCATGCTTTGCTTGAAACTCCAAATACCTGAAACTTAAGGATTTTCATCATATATTAAGACAAAATATGCATTTGAGGACACTAATTCTATCAAAATATAGCCCTAAATGAGTCCAAATTGTGGACTCATCAACACCCCCAACTTAAATTTTTGCTTGTCCTCAAGCAATTCGAGTTCAGCAGTTCAAAAGGAGTGTCTCAAATAGTGCTACACAAGAATCAATCATGAATGCACACAACAAGACTTACTTTACTCATGCAAAGATCAATTGTGCACTCAAAGATTCAAGTTGTGACTCACCAATATCGAAGAATCTCATGCTCACAAGGCTTGCTTCAAATGCAAGTTCAAGCTCAATCAAAGTGTTTAAATGCCCTCACACAAAGAATGATTCCATATTCTCACAATGGTTCAAAGTTTAAAGCTTCGGAATCAAATGCAACGCTCACACTCACAAAGATGAACACAATGCATAATTTCACCCATAGGTTTGCCCGTATTTTCCAATCAACACTTGCTTTAGCTCACTCAAGATCACAAAGGTCTTTCAAGGTTTGTAATGGGACTGAGTGCAAAGGTATGGTCATTTAGGCTCAGTGGCTATAGTCCTCAGGAAACAAAGGTTGAATAACACACCCTTTCATCTTCTTTCATCATTCTCATTTATGCTCACAAGTAGTCTTATTATTCACTTCCCATGGATAGTTGGAAACCCCAATTTTCTTTATACTTTCATAACTTTATTCCACAACTTTTTCATTTTTTTATGTAGGGGTTCCATTTTTTACAAAATCATGGGCAAAAGGGACTTTCTTGTATTTCTTGATTTGCCTTCTCTTTTCACCACACCCCCAACTTAGGCTTTTGTCCTAAGTTTGCTATTCAAATAAACCACAAGTTCATGAGGATTATGGGTGATGGATAAAGAAAGGTCATTGTTTTCATTAAGTTTCTTCCAAAGAAGGTAAGGCTCAAGGGGTGTTGAAAAGAGGTTCACACACACTCACAAGGTTGGCCACAAGAGGTATATGTCAAATTGGCTTACACTCTTCGAAGTTGTCTAAGATCATATCAAAAGATAGCCTTACTTAGTCGACCGGATAAACGGGGTAAATTCTAGGTGTTGTCATGCATGGTTCATAGGAAGCTCATCACACAAGGCATCGACACTAAAGTCAAACAAGATTTCACACTTTCGCTAGTGTGTAACGATCATCACAAGAGACTCGATTTAATAATGACTAGTCACAAGGAGATGCAAGGAGTTCACATATTGTCTATGTAACTTTATTTAGCCTCATCGTAGCTGCACATTCATATTTGTTTGATTATGAGCACTATTTAAGTCATCGATATTGATCAAAACCTATACTCAAATTTGTGAAAGAACAACCACATTCAACACATACAAAAGGGGGCGAATTTTTTTCCGGAAGGGTCAAAATCATTTGCAATTTAAAGCAAAAGAAGCCCCAAGCTCAAACCTTCCACGAAAGCAGTATTAACACAATTTTAAACAAAACAATCCAAAATATATAAGCAAAACATGAACATAAATATTCACAAAAAAGTTGGGCCTCACCCCATGATAAATAAAACCATTTGTCCTCAAATGCAAATGAAGTAAAGCATCCAAAGAGTGAAAGAAAGTAAGGCAGAGAGGGAGGTAAATAGGGGATCCTGTCTATGCAGTCTCTCCATCTGTTTGGGCATCAATGCCCGAGGTCAGCTCAGGGGGCACAACAGTGCCAGATTCACCAAGGTCTATTGAGTGTGAGTCTGCCAGGCTCAAAAGAAAGATTGCAAAAAGTACGATATTTCTACCCGCGGTCATTATAGCAGTTCCATACATGCACCGCTCTGCAAAATCCCCTGGCCCATGAAGGAATATTAGGGTCCAAGGTAATGGATTTCCTGGCAGAAGCGGGTCTCTTGCCCTTGCCTTACCCAGTAGTTGTGTGTAGTTTCGAAGCTTTTCCTTGCGACGTAATTGCATCCTCCTTTATCACAGTCCCTTTGGACTTCTCTTGAGCTGGCGTTATTCTTTTAGCATCTTTAGATTTAGTCATGTCTATGAAATCTCGAAGAGAAGCTTAAACAAAAGTGCATCAGAACATTTTCAGATAGACTCACCAAACCAGAGGGTGACTCGCCAAATTTTTTGGGCTAGCTATATCGAGCTCGCCGAAGGAATTAGCTCTAAAATTGTAGCAAATAGGCGATGGGAAAACCACTCTGCATGTCGCCGTTAGCTGTCGGCGAACAAGGACAAGCTCACCGACAATTCCAGTGCACAAAGGTTAAGAGGTGCAGATAAAAGGGCGAAAGAGAAGACTTTCGGCGAGTCACCGATTGCTTTTGGCGACATCCAGCTTCTCGCCGAAAGTTACAGAATCAATCATCAAATAAAACACGAAATCAAAAGTGAGATGGGGACATTAGGCGAACCGCCGAGTGGTTCGCCGAGCTCGACCCAATTCGCTAAACGGTCCAACGTGCCTATTTTCAACCCAACTTCTCGAATTCAACCCTGTAACCCCCGAAACAAAATTAAAGCACGCACCGGTACAATTAAGGTAGGACACATGACATCAAAACACAACCCCTCGAATTTTAATCCAGTTTAAGGCATGTAATTTTGGGAACTCAACAGTCACAACTACTCGAGCAAGATTATCAAATTAAATCATGCATGTAAATAATCTACTCCTATCAGGTAGGATTAGAACACTTCAACAAGATCAGGCTATTGCAAATGACTATAAATTTTGATAAAATAAACTCGAGGCAAGGAAAACCAACCTTTGGTGTCTACAAAGAGAATATTGAAACGCTAGGCGACAAGGTAATCCAATCCCGAGCACAAATCAGCACTAATAATACTCTAAAAATGCAAGAAATATAGAACTAGGGTGTAGGTGTGAGTTTGGGCAGATAAAAAGTGAGGGAGAGTGAATGAGTTTGCAACTTTTAAACCTTTGGCTTGTAAAACCGTCCAGTTTTTGCCCAGTCGGCGACATTAGTACAACTCGCCTATCCTCTTGGCGTTTTGCGAAGTGTTCACTTGCCTCGCCGAGTTTTACAGAGCCTTCAGTGAGTGTGGGGGTCTCAACGGTGATTTCCATCGTGATCACCGACATAGTCGGTGATTCACCAATAATTTCCAAGACTCGCCGAGTTACAGACTCCAAATTGAAGATGTATTGAGTCAAATGACGAATTAGGTCAGAGTCGCTGACTAGAACTGTTGCTCTCCACCCTGCACTTTTTCGAACACTTTCCGCCCTTCAATCCGTACAAACAACACACCATTATTTTACCAAAACACAAATAGAAAGCAATAAAGGGCTTTGGGTTGCCTCCCAAACAGCGCCTTAGTTAACGTCGTGGCACAACGCAAGTTAACACCTAGTCCTCATCTTCGGAGTTGGCCATGGTGTAACTAGGTGACTCCTCAGCAAATGGTGGATATCGACCTGATATTAATTGGTTTATCTGGGCATCCTGTAGATGAATTACCATGGAATTGGAGGTTGTCGTTTGATTCAACATTGAAATGTTCTCTTTTCTCTTTTTCAACACCTTATCTTGTTCTTCGATCTTGTGTTGAATGAGTGAGAGAACTTCGTCATTTTGTTCACCCTTTTGCTTCTTCCCCTTTTTACACTCGCGAAGGGAGAAGTGCTTGTCATTTTTCATGGACTGTGCCTATAATTCCATGACTCTTTTGGATAAGAAATCCACTTGAGTCACCAGTGCATCCCATTCTTGTTTCTTTTTTATTTCCTTGTTGCTTTCAACCATGCTATCAAGGAGTTTGGCCACTTCTTCATAGGGTTGGTGTAGCAAACCACCCATGAAAAGTTGGTCAGTGGTACTTCTATTTTCGGGTCCAAGACCCCTATAGAAGCACTCTAGTAGCACTTTATCGATCATCCCATGAGTTGGGAATGGTTGAAGCATTGCTTGAAATTTCAGCCACATTTCTTGAATGGTATCATCCCCTACTTGCTTGAACGTTAGGAGATTGTCCCTAAGATTCAACAATTTCAGGAGAAGATGATCCATTTGATACCCATAGCTTTCGTTCTCACTCATTTTTCTTAAAATAGTCACACAACCAACAAAACAAAACTAGAAATTAAGTAAGTAGAACTACAACTAAGAAGAACAATTTTTTTTTACTAACTACAAATTACTTAATTAACACCACTCCCCGGCAGCGGCGCCATTTTGATGTTTGCGTAATCAAGACACAACTTCCAATTCAAGTGTCTATGATTGTACAATAATAATATAACCCAACCGAATGGGTTGGGGTCGAGTCCCAAGGGAGTGGTTTTGAGAATTAATAGAAAATAAAATTTAGTTCTAATTAGTCATAGCTATAGACATTATCGAATATAAACATACTAAAATCTAAAAGGAGGTGACGCAAGCGTCAATTATCAAATGGGGGGGTTTTGTATTAAATTAACAACTACAAACAGTGAAAAATATACAAAAAACTAGATAGAGAGACGGGATTCTTGGGATGTGATAGGAATACGGGATAAACTAAACTATTAGGTACATGTTTTTGACAGTAAATTATTGAGTATTTGTGACTAGGCTAGACTATAGTGGGGATAAATTTTCTTTCGAGCAACTTACCCCGAATCGACTCAGTTTCTTTCGAACACCGAGTTGCCGCTTTAAGCACAACCTCCGTCTTAGCCCATTCACTCTCTCTCGATAAATGTGTGGGAGAAGTACTAGGATTCACTCTCTCGAGCTGAACCCATGTTGAGCCAATACCACCGACTATCAATTTAGTTGTCTTAGTTTTATGACCTCTCTCTCGAGCAAGCCGAAAACACTAAGATGAAATCGTATTTACAACTACAAATCTATTAAGTTCATACATAACTACTAAACGAAAACACATTTAAACAACAAATAAACCATCAACAAGCAATACCCAATAGATAATCTAACCCATATTCACCAAATCACACCCCAAGAATTGGGGTTTTAGCTAGACATGTAAAAAGATAAAAGTTTATACCAATATCAGTTTCCATCAAGTGGGTATGAAGGATTAAGTCTTAAAACACGTCAAGAGTGAAGAATCTTCGAGACCCAAGTCCAATTTCTTGAAGTAGAAACCCTTTGAATCTTGAAGGTCTTAGAACAAAGTCTCCAAAACTCTCTAAAAACTGTAAAAGTTCTAAGAATAATAGTGATATATTACTAAGCTAGAAATTTAAACAAGTATTTATAGTGTTTGAAAATGTGCTGCGAAGGACCCTTCGGCGAAGTTAGTCGGGATCGCTGATACATTCGACGATCCGCCGTTTGGTCGATTTCATCGCCTTCCTGCTTTAGCCTTTAGCCTCTTCGCATTTTGAGTCGTTGGGCGATATGGTACTGTTTCGCGGAACTGTTCGGCGATATGCTAATTGCTCTATTGTATCACCAACTTGACATTTTCCTTCATGGCTTAGCGCACTGGAACAAAAGGCGATCTCCAGGCCTATCGGCTACTCGCCAATTGGGAGTACTACAAAAATGAAATTTAGCGACACTTATTTTGCGGCAATAAGAAAATAGCCTCTAATATATTCATGTGAGGCAATATATTAGCGGCTAATGTATAATGGCCAGGAAAAAGTACTCTTTTAGTAGCAATTCCAAACAATAGCCGCCAAAAGCCTCTTTTTTTTCTAAAATTAAAAGCTCCAACTTTTTCTAAATTATTTAGTTTCCCGCCATTCTCAAAATTATGGAAAAAAAAGAATTCCTAGGAATTAAGGAAAACATTACTAAGAACAGAACCTTTTATACGCTGCTAATAAGGTAAATATTCCTAAAAATATCTCCCACACACATAAGGATTCTGCATCCTAAATTACTTAGAGTTGCACGTCTAACACTATATATTCATTCATAGCAATAATCTTCTAGCAGCAGCGACGTCCAGCAGTAACTTCCAGCAGCGGCTTCCAGCAGCAAATACGTCCAGGAAAATCAAAGTTTACAGGTCTGTAGGTCACTCATCTCCACTCCTCTGTTTGTATCAAGTTCTATTACCCTTGTTGCTCTATACATCTTCTTTGTGAATTTAACCCTATTATTTATTTTCAATTATGTTTATTAATCAGTATTTACACATTAACTAAGAAGAAAATAGAAAATACGCTTGATGAACTAATTAATATTAAGGTATTAGTTGTGATTTCTAAGTGATTTAAGATTCGTAAAAGTAATGTTTTTGTGTTTGTGATCTCTGGCTGCTACTATTTTGATTGCAATTGATTGAATCAATTCATCTGTTAATATACATTAAGGTGTATGGCTGTTATATTAAGGTGTGTGGTTGTTAATATATTAAGGCGGGTGGTTATTCGTTCATTTGTAACTTATGATCATTCGAAAGTTCTGTTGTGAATACAAGAACTAAAAAGAAACTATTATTTCATTTTGACTCGACTTAAGATCTCTTTTTTGGAAATTTCAAATTTAGGATTAAATAGATTCTTTGTTGTCTAGAGTCATGATAGTACAACAATTTTTGTTTTGACTCTATGAGTTCTCGGTTGTTGAGATTATCCGTAACTGAAAGTATTTTTTAAACCTTTTGGTCTGTTTTCTTGTAGGTTTAGCATTTGTCCTTGAATCTTCTATTCAATACTTTATTGTTCATTTAATTGTCTGTTTTAGACGTTTATTAGAATATTTGTTGTTTGGCCATAAAATATGAAACGTTACCATACAAGAATGAAAGAGTACACCTGAGAGCATCTATGATCTGGTCATAATTAAAAGGCACGAAGTTTGTAGACCTCAAGCATCATCTAGTTATAGGTTATATCCCATCGAAAGAAGGGGGGGATCTTTAAAGGAACAAACCCGCCGCTTCGAAACACAAGATACACAAGTATCTGAATGTGAATACATCACGAAACAAATTAAAAAGACATCAAAGTAAAAAAAACTAGACTAGGCAAACTATTGATATATAGTTTTGTGTTTTGTGACATTAGGATCTTCATAAATATTATCCATGGCAAAATGTGCTATAGAACATCAGAAACACCATAGGCCATGGTTGCTAGAAGATTTCTCCATCTTTGTTTTCACCAGCTTGAGTCGTTTCTTATGTCGACTCCATTATTTCTGAAGCCTTCTGTTTTGTAGCCTAAGCTGCTCCATAGGCCTTCTCCTTAGTAGTCTGATAGACATTGAGGTGAGTGAGTGTTTTGTCCTCCATCATCTCCATACCGGTTACTTCCTTGTCCCACTTACATCTAAGTTTTTCCTCCCGTGTTTGGGATAGTAAATCCATTAGTGGTCGTAATTCTTACCCCATCTTTAGGAGGACTAACTCCTTTGATGGTTGGTCTGTTTTTTCCTGTCTTCCAATCCTGCATATTATCGGTGTTGGGAGGTGCCCCATTAGATCTGAGCTCCTTACTGTTAGCAGCTTGCTCTTCAATATGTTCTGGTTTTTTATCCTTCTTATGTTGCCACTGCTTGGGTTGTTGTTTCTGTGCTATCTTCTTAGGTGCTACCATTATCTTCTTAGTTGGATATGATTTTCACAATTGTGTTAGTCCTTCCTACTCAGCCTTACCACAGTTATGTCCCACCTTCAAGCAATCATTGCAATATAGTGGTATCCAGTCATATTCAACAGCCTTACTAAGCACCTTCTTAGACCATCAATTTAGTGGTAAATTGGGAAATTGGACCCATAATGGGATGGTTTTAAAAATTTCATCATGTAAATCAAAGTGAGCAGCCTACAGTTTAACAATTATAGGTCTGTTATTCATAGTATAACAACCAGAGTATAAGACTTCATTCCTGTCTTCCATACTATCAAATAGCACCATAAAGTAGCCCTCATTGTGATAGTAAATCTCTGATTTTCATACATAATTCAACAGGGAAGATATAAACCTTTTCAGGGCAGCAATTGTTGGTTCAGTACCAACCACATAAAATATCATAGCTTTCTTCCATTTTTTTGTAGCTTCATCAATATAATCTAGAGTTACTATTTCATTGGTTGCTGAGTCCCCTGCCTTTTTCTTGTCTCTTCCTATTGCAGTATGCGAATCAAGGATTTTCCCTAGTCTACTTAGACTCCCCAACACAGAGAAACTATCCGTCAACTAGTCATAAACTTGTGTCTCTGTTTCCAAATGGAAAATTAAATTATATAAAGTTCTGAGCAACAACTAGTTATCTACACCCACCCTTTCCGACTTGTTAGAAGTACTGATATTTACAGCTATCTAGCTTTGTTCGATGATGATCCTTTCTTCTTTCTGTATTAAATTTTGTAATGGCAATAGGTCAAGATATCTTAATACACACAAAATCACAAACAAGCGAATTGCCGCTAATATAATCGTGTGAGGCATAATATTAACGGCTAATGTTTAATGGCCAGCAATGTGTACACTTTTAGTAGCAATTAAAAAAAAAGCCGCTAAAAGCTTTTTTTATTTTCTGAAAATTAGAACTCCCGCTTTGTGTTTAACTTTTTCCCTGCCATTCTCCAATTTCTGGAAAAGAAGAACTCCTCATCAATAAGGAATACATTAATAAAAAAAACCCTCTATATGCTTCTAATAAGGAAAATATTCCTAAGAAGATCTCCCAAACACATACGAATTCTTCATCCTAAATCGATTTGAGCTGCAACGTCGAACAACATATATTCATTCATAGCAGCAGCGACCTTCCAGCAGCGTATATAGAATCGAAGCAGCTAATTTAGGCCTGGCAGGGGGAACGGGTCGGCCCGCCCCGACCCACGACCGGTTCGAGAACCGGCTCGCTGGACCCGGTCCCGTATGTTCTCTCGGGTTGGGAGGGGATCGGGATAAGGGACTAGTTAGGGGCCGGTTCACCCTTTGGTCCCGGTCGAACTGGCCCGGTCCCGGCCCGGCTGAACCGGCCGATTTTGCAGGATCACCTCAATTTTTTTTTTGTTTTAAAATTATATCCTTTGGGGACCGTTGGGGCAACGGCTAGTGGGCCCCCCAACGGATTTATTTACCTTTTTTACTTCCCCAATACCCCCTACCACCCCCTACTTTTAAAGCTTTAATTTAAACCCTCAAGTTATCATAAATACACTTTAACCCATTTTTAATATTATAAATACCCCTCTACCCCTTATTATTTCTTACAAAATCATCTATTCTCTCATCTATTTTCTATATCCTCTCAATCTTAAGTCTTAATTTTTTATTCCATTTAAGTCTCATATTATATCATAATA
>NW_006238979.1:869765-869829 GCF_000226075.1 Solanum tuberosum | reverse complement strand
GTGATTCTATTTATGTTGATGATACTTCTTATGATATTGATTCAAATGCTCAACTCGATCATGA
>NW_006238979.1:869263-869555 GCF_000226075.1 Solanum tuberosum | reverse complement strand
TTAAATAGACATTTGTTTTCTTATGTGCCGACTCAATATAAAGAAGCTAAATCATTAGCCGATAGAAAATAAGAAATTCCAGTTAATGATTTTGATATTAATGTTAATGAATCGGTAGGGGCTTCTAACATGGTTCAAGGAACATTAGATCCTTCTAACCTCAGTGGTCCACTAACACAACGTAAATATAATAAGGAAAGAGATCGCGAAAATTTAGCTAAAATGGTTTCTGTTTGTGGTTTACCTTATAGTTTTCCTTCACATCCCGGTTTTATTGAATATATTCAACAAA
>NW_006238979.1:855673-867131 GCF_000226075.1 Solanum tuberosum | reverse complement strand
TGCTATTCAATAACATATAATTTCAATACAAATAAATAAACATATAAAAAAAATAAAAATCCCACGTCCTGTCCCATCCCGTCCCGCCAAATCCCGTCCCATCCCATATATATAGTGGGATGGGATGGGACAAATTTTTATCCCCCAATCCCGGTCCCCTCAAAATCCCGGCCAAAATGACCCCCATCCCGTCCCGTCCCCCTTCGTCCCAACCCCCAGTCCCCGTCCCCGTCCCCCTACCAGCCTTAAGCTAATTCCAGCAGCTATAATTTAATTGCAACAACTACGTCCAAGAAAAATGAAACTCTCAGGTTGGTTGGTCCCTCCCCTCCACTCCTCTATTTGTATCATGTTTCTATTGCTCTGTCATTGAGAATTTAACCCTATAGTTTATTTTCTATTATGTTCATTATATTTACGCATTAACTGGAAGAAAAACAGAAAATACACTTGACCAGCTGATCAATATTTAGGTATTAACTGTGATTTCCAAGTGATTTGAGATTCCTAAAAGTATCGTTTTTGTGTTTGTGATCTCATGTTGCTACTATTTTGAATCGATTCCTCTGTTAATCGATTAAGGTGTCTATCTGTTATACTAAGGCGTGTGGTTGTTAATATATTAAGGCGAGTGGCTTTCAGATTATTCTAGCAGAATGAACCTTCGAGGAGACGGATATAACACACTAGAATAATCAAAATAAAATTCATAAACAAGCTCTCCAAATTGAATTATGTTTAAAACTTCTACAAGTACTTCTTTTTATGTTTTTGAGTATGCCTTTAGTGTTTGGACGCGTGGCTTACATAATTGTTGTTATTCAGTCCCAAACCTAGTGTTCTTGTTCCATTTTTCTTATCGCCTAAAATGGAATGCTTGGAATTAATTAGACAGATCTGTAGACATTGCACTTACAACAACCTATTGCATGGTTTCTCATTTAAATAAGCTGTATGTTTGGAATACACTGCTCATTTAGGATATAGTTACATTCACTTGGATCATTGATATTAGTTTACAACATCAATCAATAGTTTACATTTCATAATATCACTTAAACAAATTGTGACAACTTGAAACCAGTAACTGCATCTGCTACTCTCTGTCAAGGCTTTTTTAAAAGTAAGTTGTTTCATTACCGGCATCAAGAAGATGCAAAGAGTACAAAAATAGATATGCTAGTTCCACTACACGATAACATTTAAGACACGGGAGCCAGCCACAAATTCAAAAAATCTAGAGGAGACTCAAACATGACAATGTTTGGTCTAGAGTTAAAGAGCTAACAAAATCTAAGAAAGCAGTAAAACTATTCACATAAGACTGGTTGGACCAGCAAAATAGACTGAACAAACATTTAGCTTTGAGTGAATGGTTAGGAGTTGAAATTCCATTAAAACACCGACAAGGCATATTCCCTCTAGTAATTACTTGCCAACACAAGATTTTACCCCAAACCATAAAGGCATATGGGCATACGTAAAATAGGTGATCGGCATTCTCGTTCGCATCTTCACAAAGTGGGCATTTCAGGTTATCGATAGCACACCATCTTCCAACTCTATCTCCAGTCAGCAGCCTGTTCTTTATGATTAAATATAGAATGAAACACCACTTCGGAGCACCAAGGTTATTGCATAAAATTCTCCTCCACTGCACATTTTGATACTCCCCCCTCAATCTTTCATACAACTTTCTTATTGAGAATTAAGTCATATACATCACTAAAGCCACCTGCAGTCCTTGGCCAACACAATACTTTCCAAGCCACTAAAGCCTTCTTTGACACATCAATTCCATATGTCCACAAAAATCTTCTACACAGGGAATCAATTAGTGTCAATATTGCTCTAGGAAGTATGAATATTTGGGACCAGAATACTTGTATAGCTAACAACACTGATTTTATCAATTGTAATCTACCTGCATAAGATAGAAATTTTGTAGTCCAAGAAGTTATTTTCCCATTATCTTTTCCAGCAAAGGCTTATATTGGGCAATCATCATCTTTTTGTGCTTAGAGGAATTCTTGAAATTTATTGTTTATATGTGTTCAAAATATTTTTAGCTTCTGATGGGAGTTGCTGAAAGTTATTATACTGAATAGTACCTTCACAATCAAATTCTCTGTTAGTTAAATAATTGGCAAGTTGGTTCCCTTCTCTTAGAACATGTTACATTTGGAAATCCCCCCTTCTCTTCCACTCTTTGACTTGTGAACTTCATGTACTGATAGCCCATAGACTATCCCATCAAAAGCTTAAAAGATTCTGATGAGCATTGAGAAAATTTGTTTTCCAATATAGAAAAACGAAATTACATGAACTTCTGAGCAACAACTTGTTAGCTATACCCACACTTTTCAAATTTTTAGAAGTATCGATATTTACAGTTAGCTAGCTTTGTTCGATGATGATTCCTTCTTCTTTCTTTGTTAAATATTATAATGTCAATAGGTCAAGATAACTTAAATGTATTAGCTTTTTTATTTATGAGGGTACCTAAACAATGTCAACACCATGGAAACTTAATACACACAAAAATCACAAATACTTGAAATTTGATAACATGCTTCCAAAAACATTATCTGCTATAAACTTGGTGCCTAAAAATCTTGCTTTTTCATTGACAACTGAAGGCATTGATTACCTTTAGGACTTCATTAAAAGATAACAAACATGTTGACCACCATCTCCTATATTGCACCCTATGTACTAATAGGATGGATATTTTATCTGAAATACATTTTTGATTAATTTTCTCTTTTTTTATACTTTGGATTTCATCTATTGACACATATCTTTTTTATTTCAGGTTATACAATCTGAAGTTCGCAAATTTCATATGTGGGTGATTTCAAAGACATTATTCGAAGACGAGTAACAAAACATATTTGAAGACATTAGTCAATAGTTTGAACAATATAAGTTTATTTTTAAAAGTTGTGACTATCTATTTTGGATCAGTACTTCCTTTTGTTTGTCTAGATTGAAATATATATATATTCTATTTTATGGATTAATAGTAATATATATGTTTTCACCATTAGCAAAAATTATTGTTACTATGAGGCTCTCTTTTGCGAACGTGTTTGTTGGATTTTTGTATATACATGTTATCGATAAATGTACTAGATATTATTAATGGCGGCTAAACAATTGCCATTAAATGTTATGATATTTAGCGGCAATTCAATGGTAAAATTGAATTGCCGTTAAAACTACTACCTTTTAGCAACTATTTATTTCAATTTATCGACTAAAACAAGTGACGCTAAAGGGCCACGGATAGCCGATATGAATTACCTTTAGTAGCCAACATAATTGCTGCAAATAATCACCATTAAAACTACTACCTTTTAGTGGCTATTTATTTAGATTTATTGACTAAAACAATGGACGCTAATAAACCATAATTAGCCGATATGAATTACCTTTAGCAGCCAACACACTTGCCGCAAACAATTGACATTAAAAGTACTACCTTTTAGCGGCTATTTATTTAGATTTATCGACTAAATCAATGGACGCTAAAAGACAATAGTTAGACAATATGAATTACCTTTAGCAACCAACATAATTGCTGTAAAAGCTAATGGTTTGTAGCGGCAATTCATGCTACCCTTTACCAACATTTCCCACAATGGCCGCACAAGCCTTTGCCGACCCCAATATTGCCGGCTAAAGTTCATTGACCGGTATTGAGTATCGCGGCAAATGTTATTGCCGCTAAAGGGACCTTTTGTAGTAGCTCGACGATCTTCATGCCTTTATTTCTTCGTTCTTTTCAGCCGCCTTCTTCCTTCTTGCCAAGTAATGTCCATGCTTTGCCTCAAAATCTAAATACCTTAAACTTAAGGATTTTCATCAGATATTGAGACAAAATATGCATTTGAGGACACTAATTCTATTAAAATATAGCCCTAAATGAGTCCAAATTGTGGACTCATCAACCTACTTCGCCAAATGGGCTTTCGTAGCTTATTTTTGGCAACTATAAATATGTTTTTGAACATTTAGTTTAGTATCTTGGAGACATTAGAGATAGTTTTTAATAAGTTATATCATCTGGAGACAGTTTTCTCTGGAGTTTTCTTTAGCTTTGAAGGATTGAAGAAATTCACTTTTGAGAAATTGGAAATGGGTCTTTGAGATTCATCAAGTTCGATCATTGTAAAGATGAAATCACTCTTACCTAGTTGATGGATAATCAATTTGGTAAATATTTTTACCTTTTTATAATGTCTAGCTAAAACCCCAATTCTTGGGGTGTGATCATGTGATTATGGGCTGATTTAGCTTATGGGTATTGCTAATTGTTAGTTTAAATACTATTTAAAGTGAGTTTAATCATTAATTGTGATTTAATTTAAGAATTGAGGTTGCAAATGCAATTCTATGTTTCTGTTCTTGACTTGCTCGAGAGAGAGGTTTTAGAACTAAGGTTTTTGATTTAATGGTTTGTGGGTATTGGGTTGATCTGGGTTTAGCTCGAGAGAGTGAATCCTAAACCCAATCCCACACATTTAGGTCAATAGAGTGAATAGATTAAGGTGTGGGCTACTCTTAATTTGCATGCTTTTTTATGTTCGAGAGAAATCACCTGATTCGGGGTAATTGTTCGAGAGAAAATTACCTCCTTTATATGCTAGTCTACTCACTAATATCTAGCTATTTACTAATACTTGCAATTACCCATATGTATATATTTTCCTATAATCGATCATATCCCAAGAATCTGTCTCATTATTGTTAATTCTTAGTGTTTGTGACTGTTTGTAGTGACAATTTCAAACCAAAACCCCCCATTTTGACATTCGTGTCACCCCTTTAATTTAATATGTCTTTCTTCGATAATGTTTATTCCTATGGCTGATTTGAATGCTTTCATACTTCTTAATTGAATTCCAAATATGTACCGCTCCCTGTGGGATGCGACCCCAACTTATTTAGTTGGGTTTTATACTGATTTACGATTGTTGACACTTAGAATTGGATGAAGTGTCTTTGTAACATTATTAATAAAAAAACGTTATGAAACTATTGTTGCAGTGTCCAACTCATGGAATTCCAGATAAGATGTTGCTGGAATGTTTCTGTAGAGGTCTCGATTCTGTGAACAGAGTATTGGCTGATCAATTTTCTTCGGGTGGTATAGTGTGACAACCCTATGCAACAACATCCCAACTCCTCGATTGCATGACTAAGATCAACAAGGATCTAGATTGGGACCAGAACTTAGCCAAAGTAACGACTCAGTTGGATATCTTGGCCAAATATATCGAGGAATTTGAAGTGTTGTACAAAAATGAAGTGGACTTCCTAGCAAATTAAGGAGGAAGTCAATATGCAAATTACTCAAGGCTAGGTGGTAACCAAGGATGGAATAAAGGGAGGAAGAAGGATAGGTACAATCCTCCCCACGAGCGCCAAAAGCCCAAGGATAATGAGAGTGGTTAAATAGAAGATACACTCTTACCTATTCTAAACAAAGTTGAAGGGTATGACAGAGTGCTGAAAGAGATAAAAGAGAATGTCTTGAATCTCAATCAGATGGTGACCTCTCATTCAATCTTGATTACTAAATTGCAGACCCAATCTGGTAAGATTTTATCCCATCTCAACCCAAGACAACAATGGGGATTGCCTAGTGATACTATGGCAAACCCCAAGAATGAAACTTGAGTGGGTACTTGTGTTGTGCCATGATGTTAACTAAGGTGCTTCTTGAGAGGCAACCCATGTATTTATTGCTTTATGTTTGTTTTTGGAATAATGGGTGTTGATTGTGCAGGTTGAAGTGTGGAATGTGTTTGGAGAAATCAAGTTGGCGAGCCAAGAGTCCAGTCGGTGACTTGCCGAAGAAGTCGGCGATCTCGACTTGGAGCGCTGTTGGACTCTAAAAAATAGCAAGTAAGAGTCTGTAAAACTTGGCGGGCCTATGGACAAGTCGGCGACTCGCCGAACAGGTCAGCGAGCCTGACTTTGTCCGTCGTTTGAACCCCCAAATCAACTGGAGGTCCTATAAAACTCGGCGAGGTAAGTTGCCACTCGGCGAATCGCCGAGTGGTTCGGCGAGGACGACTAATATCGCCGAAAGGGCCGTGAACTGAAAGGTTTTAAAAGGCCAAAGGTTTAAAATTTCAAACTCTTTCATATTCCCTCATTGTTAGCCTCATACACTTGCACTCACACTATATAGTTTCTATATTTTTGTATTTTTATTGCTTTTTGCTCTTGATCTCATGCTCGAAGTTGGATTACATTGCCACCTAGCATTCCAAACTTGTATTTCAACATTAAAGGTTGGTTTTCCGAACCCCGAACTCTTGATTAGCGGTTGAACTCAAATGCATGTGTTTAAATCTTGTTGATGTGTGTTGGGCCCGTTTTGAAATCGTAATTGTGTGCTAGTTGCCTATTTTAGTTTCGAAATCGTGCTTGAATTGCTTAAAATGATGATTTCCCAAATTTTGTGCTTTAAAATTGATCATAAATTGTTGGGTTGCGGTAAATTGTTGTTGGGTCTAGTAGGGTGAAGTCTGAGTAACCCCAAATTGTGCTAAATGATGTAATTTGCCCAATGATGGAGCGTTTGATGTCATTCTTAAGGGCAAAAGTGATTAAATGGCCAATTTTGGCCAAACCGGGTGAAGTCTGAGTACCCTAGTGGCATGGGTCTAGTGGGTCTAAGCTTAATTGAATAAGTCTGTCGTTTGATTTTGTTTTCGGGGGTTGCGGGCTTGAATTTGCTAAACACGGTTTAAATTTGGCACGTTGGGCAATTCAGCGAGCTGGTTCGAGCTCGCCGAACTACTCGGTGGTTTGCCAATGTCCCCTTGATCGCCCTTAATTTCATGTTTTGGCTGAGTTAGAGTCTGTAACTTTCAACGAGAGTCTTCCTTGATTGCCCATTTTGCGCCCCTAACTCCTAAAACACACTATAACTTTCAGCGGGCTAGTCTGAGCTCACCGAAAGGCCTTGTGTATCACAGACCTATCTTTTTTCTAGGATTTTTTCAAGCCAGTTCTTTCAACGAGCCCGATTTGGCTCGCTAAAGTAACTCGGCGACTCGCCAAGTGGTTTATCGAGTCTTTCTGCAACTTGAATTATGAGGTGTTTCTAGGATTAGGTCTAACTTTTTCCTGACGTATTTTGCAGATATGGCTAGGACCAACTGGGACAAGAGTTGTATGCCACTCCGCAAACAAGCATGGGGCATCGTTATTAATGAGGGAGCAACTGCTCCTTCTAAAAAGGGAAAGAAAGGACCTCCAAAGGGAGGCAATGGCAAGGACAAAGCGCCCATAATTGAGATACCAGAGCATAACTCCGACAGTGAGGGGTAGTCTTGATTCTCATGTCTCATTTTCCATGCCTGATGATGACCAACCACTACAGTCCCGACGAGCAAAAATTTGTGCACGATCTCGTCAAGATTCATCTAAGGTCCCGAAGTCTACCCGTCCTGTTACTGACTCAGTGCCAGCTCCGGCACAGACGGTGGTTTCAGCACCACCAGTTTAGAGTCCTCATTGCCGGCTACTCAACAGGCTAAAGGCTGAGGGATTGAGGACAATACTTGAAGAGAAGAGATTGTCCACAGACGGGGTAGTGGACAGGTACCCTAATATGTGGGACACTCTCCGGTTCCACAGGTTTGAGCAGTTCACCAGTCCCCATGGACCCTATATTCCCACTTGGGTCCGGGAGTTTTACACGGCATACAGTGACCTGGTACCGAAGGGAAAGAAGAAGGTCAATGCCTTTAGACCTGTAGAATCTGTGGTGGTCCGGGGGAATACAGTGAGGTGCAACAGTGAGTATATCAACGTTGTCTTAGATAGAGGACTAGATGCTGACTACTTGAGTTTGGAGACCACTGTGGTGACTTTGGATGACCTAAAGGGATGGCTAGCCCCCCTTATTTCAGACACCACCCCGAGGTGGATCGAGGCTGGAGCTTCGTTTGAGAAGGACTTGAATATAGCAGCCCGGTACTAGTTTGGGATCATTCGCAGCTCCATCATGCCTTCACAGAATGAGTCCATCATACGCCACCCAAATGCGGACTATCTCGGGTCACTCATAGCCCGAAAAAGCATAAATTTGGGACTAATCATGGAGCATCCCTTTCTTTACCAGTGCTAATAACAGAGTTATGTCGGAGAGCTAGAGTTCCACGTGATGAGAAAAGGGACATTGAGGTCACACCTACATCCTCCACAGACATCTGGCGCATAGAGGACGAATACACACGGGATGAGGTAGATAGGAGGAGAGCAGCTCCGGTGGATGTTTCCTCAGAGGTTGATGTTGAGTCCATACCTGCAGAGGCATCTTTACCTACTCCGGCCTCTGGGCCTTCAGGTACACCCACTTCCACTCCTTCCCAGGCCTTAGGTCCTTCCGTATCTTCCCAGCCTATTAGGATTACTCAGGCCATGCTACTCAAGATGGGGCACCTAGCCCATTCTATCGATGTGCGGGCTTTCCGGCTCGAGGCCGAGGTGCCTTTGATGATTGAGCGAGCTATCTTAGCTGATTTGACACCCCCTCCAAATATCCATTGATGCTCTCACGGCGAGAGTAAAGACTTGTGAGAGTAGACAGGGAGTTACTTCCGAGGTTATGACATTAAACGCCAAGGTTTCAGATTTGAGAAATGATGTGGACTATCTAAAGTCCATAGACTTCACTTCTCTCTTTGAGTCAGCTAAGGCTCAGGATGTCCCAGCCAGTTCTAAGATACCTCCGGCTACCATCGGAGATGTGCCTATAGATGACGTAGTAGCTGATGAGTCAGAGGCAGAGATGGATGAGGAGCAACTTGATGCTTAGGAGGCGACCATCTATAGAGACCTGCCTGATTTAGAGGAGACGATAGTTAAGTCCATCATTCAGACATCGCTGACAGAGACTTTGATGGAAGGCTCTAGTGGAGCCAATGTTGATATTACACCGGACACGGATGCCCAAGATCAAAGTTTAACAGCAGGCCCTGATGCCCCAATAGATGGAGCGATTGTGTAGACATGATTCTTATTTACCTCCCTCTCTGTCATTTTTATTGACTTTTGATTACTTTAGTTTCATTTGAGGACAACTGCTTTTTGTTTGTGGTAGGATGAGGTATTTCCATACCTACCTCTTTTGACTATATTTTGTATATATATTGGGTTTTTGTGTTTTAAATTGTGTGTTGATCCTATCTTGTGGATGTTTGAGCTTGTGGCTCCTTGTTTTGAATGGAAATGGTTTCTGAACAATTTTGAAAAATATTTGCCACCTCTTGTATGTTTGATTGTGGCTGTTCTTGTGAAAATTCGAGTATCGATTATGATCAATACCCATGACTTGAATAGTGCTCTTAATCGAACAAAAATGAATGCGCGGCTACGATAAGGCCAAAATGAAGTTGCATAGACAATATGTGGACTTTTTGCATCTCGTTGTGACTAGCCAGTTACCGAATTAAGTCTTTTGTGATGAACATTGAACACTAGCACAAACGAGTCTCATTTGTTATTGGTGCCAATGCCTTATGTGATGAGCTTACCTTGAACATTGTGTGTGTTGACACCTAGAATTTGCCTTGTTGGTCCGGTTGACTAAGTGATGCAAGCTCTTGAAATGATCTTAGGAAACGATTTTGATGAGTGAAATAATTTGACAATATACCTCTTTTTTGGCCAACCTTGTGAGTTTTGTGAACCCTGCTTGAACCCCTTTGAGCTTTATCCTTTTCTTGGAAGAAACTTGAGCAATTGTGACCCCTCTTTATCCATTCACCCATGTCTTTCATGAAATGTGGTTTGTTTGAATATTTGGCCTAAGTTAGGGTGTGGTGAAAAGAGAAGGTAAATCAAGAAGTGAGAAGAAATTCCCTGTTGAGCCATGGTCTTGAAAAAGATGGAACCCCTCCATATAAAAAAGAGAGAGAAAGAAAAGAAGAAAGCAAGAGAAAAAGAAAAAATAATTGTGAAAGTTGTGAAAGAAATTGGGTGTCCGGTATTCCATTAGAAGTTGAATAATAGGGAGAATTTTGAGCATGATTAAAATGTTGAAGAAAAGGAAGAAAGTGAGGTTCAGACCACATTTCATGAGGGTAGATTCCACTGAGCCTAAATGACCATACATTTACACTCAGTCCCGTTACAAGCCTTGTAAAGGCCTTTGTGATCTTGAGTGAGCTGAAACGAGTGTTGATTGGAAAATAAGGGCAAACCTATGGGTGAGGTCATGCATGTGTTCATCTTTGTGAGTGTGAGAGTTGTATGTGATTCCGGAACTAAAAATTGTTGGAGAATTGTGTCTGATTATGGAATCATCTTTGTTGTGAGGGCATTTGAGTACCTTTGTTGAGCGTGAACTTGCATTTGAAGCAAGTATTGTGCACTTGAGTATCTTTGATAATGGTGAGTCACAACTTGAATCTTTGAGTGCACAATTGATCCTTGCATGAGTAAGTTGAGTCTTGTTGTGTTCATTCACGATTGAGTCTTATGTATAATTGTTTGAGACATCCTTTTTGAACTGCTGAACTTGAATTTTACTTGAGGACAAGCAAAAGTGTAAGTAGGAGGTGTTAATGAGTCCTAGATTTGGATTCATTTTAGGGCTTTGTTTACATAGATTTAGTGTCCTCAAATGCCCAATTTGTACCATAAACTGATGAAGAATCCTTGATTTTCAGGTACATGGATTGAGGAACAAAGCAAGGACACTAACATGCAAAAAGGAACAAAACAAACTGAAGAATTGATGAAAGGCAAGCCTGGTGATCGCCAAGAGCGTATGGTGAAACGTCGAAGGGCCAGTTCCACTGCCTAAAGTTCCACTGTGCCAGCTCTGAGGGAAGAAACCAACTCGGTGACAAGAAGGAGCAGTCGGCAAATCGCCGAGTAGTTCTGCGATGTGATATATCGCCTAAAGTTACAAAACCCAAAGATGCTGAATGACAAGGCGAAAAGGCGAAGGAAGAGAGCAAAGGGCGGCTCGTCGAGCCTGACTTACTTCGCCAAATGGGATTTCACGACTTATTTTTGACAACTATAAATACGCTTTTGAACATTTAGTTTAGTATCTTGGAGACATTAGAGATAGTTTTTACTAAGTTCTATCATCTGGAGACAGTTTTCTCTGGAGTTTTCTTTAGCTTTGAAGGATTGAAGAAATTCACTTTGAGGAATTGGAAATGGGTCTTTGAAATTCATCAATTTGGATCATTGTACAGACGAAATCACTCTTACCTAGTTGATGGATAATCAATTTGGTAACTGTTTTTACCTTTTTATAATGTCTAGCTAAAACCACAATTTTTGGGGTGTGATCATGTGATTATGGGCTGATTTAGCTTATGGGTATTGCTAATTGTTAGTTTAAATGCTATTTAAAAGTGAGTTTAATCATTAATTGAGGTTTAATTTAAGAATTGTAGTTGCAAATGCAGTTATA
>NW_006238979.1:831734-855327 GCF_000226075.1 Solanum tuberosum | reverse complement strand
CTCACTAATATCTAGCTATTTACTAATAGTTGCAATTACCCATATGTCTTAATAGATCACATCCCAATAATCTGTCTCATTATTGTTAATTCTTAGTGTTTATGACTGTTTGTAGTGACAATTTCAAACCAAAACCCCCCATTTTGACATTCATGTCACCCCTTTAATTTAATATGTCTTTTTCCGATAATGTTTATTCCTATGGCTGATTAGAACACATTCATACTTCTTAATTGAATTCCAAACACGTACCGCTCCCTGTTTGGATTCGACCCCAACTCATTTTGCTGGGTTTTATACTGATTTAGGATCGTTGACACTTAGAATTGGATGAAGTGTCTTCGAAACATTATTAATTAGCCGGGTACGAGGCAAACCAACAACAAAGTCCATATTCAAGTCTGCCCACTTCCAAGTGGGAATGCTAATGTTTTGGGACAAACTTCCTGATTTCTGATGCTCAACTTTTACTTGTTGACAATTAGGACATTGAACTTTTCCCAATTTAGAGGACCCGCATCTTCCAGCCTCCCTTCTTTCCATTGGTTGAACCAAATTTGAGAAAAACCCTTAAGTTGATAAGCGGTCAACTCCGCCTTTTCCACCGGCATCACTCCCATAATCATCAACACCTTGTAAACCTCATCAATGAACTCTTGAGGATCTTCCTCAACCTTAGAACCATGAAACTCTGGGGGTATTCATTCTAGTGTATCCCTAACTCTAGATTCCACCATACCCACATTTGGGTGTACGGGAACCGCAACATCCCTATTGGCTTGGGCCGTCCTGGCTTCAGCCGATACTTGAAAAGCAACCCTAAACTTTGCATTAGTCACTTGCTCGGCCAAAAGGTCAATCGGAGCTTGACGAGGAGCTTCTTGTTCCACATTCTCCCTCACATTCCTTGTAGCATAAGCTCTTCGAGTGGCCATATCCCGTAGAGCATCGGGTAGGGATCAAGAGAGAGACTTTATAGAGTTGAAGTCTATTGCACGACTTTAGAGTAATGAAATAAGTGGAGTTTCCTAAACATCTTGTAGCCTCTCATTCATAAATGTGGCACCCTTCACACTCATGAACAAGATTCTACTCGACGTGGATTATGAGACATCCTAGGACCTTTCTAAACCTTGTTCTCTGATGCCAAGTTTGTCACGACCCAAGGTACCTCATAGGCATAACATGGGTATAAGACCCTGAGAGGCCCCATACAAGCCACTTGGAATTCGTAACATAAGAAATAGAACAAAAGAGATAAATAACAACATTTCAAATCCAATAATTTTATAAAAGTAAAGTGGAAGTCTAAACATTTGTCTCATTAACCATCTAGTACCTAAGAATAAAATTGATCCTAGCCCATACATCATGTCCAAAAATGAAATAAGAAAGAACTAAAAATAATGAAAGTCCATCCTCGAAGCATGAGGACTCACCCAAAGCTCGAACTCTCTCAAATCAACCTCTAGCCACAAAACTGACAACCGTGACTGTCGGACCCTACATTTGGGGAAATGTAGGCAAGAGTATGCGTTAGTATAAAATATGTATTAAGTATGATAGCCATGCATATGAACATTTAAGACATGCTAAAAAGGGACATTTTCATGAGTAAGCAATCATCAAGCTAAAACATCAATCTTATGAGTTAGAAAACATAAGTCATAAAACATGATCAATGCAAGTGAACATCATCTTAAAACATATTTACGATACTTCTTGAAGTAACCTTGGTTCATCATAACTTTGATTGTTTGTGGAAAGTAGCCTTAACCGACATATAAGACCATATGAGCTATCAACATGGAATCCGGTGTCTCCCACACCGAAAAGAGTTGTCCTACTTACCAAGGTAAGGACCATGAACTTCTAGTTATTGTGGATCCACTAGCTAATGTCTATCTAGATAATCCTATGTTGGCATATAGTTTAATCCTATTCATCTTAGCTCTTAAAGGAGCATGGGTAATCACCTCTTGTCCTTACATCACATGACATGGGTAATCACCTCTTATCTTTCTATAGAGATCATGCGTAATTTCCTCTTGCCTCAACATTGACATAATTCCTTAATCATTGGTTCATTTTAGGTGAGAAAAGCCTTTCAACCGTAGAAACCCTTATTATGTGAGAAAGCCTTTCAAAATCATGCTTTCATGTGTATATGATAAATACTTTCAACAACACAACAACAATCATCATCATTGATACTTTACTCTCAAAGTATCCTTGCAACATTTACATAAATTCCATAAGCACATACTTAATTTCATAATCCAAAACCCACATTATATCATCATAACTTGGAAAACATGGGAATTACATGGGTTCATGGGTAATCATCATAAAACCATAGAATTTCATCAATGCATGCATATGAGATCATAATTCAATCATTTAAATCAATAATCAAGAGAACCCATAACATAGAAGAAAAACCCTAACTTAATTGGGGAATTTCTAACTTCTAAAATAGGAGAATTTGGGAACTCCATGAATGGAAGGAATCCATGGATGAAAACTATCATACCTTGATGCCAATTGCTCAACTTTAATGGAGGAATTGGAGACTTGACTTGAAACCCTAGGTTGAATCCTTCTTCTTCAAGCTTTCTAGAGAGAGAAATATTTTGGAGAAGAGACTTGTTCTTCTTTTGTAAATTTGAGAGAATGATTTCAATTGGGGAAATTTGGGGATTAAAACACTTATACATGGGTTTTGGTGAAGGGTAAAACGACATAGTATTAGGATAACATAATTAGGAAAAGACCCAACTGACCATAGAAAACAACTGCCAACACCAAATGACGGCCAAACCGACGGTCCGTTGGTCAATCCATGGATCATCCTACTAGGGCGTCATTTGAATCAGAGGCTGGGATCTGAGGCCTCGATGGAAGAACCTCATCCACGGGCAGCTAAATCATCTTAATTTTATACTTGGAATCGTCCACACTTGTTACCATCTCACTACAATAGATTAGATCACAATTTGACTTCGTAATTAAATTCTTCCATATACCACTCCCTGTGGGATTCGACCCCAACCTCATATGTTGGGTTATTATATTGCTAACAATCGCTTATTCATTCAATGATTTTACGTGTAATTTGACTGTTATCAATGGTCCGTGTAAGGATTCCGTGTTTTGGCCCACCAATTTTAAGTCAGGGTTAATAAGGTCTTTTCCCACTCCTTTTTTTCCTGTACTATGTAGTTTTGACCTATTATAAGTGGGTACAACTGACTCCTAAAGACCCTAACCTGCCCATTCACTCTCATTCTGCCAAATCAAGGTTCTTCTCTCTCAAATCTTCTCCCTCAAGCAAGTTAGGGCTCCAAGATTCAAGCCTTCATTAAAAGATCAAAGCTAGGGTTTCAAGGTATGTGGAAACTTCATCAATGGGTCCTTCTTCACCCATTGAGTCCCAAAGAAACCTTAATTTCTCAAATTCTGATTTTCTCAAAACTAGGGTTTACGTGATCTTCATGGGTTCTTATCAAATATCTTTTCTTCTTCATGATTGATCTGAAATTTTGTGAATTGATTATAATTCCATGTTTTCAATGGTATTTACATCAACCTATAGAATGCAAGTATTTTCATGACTAGAACTAAGCTATTTTCATATGCATATCTCACATTATCAAATTTTCATGAATTATGATTCTTTCGAATGAAGTATTTCCTAGTATATATGATTATCATTATTAAGATGCTTTTGATTAAAGTATCTTTCAGATTAAATTTAGTTATCATGATTTATAAGCTGCTCAGTACTTTGTCAGATTACCAGTATGATTCATTAGTACAAATTATTACTTGTCACGATCCAAAGTACACCCTAGATGTGACATAGAGAATAAGAACCTGAAAGATCTTAAATAAGCCACTTGACATAAGCATGATGTAATAATAATACAATTCAAGATATATAACTAATATAAGTCTCAAATCATATTATGACATAAAAGATACCAACAGAGTACATAAGAGATATGTGGAATACTACGAAGTCTGACATATGCCTTTCTAACTTCATAGGAGTGGTTGGGACGTAACACATACACCATGTACAAGTCTGAAACTAAAAGACAATAAAATAACTAAAACATCAATGGTCTTGTCCTCAGAGCATGAGGACTCACCAATCTAATATGCTAATAGAATAATCCAAGCTAGCCATGAGCGGGAGGAGGAGCGTCAGACCCTATATTATGAGACAATATAGGCACAAATATGTATTAGTACAATGAATGTACTAAGTTTGGGAAATGCATAAAACGTAAAGCATGATAGCATGATTAACATAAACATGATATGCAAGACCAAGTAAAACGTAATAAAGGCTTTTAGAAAGAAGTGATAAATCATATAGGAGGTCTATGCATACTTAAAACCATTTGAAAATCTTTCATAAAACTTTGAAGAAAGCATATTTCATTTGTAGGATATTTATCGTTTATCGAGAATAAGACCATGTGAGCTATAACATGGAATCTAGCATGACCGTCACACCAAAATGGGGAATCTATTTGCCAAGATGAATTTCACTACATTCATTATTGCTATCGTGGATCCACTAGCTAGGTTATTTAAGATAATCCTATGAGGGACACGTAGTTTGGACAAGGGAATTGCTACTAAATACCAAACCTCTACTAGCAATAGGGCCTCCATTCCAAAGTTCTCTCGGTGCTAAGTAAATCCCAACGAGAAAATACATAGTCATATTAATATAAAATGCTTGGAAGGCATAATTAAAACCACCAATCCGATCATAAGTTCATATTAGAGTAGCTCTTTTTAAATCATGATTTCATAAAACTTTCATATTAGACACTTACCTTTCTAAGCATCCACATCATGATTTCATTCATATGTGAGAAAACCATTCACAAACTATTGATACTTATCTCAAAAGCATCCATAGTTCATAAATCATCTTTATTCATAAAACATGCATATATTTCATAAATTATAATTTATAAGTTCATAAGCATAATACATAATTAATGTTCATAAAGTAGACATAGGCATGGGTCCATATGAAATCAATTGAAAACCATGTAACTAAATCAAATCATGCATAATAATATTGAAAATAAATAACTAAATCATAATAAATAGGACCCATGGAGATTTGCATGGAACCCTACATAATTGGGTAAAGTTGAATTGGAGATTTTGAGTTTCTTTTGGGACCCAACAGATGAAAGGAATTCATTGGTGAATTTTCACATACCTTGATAATCAAAGACAAAAAGCAATGGAGAATTGAACCTTGAATCTTTTGAAACCCTAGTTCTTCACCTTTAAGCTCTTGAGAGAATTTGAAGAAGAAGACTTGAGATATTTTGGGGGAATTGAGTGAATGAGAGGAATTAGGCTAATTTTGAAGGGTAAAAATGGTTATAAAGGTAGTTATAGGGGAAAAATGACACGGTTTAGGGGTTAATTAGGTAGGAAAAGACCAAAACACCCTTAATTAAAATATGTTTGACATGTCTACGTTTGGACCTACAGTCCTAGGACTTTCTACCGGTCGTCCTAGTCAATAGTAGAACCTGTTATTGGGGCCCACTATCTCTAGTCGATCCCACAAAACCTTCCTACGATCCGTCCACTTACTATGGATTGTAGACCCCTATCCATAGGGCCCATGTTCAAGCCCAAATTTCACTAAGTCTGGATCACTTCTAAAGGTACCTTCTACGGCCCATAAAACACTCTACGACCCGTCAAACCCTCTCGTAGACCTGAGGTCTCAAACCACTTCTCTAAATCAACTCTATGGATCAGTCCTACAACCCATGGAACACCATATGATTTGTCTTGTTATTTCATAGGTCAACTTACTGGGACGTGACATTTTCCAAATCTCAAACCAATACCTACGACTTTCTTCCTACGGCCCGTGAGACTTCCTACGGTCTATAGGTCAGACTCGTAGATCATTGCATCAGTGCCAAAAAGATACTTTTCCTTTCAAATCTCAACTTCCAACTTCCAAGGTGTTACAATATATCCCACTTAGGAACATTTATCCTCGAATAGGACTTAAGCTGGCATGAATAGAGTACGGACAGAAACTAACAATCTAACATGAATGCAAATCTCATCAAAATGCTCATAACCAAGGAGAAATCACTTAAAGCTAAATCATAACATCAAAATAAAATTTTCATGAACATGCATGTATATCGAAACATGAGAATGACTAAAACTTATGAATCCAAAAGAATGAACCATGAGGAACTTAGTACCTCAAGCTAGAATAAGAGCGGAGGGAAAGAGATTAGGATACTTGGACATCATATCAGCTTTGGCTTCGGCTTCCCAAGTAGCACCCTCAACTAATTAATTCCTCCAAAGTACTTTCAAGGAAGCAACTTCTTTATTACTAAACTTCCGAACTTGACGATCCAAAATTTCAACCAGAATCTCTTCATACGAAAGACTTTCCTTAAGTCCCAAACTCTCCAATATCAATATGTACATCAGATCTCCAACACACTTTTTCAACAATGAGACATGGAGTACTAGATGTGCCGATACTGAGTTAGTAGGTAACTCTAACTCATAAGCAACTTTGTCAATACGCCTCAAAATCTAATATGGGCCCACATATCAGGAACTAAGCTTCCCTTTCTTTATGAATCTCATCATACCCTTAATAAGTGATTTTCAAGTAAACTCAATCATCAACATCAAATTCAAGCTCTCTTATTCCAATGTGTCATAAGACTTTTGTCGACTTTGAGCCATTTTCAATCTTTCACGAATAAGTCAAACCTTTTTGTTAGCCTCATGTACTAACTCAGGCCTTATCGAAGTGACCTCACCAACTTCAAACCAACCAATAGGAGATCTACAATCCTATCATTAACAGCCTCAAATGGATCCATTTTGATACTCGAGTGATAACTATCACTATAAGAAAACTTGATCAAAGGTAATGATCATCCCAATTACCCTTACAATTAATCACACAAGCTCTCAACATATCTTCAAAAGTCTGAATAGTATGCTCGACTTGTCCATTAATCTGATGATCAAAAGTTGTGCTAAGCTTCACTTGAGTAACAAGACCTTTTTGGAACGACCTCCAAAATTTAGATGTAAACAGAGTACCAGAATCAAAGATAATAAATAAGGGCACTCTATGCAACCTCACCATTTCTCGAATATAAAAGTTGACATACTCTTCACCTGAAAATGAAGTCTTTAGGAAAAAAAGTGAGCAAATTTCATCATTCGGTCCCAATGACCCAAATTGAATCAAACTATGATGGGTACAGAGAAATGTAACACCATGAAAGTTGGCAAGTCGAAAAGAAAAAGAATGCAGAAATCAGCTGAATCACATGGTCTACGAGTCCAACCTACGGACCATACAAAGTCCTATGAGTCGTAGGAAGTGAATCGTAGAAACCCAAGCTGGGTTTTTGGAAATCGAGTCATTGCTCGTTTGATGATTAACCAGGATGGTCCGTCAAATTTTCTAGGGCCCTTAAGAATGTCCCTTAGAAAGGTTCCAGACTTCGTGAAATTTTAGAGTGAAAGTTGAGTTCTACGATTTGGGTCTATGATACGCCAAATTACACCTCCCTAAAGAAGTGTAATCGATCATTGTCAAATAAAGAACCTAACTGAGGTTAGGGTTGATACCACGAGAAATATGGTATAGACTTGGGCCAATTTACTGTTGATTGTACATTTAGTCAGATAACTTCCGTAAAAAAGGGAGGTTTGTAACATAAAATAACAATTTATTGATTTGTAGTAATAAGTAACAAGTAACAGGATTTGCAGTTTGTAATATCAATATGAGATGAAACTAGTGCACATGTGTTCCCCACAAGTTCTTAACGCAGTAATCCTAATAATAGTAACTTTTTCCTAGTGTTTAATATGCAAAGTTGGTAAGTTAGGTATCTCCTAAGTGATTGGTCATCCAGGTAGGAAATTTCACCATGCAACTTGGTCGGTCTACGGGTGTATGCTTTACTAACCCTTACTCTTGACCCCAAATTAGCCCTCACTTATTTAGGTTAGGCTATTATATGGTTGATTAGCAAGCTAAATCTCCGTTGTTTAATCTCTTTCTCATTCATTACTTCCTTGGTCGGGAAAATAAGAATGAGGTGAGTTCTAACATTGCACACCATTAAAAAGCATTCAAAACGAAGAGATTAACAATACATGCATAAAAACTATTCTAGAATTAATTAATTATTAGTTTTACGTTGTTAATTACTCATGGTTCCAACAATCCTAGGTTTGGATTTAGTTAATTATGCTTGTGTGATCACAATTCATAATAGGGTTAATATAATAAATCATGAACTTACCATTAGAATATATGAAATCTGGAATATTGAATTGAAGAACAAAAGCAAATTTCATAAACCAACACTCCAAGAACTAAATGCCAAAAGTGTTTGCAAAATAATCCTCAAAGCCAAAAGTAAGTATCTCAAAAAGTCTAACAACCCAAAAACGAAAAATACAACTAATATTTATTGAAACCAAATCCTAAATCAAGTAGGAAAACTAAGGAAATTTGTCTTGGGCAATGTCGTCTACGGCTGGTACCTACGACTCTTTGGAGTTCCTACGGATCGTAGGTACCTTTCGTCAGTCAGCAGTTACTCTCTCATCTGGATAGAAATTTCTACGGGCATGATCTACGGCTAGTAGATCTTTGTACAGCCCGTTCTATTCAACCATTATTAAAGTACTAGACCTCAACTTTTCTACGACTCCAATTGTACGACTCATAGATCATCCTACGGCTCGTCATTCAACTTCTACCGTTTAAAACTTTGCTCCAATTTCAGCAATTCAACCTACGACTCACACCTACGGCTCGTAGCTCAAGTCGTCACAATACAAAAATTCCTGATGCTGCAACATTTCAATGCCAACTACTCCAAAACCCATTTCTTGTAAAATCCAAGCAAACACCATCACATCTACTAACAAAATGCTTAAGACTCATGCAAATCTCCAAGTTTAAAGCATCAAAAGTATCGTAAATACGCGGTACATCAAAACCCTCACTTAAAATTGTTTCTTGTCCTCAAAAACTCAAACAATCATATGGAATTTTCTCAAGCAATCACATGGAATCACATGGAATTTTCTCAATAATCAACCCTCCTCATTTATTTTTAGCATAGTACAATCATTTAGTCAAATCAATAAGCCAACACAGGCGGATCAATTTATTACATAGACATACCAATAGACACATTAAAATACATAGACAAGAATCACCAAGATACCAACTCTTCGATAATGTAACTTGTGCCCTTATCGCAAATAAATCCCTTTGTTCACACATAATTGGAGTTATAGTTCGGGACTCGGTATACACTCACACTCAGAATTGAATTCAGTATAGTTTGTGCACAATACCATTGGCTTACCCTTTTTCTACACTTTGATTTTTCAAACCGTTAAATTAGGATCACAATAGGACTTTCTTAGCTTGTAACGTAGGCTCAGGGTTAGGTGTGGTGTATTTGGATATTAAGTGACATTTCTTCCCTCTTTGACATTACATTGGCTAGTTTCCTCTTTTATAACCAATCCATGAATCATCTTACTTTTGCTCTCCTTCGTATTATTCATAGAAGCTCGTGTGTGACTTTGACTTGATTTTCTCGCTTGAATCAACTTTTCTTTATCTTTTCCTTTATGCTTTTCATTCTTTTGTCTTTATGTTCAGTCACACCATTCAATGGGAATTTTTACATATTTTTCTTCTTTTATCTTCACATAACTCTTTTCATACACCTTTCTTTTCTTGTTTTCCTCCATAGAATCTACCCTCAACTTAGGCTTTTAGCATGAGTTGAGGTGCACGATATCCCACGAAGGACCAGGGCCAAAATCAAGGTGAACAACTATGAAGTAGCCACCCTCAACTTAGGCATTTAGCCTGATTTAAGGTATACAATGTCCAAGGAGACACCAAGGCCAAAGAAAAGTTTAACAATTTACTTGAGGAAGGTGACTTGGGTGAATTGAAAGAATAATCTTCTCTAGGCTCAAAAAATTAGATTGAATGGAGCAATTCATTTATTTGGTTGTTTTTTTAGGCTTAAGTGGACTCATTTTCAACAATGGCCTACGATCCTTTTCTAATTCATAGTCTTAAATCATCTTAGCAAGACTAATGAGACAAGTTCTAGATAAGTACATACCATATGAATATGAAACATCCTCACACACACATGGGACCTTGTTTCAGTATCAAATAATCAATGTATATGTTTCATATTATAGCTTAAGTCATGTTTTCTAATTGATTCCTATCATAACATACAAAGATCCTGCACATTCAGCTTATCAATTACACAGATATAACACATATCAAATTTGGAGGGGTGTCAATTTTCATGTTCTTTTGCCACCATGCTTTTCATTATAGTTTACTTCTACACTTATACTATCCTAAACATGCCGGTTCAACATAAATTAAACAGTTCATTAGGGAAAAAGAACATAGGCAAGAAAACCCCAAGGAAAGATTGTGAGTTGGGTTATTCAGACTTCGTCCTAACACTCATAATCCGTTCACCCCACCCCAAAAGAAAATAATGCAATGCCCTCAATGCAAAAATACAGTAAAACATGAGGTGAGACAAACCTGTGGTGCTTAAGCGCCAAAGCCTAATCAAGAAGCTCGTGGGTTCGGTTGCCCTGAACCTGAAGTATCAACATGTGCGACGCTCTTAGTGATGCCATCCCAAAAAACCAAGGGAGCACCATCAGTAGTTCCTCATGTAGCCATCATATGAGCACCATCAGTACTTCCCCTCGTAGACATCAAAGGAGCACCATCAATAGTGCAACTCGAAGTAGATACTCCAGCAGCCAATTCTCTCACTCTAAGTTGCCGCATCTCCTCATCAACTCTTGACTGCCGTTGTGCCGCCTCACACTATTGTTTCTCTTTCTTCTTTACTCTTCACTCCTCCTCTATATCAGTAGTATGCTCAGAAGACTATGTGCGCTTTCTACCCACACGAGGGGGGTCAAGGCCAGGCTCATCATCACTGAATAGGGCATCTATCACATATTATCCATCATCCTCGGGGGGAGGTGATATGCCACAAAATTATTGCACATTTGATGCTCAAAACAAAGTATTAGTGTGAGAACTTGAGTGTGTTTGTATGGATATAATGTGTTTGTTGATGGTTGAACCGGTAAAACACTTGGATGCAAAAGATAGCAAAAAGTAAAGAAAGTGGATCTGAAGCGAGCACCACGACCCCAAATGGGTCGTGGCTATGATGACGAGTCATTTGAGGGCTCGTGAAGCTAAAGCAGTGAAGAGACAAAAGCTGATCAAGTGCCAAATGAAGACCACGGAGCCCCAAACGGGTCGTGGTCCACTTGACGAACCGTTTGACAGCTCATGAGAAAGAGATGGTGTGAAGCTGTGGAGACTAAGTGTTGGGTGAAGTTCAAGTGACCTCAGACGGGGTGTGGTGAAGCACACGAGTCATAGTGATGCTCATGAACAAAAGTATGAAGATCCAGTGAAGACTCAAAGTGGTTCATAAGTTCACGGAGCTCTAGATGAGCCATCTATCCTAAGACGAGCCATCTAGTAGCTCGTAATGGTTGCCAGGAACAAAGTCCCACACTATCTATGTGTGGGATGACGATGGGTTTCACAGGCTGTCTAGGAACGTGACGGGTCGTCAAGTCGACCGTGGAGCACCCGAACAAGTCAGTCCTACTTTGAGTAGGACTCATTTTTACAAACTATTTGAATTCATTAGGTTTATTTTTGAAGGACTACTCGTCATTGTATGAACGAAGCATAACTTTCCATATATTTATCTTTGGTTTTTGTCGACTATTTTTAGATCAAGACTTCGAGATTGTGATTAAGTAATTGATAGTCAATATTTTTTGTGAATTCGCACTTATTGTAAGTGATTTCTTCTATGCTTTCAATGACAATTATTGCTTATTTTAGGGAAAACATGAGCGGCTAAACACCACAACTAGGGTTGTGGGAACCATGACGAAAATCAAGTTATGAATTCAAAATACGAGTAACATGCAATTATTAGTTGCGCATGTGATTTTTACCTTCGTTATTCATTTATTCTAATGAGTGCATGCATTAGAAATTTCCTCTATTTACATCTTATTTGAGAGAAAAGTGGTAATTAGGAAAAAGTAAAGTCAATCTATCAGTTTGTAGTGAAAAGTCAAGTTCGAGAGAAGAGATTTTTAGCAACAAACATGAGAGGGTAAAACTAAAACACTCTAAGACCAAGAGGAATAGAGTGAAAGTCATCTAATGGGACTGAAAAATGTTTAGATGCATTTAACTCGGTAGAAACATGCAATGTTAAAATTGATCAGTACTTGTTTACGATTCAGCACTAAAGCAAAGTCATGGGGAACACAAGCCTGGTTTCAATCATTAATTACTCCAATCTTGAAGTTATGCAATTGTTACTCCTATTAACCTGAACAATAAGTTAAACATTAGTGACTTAAAACGACAACCAAACCCATATTTACTTTCTGCAATTAATTTCTTTTGGAAATAATAGCTACAATTGAATAAAAGTGTCAATAAAGCTATTTCTATAAACAAATTCTCTGTTGGGTCGACGTTAACTCAGTTGAGTTCTCTAATTTTACATCGACCGTGTAAGTTTGGTCATATCAAGTTTTGGCGCTGCTTCCAGGGAATTTCGATTCAGAAATACTTTACTAGCAATTAATTCAGTTGTCGTTATATTTCCTAATTTTACTTCTTGTACCTTGTCTGTGTCCTCTTCAAGTGAGTTCAATAGTGAATTTGAAACACTAGAAATAAGGGAGCACCTTTGATTCCTTACGATCCAGAGCTGAATAAGACGATACGGAAGTGTCACGACCTAGGGGTACCCCCTAGACGTAACATGGTGGACTTGACCCCGAAAGGGTCTCATAGAAGCCCTTAGCATAATCATAACATAAGATACTAGAAAAGTATGGAAAATTTAAACTTCTTTAAACCATACTATCGAAAATATTTTCATAAGTAAACGGAAGTCTTTAGTAAACCTTTGTTTCAAACCATCTATTAAACTCTTTGAAATAAAATCTTGGGACGCTGCCCATACAATGTCTAAAACATAAAGAAAAAACGTAAAGGGAACATAATGGGTTTGTCCTCGAAGCTATGAGGACTCACCAAAAATATTTAACTTCTTCTTCTTTGCAACCTAGCCTCCAAGGAAACTCAATCTCCGAAACCCTACATTTGATTAGAATGTAGGCAATATGCGTTAGTACAAAATGTACCAAGTTTGATAGCTACCGCAACATCATAAGAGCATCTCAAAATGGTTAGTATACATAAGACATAAACATAAGAGACAATAACATAATCATAGCATAATCTCCAACATAAGAATCATATCATCACAAGTCAACATAAGACATATTTAATGAGCATAGGAGATAAATCATATTCATGGCATAGTCTTTACTTAGACTTTCATATTTACATACTTCAACCTTTAGCCTTTCATATTACAAGATAACTACTTCACAAGCCACCTCAAAATATACATTTTCAAGGCAGGAATAGCATACCATAATACCATCCAAGCAAAGTACCTCTTTTTGGTAATTCTTAGGCATAGTCCACATTCATAGTCAAGACCTAGGTTTTCATGTCATAAGAGCACTTATACTCCTAAGTAACCTTAAGGCACACTTGTGCCATGTATGAATGGCATCCCATAATACCACTCACACTAAGTACTTCTTTAGACTAACTTACTCAATGCTTACTATTATCTGTCTAGAATCAAAGAATAGCACACTACTAGGCTAGACCTAACTACCATGGAAAACACACTATCATGTAAACCAAGCTATACAAGGAAGAATACAAGTATTCCAACCTAGCTACCATGTAACATTCAATATGATGCAAGTTACCGTTAGAGGAGTATGAATCCTCAACCCTAGGCTATCCTTAGGAGAGTATAAGCCCTCAATCCTAAGCTATCCTTAGGAGAGTATGAATCATCAATCCTAAGCTACCATGAAATGGTCTTGGCCTAACCAAATCAAGCTACCATGAAAGCATCCTTCCAATGCTAGTTCAAGCTACCCTTAGGAGAGTGTAGGTCCTCACAACTAGGCTACCATGCCTACCCTAATGCAAGCTACCATGAAAGCATCCTTGCAATGCTAGTTTAAGATGCCATTAAAAGCATCATTGCAATGCTAACTCAAGCTAATCTTAGGAGAGTATGGTTCCTCAATCCCAAGCTACCATGAGAACTTCTAAATCATGCTACATAAACAAGCTATACATGAAGGGACCATATACCACAACTTCAAGCTATTCTATTCTAACATGCTTTGATTCATTTTAGGTATTTAACCTTTCATTATAGAATCATTTTATTCGAGAAGACCTTTCACATTCTACATACATGCATTCATTTAGTACAAGTTAGTACATGTGGGTAAAATCCTTCCACAACAACTCTAACCTCTAGTGTATCATTCATATGCAAGCTACTCATCATATTAGACTTACCATATAAGCCCTAGTGATCAGCATTATGACTTCAAGCCCTACTATCAAGCTTTACTCCACAATCATCATACTAGACTAGATCACAAGACATGTTAGTCACAAGCCTTATTCATAGGCAATTCTATACATAATTCATCATAAAGTCCCAATTTCTATCACTATAATTCATGGTCTATCATACATTCATAAGTCTAGTTCAATTCATGATTTCATATTCTTATTCTTAAATAATTTCCATATATGATAATTATTCTAGAGAATCTATCAAAAATCATCAATTTCTCATCACAAGACATAAACCCACATATTTTGATTTCTAGGGTTAACCATGGAATTCACATAAATTCTTCATAATATCATGAATCAACACTAAATTAATCATATATAAGTATTATACAATCAATTGGAATTATACCCATCTAAAACCCACACATTGGAAGTAACCCTAGCTTAGATTGGGGTTCTTCTTCACAAATTCAGGAAAATTCTAGGGACTCTATGGGTGGAAGAACCCATATATGAAAAGATAAACATACCTTAATCAATGCCCTAGCACAAGCCTTTTGAAATGGACCCTTTGTTCTTGATCTTAGCTTCAAGCTTTAGCTTCTTCTTCAATGGGGTTTTCTAGAGAGAGAAATATTTGAGAGAGGAGTGATTTGGGGTTTTGATTGGGTTTTGTGAAAAGTGACTTAAAATTTGGGGCTAATGACTTAAAATACCTTAAATAGGTGAATAAAACTCATATAAAATGACCCCCACTTAAAACTAGTCGAATAGGAATTTCCCATTTTACCCTTAACTTGGCAGCCCCTTGCCAGGGGCCACGCCCCTCTTCACGAGCTATCAAGGGCACCACGGCCCGTGGTGGTGCCCGTGGTCCCTTGACCAGTGGTTCCCCTCAATAAGCCAAACTCCCAAAATCCTAAGGCATGACCACGAGCCTTCCCACAAGCCGTGGTCATGACCATGGGCCGTGAAGTGGCTCGTGGTCCCTTAGGCAGTAGCTAGGCCGAAGGACCTTGCTTCCCATGACACTAAGGGGTCTTCACGGACTGTGGTCAAGACCACTGGTCGTGAAGGTGGTTGTGAACTCTAGGCAGTGCATTGCCAGGGTTGGGCAGCCTTAGCCATTGGTTTAGGTTTTCCCCCCTTGCCATGGCACTTGCCCTTGCCTTCCTTACCCAAACTCTAGGTGGTCTTCTAAATACGGGTTCTAACACGTACCTTGACGTTCAACCACTAAACCCCCTCATTCTAAAAGCGTAAAGTCTCATCTGCGACTCTAATCCACATACATCAAACTATCGAACCCTAGCTTAAGGCTCTAGTTTTGTCTACTAATTTCCAAGGTTTTACAATATCTCCCCCTTGGGAACATTCATCCTCGAATGACTATTCTAAACACTTCTTAAAGGAAACGAATCTAGACTAGCAGCCCATCATGCATGCAATACATCAAAACTTCAACTCCAAGCTAAACATACTCAATGCAACACAAGGGAGTAGGAACTGCATCTAACAACCCAAAATGCATGAAATTCTATATCTATTCATTTTCAAGGAGGAACTAACATCTCCTAGATAAAACGTGCTCAACACACATTCATGGAGCCTAAATGCAATTTACTCAAAAAAGTTATTTATTTAAGGAGAAATCTTTCAACTCCAAACTAAAACATGCTCATATAATCATCTCATGAAGTCTATATGCAACTCTACTCAATGCACTACAACATAGAGGAAACAATGCATATAAGTCATTTCTAATAAGACCTAAGCATTTTCATGAACGTGCATATAAGGAAATCATGGCAACATATAATCACATAATGACCTCTTTATATAGGCACAATATCTCCCCCTTGGGAGTAAGCCTACACAAGCTCTTCTAAACATAATTCGTAACATAAGGCAATCAATGAAGCATCATTCATACAAGAGACTACTTCAAGTCCATCATAAAAAGTCACAAAAAACAAGAAATCTGGAAATTTACTAAAGCATAAAACACATACCGGAAGGGACATGAGGAGATCACTCTTGATCTTCTCTAGATTGGAGAGCATAAAACCAATTCTTCTTTTGAGGCTCTACATCCCCACCACTAGAGGCAACTTTCTTACCCTCTCTTATCATATCCTTTTCCTTTGGGAAATCTTTCTTCATGTGGCCACTCTCACCACAACTATATCAACCTTCTCTACCGTCCAAACACCTACCCTCGTGCCTCTTACCACACCTAGTACAAATGGACCATAGGGACTCATTACTTTTCCCTTGTGGCCTAGGAGTAGACACCCTCTCATCCTTATGCTTAGGAGCATTAGAAAAGCCTTGTTCGGAAAAATTTTGTCGATTCCTAGAACAACCATGTCAATCGGACCCATCATGAAATGACTTATCACCATCCATCCTAGACCTCATTTTCTCCCTAGATTTATCTTCTTTGAGTTTTTCTTATTCCATTTGTTCGGCATGAATCATGAGGCGTGAGATATCCATATTATCAACAAGCATTGCCGTACAACATTCTTTGGCTACCATGTCGGACACACCCGACAAAATCCTATTCATCTTATCCCTCGGATTTGACACTATGGATGGAGCATACTTAGACAAAAGAGTGAATTTCAAGGCATACTCCTTGACACTCATGTTACCTTGCTTAAGATTGATGAACTCTTCCATCTTAGCCTCCCTCAACTCCCGAGGAAAGAACATATCAAGAAAGGCTAGTTTGAACACTTCCCACTCTATTGGGCCCGCTTCTACCGGCCTAGCATCTTTCCATTGCTCATACCATATTTGGGCAACATCCTTCAATTGATAAGCGGCTAGTTTCGCTTTCTCTATAGAAGTCATCCCCATGATAGCAAGTGTCTTATAAACCTCTTTTATGAACCCATTTGGATCCTCTTCCACCTTGGAGCCACTAAACTCCGGAGGATTCATCCTCAAAAACTCCCTTACCCTAGAAGCACCCATCCCCCTTATTGGGTTTGCCGGAGCCACCACCTCTCTAATGGTTTCCGACGTCAAGGCTTGAGCCAACAATTGCATAGAAGTCCTAAACTTCGCAAGAGTGACATTCTCAATTGGAGGGTCAATTGGAGCTTGAGGAGGAGCTTGGTTTGGAACTTGGGGAGGAACCGCTTGTTCTCCATTGTCTTCCTCATCCCTCCAAGCATTAGCCCTAGTATTAGTCATAACCTGAAAAACCATAGGGCAAAGGTTAGGAGAAAGACCTACAAGATCTAAACTCTATAACACGACTTAAAGAATGAAGAAATGAGGTTTCCTAAACATCCAATAGCTTCATATTCATAAATGTGGCGCGCCTCACATTTATGAACAAGACTCTACTAGACGTCGTTTAGGACAACCCTAGAACCATTCTAAACCTTGTGCTCTGATACCAACTTTGTCACAACCCAGGGGTACCCCCTAGACGTAACATGGCGTATTTCACCTCGAAGGGGTCTCATACAAGCCCTTAGCATAATCATAACATAAGATACTAGAAAAGTATGGAAAATTTAAAACTTCTTTAAACCATACAATCAAAAACATTTTCAAAAGCAAACGGAAGTCTTTACTAAACCTTTGTTTCAAAGCATCTATTAAACGGTTCGAAATAAAGTTTTGGGACGCAGCCCATACAATGACGTAAAGGGAACATAATGGGTTTGTCCTCGAAGCTATGAGGACTCACCAAAAAATCTTCAACTTCTTCTTCTTAGCAACCTAGCCTCCAAGAAAACTTAATCTCTGAAACCCTACATTTGATTAGAATGTAGGCAATATGTGTTAGTACAAAATGTACCACGTATGATAGCTACCACAACATCATAAGAGCATATCAAAATGGTTAGTCAACATAAGACATAAACATAAGAGACAATAACATAATCATAACATAATCTCCAACATAAGCATCATATCATCACAAGTCAACATAAGACATAGTTAATGAGCATAGGAGATAAATCATATTCATGGCATAGTCTTTACTTAGACTTTCATATTTACATACTTCAACCTTTAGCCTTCCATATTACAAGAGAACTACTTCACAAGCCATCTCAAAGTATATATGTTCAAGGCAAGAATAGCATCCCATAATACCATCCAAGCTAAGTACCTCTTTTTGGTCATTCTTAGTCATAGTCCACATTAATAGTCACGACCTAGGTTTCCATGTCATAAGAGCACTTATACTCCTAAGTATCCTCAAGGCACACTTGTGCAATGCATGAGTGGCATCCCATAATACCACTCACACTAAGCATATCTTGACATAACTCTATTCATGCTTTCTAATCTTAGGTGTCATTCTTGACCTACTTCATAAAGACAAGAAACTATCATCTTAAGTCAATCATATCATGGAAGGAAACTATAGCAACAATCCAAGCTAAGCATACATCACATAAGAGGACACTTCATAAATAGCTTTAATTCATACTTGTGCCATGTATGAATGGCATCCCATAATACCACTCACACTAAGTACTTCTTTAGGCTAACTTACTCAATGCTTACTATTATCTTTCTAGACTATCAAAGAATAGCACACTACTAGGCTAGACCTAACTACCATGGAAAACACACTATCATGCAAACCAAGCTATACAAGGAAGAATACAAGTATTCCAACCTAGCTACAATGCAACATTCAATATGATGCAAGCTACCCTTAGGGGAGTATGAATCTTAAACCCTAAGCTATACTTAAGAGAGTATAATCCATCAATCCTAAACTATCCTTAGGAGAGTATGAATCCTTAATCCTAAGCTACCATGAAATGGTCTGGGCCTAATCAAATCAAACTTCCATGAAAGCATCCTTGCAATGCTAGTTCAAGCTACCCTTAGGAGAGTGTAGGTCCTCAATCCTAGGCTAGCATGCCTACCCTAATGCAAGCTACCATGAAAGCATCTTTGCAATGCTAGTTCAAGCTACCATGAAAAGCATCCTTGCAATGCTAACTCAAGCTAATCTTAGGAGAGTATGGTTCCTCAATCCCAAGCTACCATGAGAACTTCTAACTCATGCTACATAAACAAGCTATACATGAAGGGACCATATATCACAACTTTAAGCTATTGTATTCTAACATGCTTTGATTCATTTTAGGTATTTAACCTTTCATTCTAGAATCAATCTATGTGAGAAGACCTTTCACATTTAACATACATGCATTCATTTAGTACAAGATAGGTCATTTGGGTAAAAGCCTTCCACAACAACTCTAACCTCTAGTGTATCATTCATATGCAAGCTACTCATCATATTAGACTTACCCTATAAGCCCTAGTGATCAACATTATGACTTCAAGCGTTACTACCAAGTTTTACTCCACAATCATCATACTAGACTAGATCACAAGACATGTTAGTCACAAGCCTTAATCATAGGCAATTCTATACATAATTCATCATAAAGTCCCAATTTCTATCACTACAATTCATGGTCTATCATACACTCATAAGTCTAGTTCAATTCATGATTTCATATTCTTATTCTTAAATAAGTTCCATACATGAAAACAATTCTAGAGAATCTATCACGAATCATTAATTTCTCATCACAAGACATAAACCCACATATTTTGATTTCTAGGTTTAAACATGGAATTCACATAAATTCTTCATAATATCATTAATCAACACAAAATTAATCATATATAAGTATTATCCAACCAATTGGAATCATACCCATCTAAAACCCACACATTGGAAGTAACCCTAACTTAGATTGGGGTTCTTCTTCACAAATTAGGGGAAATTCTAGGGGACTCTATGGGTGGAAATACCCATAGATGAAAATATAAACATACCTTAATCAATTCCCTAGAACAAGCCTTTAGCAATGGAGCCTTTGTTCTTGACCTTAGCTTCAATCTCTAGCTTCTTCTTCAATGAGATTTTCTTGAGAGAGAAATATTTGAGAGAGGAGTGATTTGGGATTTTGATTTGGGTTTTGTGAGAAGTGACTTAAAATTGGGGGTTAATGACTTAAAATACCTTAAATAGGTGAATAAAACTCATATAAAATGACCCCCACTTAAAACTAGTCGAATAGGAATTTCCCATTTTACCCTTAACTTGGCAGACCCTTGCCAGTGGCCACGCTCCTCTTCACAAGCCGTCAAGGGTACCACGGCCCGTGGTGGTTCCCGTGGTCCCTTGACTAGTGGCTCCCCTCAACAATCCAAACTCCCAAAATCCTAAGGCATGACCACGAGCCTTCCCACGAGTCGTGGTCATGACCATGGGCCGTGAAGTGGCTCGTGGTCCCTTAGGTAGTAGCTAGGCCTAGGGACCTTGCTTCCCATGACACTAAGGGGTTTTTATGGACCCTTTCACGGACCGTGGTCAAGACCACTAGTTGTGAAGGTGGTCGTGAACCCTAGGCAGTGCATGGCCAAGGTTGGGTAGCCTTGGCCTTTGGCTTAGGATTTGCCCTCTTTCCATGGCACTTACCCTTGCCTTCTTTACCCAAACTTTAGGTGGTCTTCTAAATTATGGGGTCTAACACGTACCTTGATGGTCAACCACTAAACCCTCTCATTCTAAGCACGTACATTCTCATCTACGACTCTAATCCATATACATCAAACTATCAAACCCTAGCTTAAGGCTCTAGTTTAGTCTACTAATTTTTGGGGTGTTACAGGAAGATGGTGAACGCACAAGAACTTGAAGCCCAGAGGCAGAGATTGGGACTTGAGGCAGAGACCATTGCTAGATGTGCTCAGTAGAATGTTATGAACGACCCACCTAGGGTGGTGGAAGAACATGAAGAAGTAGAAGAGATAGTACCTCATCACCAACAACCACTAGCGCTACGATGTCAAATGCAATAGCAGACACATATGGTCTTTGAGGAAGATGACCTGGATTTGGATGGGGCTGGAGCTACTAGAGCAATAGTGTTGCCCATGTTACCTCTAGGAGTAAAGTTGTCACGCCCCAAACTCGAGGGGCGCAACTGGCTCCTAATGCCAAAACTCAAACCCGAGCCGACCCTGCTGAACCATTTGCTACTAGCGCGTGGCAGCCACACGTAATCAAAAAAACAAACAAGTATATCTCGGCTTAAAACTAAGCCCTCGGCCGGCAAGGCCCCTGTCAACTGATCTATAAAAGAAACAGCTGCTCCCAGGAGATCATATAAATAAATAGCCAACTAGCACAGAAGTCCTGATTAGGCCGTCGAGGCCACCATGATATCTATACCAAAACTAAAAGCAGGTGTATATCAATACGATACATCAAACAGCTCACAAACTTCAGCAAACCAACAACATAGGCCAGTATGGCAATAACGTAGCTATACCACCCCACACACTAGTCTGCAAGCCTCTAAGAGTAGTAAAGATTAGCGGGACAGAGCACCAGCCTACCCATAAAGATATATACAACAAAAGGTAACAAACCTCCCAACTTTGGCAGCTCCGGAGGATAGGGGATAGCCAACCGGATAAAAGACAATCCTGCTTCTGATGAGGTCTACTCGGTAGTCTGTTAGGATCTACATGCATGAATGCAGCACCCCCAAGGCAATGGGGCGTCAATACAAAATAATGTACAGAGTATGAAAGGCAATAGACTATGAGGAGGTATCCTGATATACTGGAATAATTTGATAAATAAATCAAGGATAAGATAAGTGTACTGACCTGCTCTTAAATCTAAACTTATCAAAAATAATAAAACAACAACCTAACCAAGCCCCCATAAGCTCGGCAGGTACAAACAACACACAAGACCACATACTCAGGCCCTACTAAGCCTGGAAGGTGCCAATCAGCCTATATACCCCTATCGGTAGTCCCATAGCCCCTTAAGCAGTCACATAGCCCTCTTAGGCATTAATATAGCCATGTAGGCAACACATAGCTCTCTTAGGCATCAACATAGCTTATAGACAACTGATGTACCGTGAGTTTTCGGTACTATTGAAATGTTTCTCTTAGTATTTCTGAATGTCTAGGGCATTTGTGTGTTAGTTTTAGGTGTTTTTTCTGTAATTTCTGGGAATAAACTCAAGCGCTATAAGATGAAAATGTAGCTGAGGCAAGTGCTGAAAAAGAGTCAGCTATGGAGACACCTACGGACCGTAAGATGAGTGATGCCCCATAGATAAAGGTTGTGGGACGACCAGGCATGGCAAGATTGAAGCTCATGGAAATTTGACAAACTGTGGAGCCACGGTGGGGACTGACGGACCGTTGAATGACTTACGGTCCGTCCTGCAGCTCCGTAGAAGTGATCAGAGGAGTGGTTCCAGTACCCAAGTTGAAATAATCTAAGTATAGAGCGACGGAGGTTGCTGACGGTCCGTCTTATCAATGATGGACCGTGCTGCTGGTTTGTGGAAGTTGACTGAGAGAGGTGTTTTTGTGACAATTTCAAATCGGCTAAGTATGGAGCCACGAAAGAGACCTACGAACCGTTATTCGACTTACGGACCGTAGGTCAGCTTCGTGGAATGGAGACGCGTCCTGCAGTTTTATTTCCTTATTTTGTTTTCCCTTTTATTTTAGGATTTGTTTTCTATAAATAGGGTATGTAAACCTCATTTTTAGGCCGTTAGACCTTATTATTTTATTCTAGTTCTTGACTTGGGAGATTAACTTGCAACTTTAGCAATTCTTAATTTCCTAAGTTCGTTTTGAAGATTTTGGTGTTGCAATTCAAGTTGAATTTCTGGGTTTATTATTCTTCGTACGTAAGTTCATAATTCTTTCATCTAAAACAATGAATTGTGTTCATATGATTATGGGTAACTAAACTCCACAACTAGGGTTGTGGGAACCATGAGCGATTAACAAAGTATGAATAGTAAATAAGCAATTCTTGAATAGTGTTTTGCATGCATTGATAATTCTTTCGTTTAAAAGTCTTTTTAACGAGTGCACACGTTAGAACTCGCCTTGTTGCTACTTACCGGACCAAGGAGGTAATCAACAAGAAAAGAATTATCAACA
>NW_006238979.1:829450-831111 GCF_000226075.1 Solanum tuberosum | reverse complement strand
CCAGGTTCTAACTCCAGTGTATGCCAAGCACACGGAGCCAAGGTGAACCACTTACTCCTTACGATCCAGAGTTGAACTAAACATTGCGTAGAATGAACAATCAAGGAGTTCAAGTTAATCTTATCCAAGGCAACCTAGGTCATGAAGTTGAGTTGCAACCCCCAAGGGTGGTTGGGGGAGATAACCAGGTTCTAGCTGAAAATCAATTGGGAGATGCAGAGAGGGTGTATGGCCTACCAGGCCCTTGACTGCATGACAACTATAGGGGCAACTTAAACATTGCTGACTTAGATAGACCTCTTGTCCTACCCCCTTTGCCTCCGGGGCACACATTTGTAGTGACCAGTAGCTTGATGCAGATGCTTACAGCGAGGGGCTTATTCTCGGGTTCGCCATCGGAAGACCCACATGCTCACATAGCCAAGCTAAGGGCGGTTTGCAAGAGCTGTGTGGGTCGACCAGACTTGGATAAGGATTTCATCGGATTGTGAGTATTCCCTCTATCACTGACAGGCGATGTTGTTGTATGGTTCACTTAGCTTCCTTATAACTCAATATATACATGGGACCAACTGACAGATATGTTCTTAGCAAGATATTATCCAGTGTCCAAGAAGCTCAATCACAAAGATAGGGTCAATAATTTTGTAGCATTAACTGGAGAGTCTGTGAGTAGCTCTTGGGACAGATTCACTGCATTTGTAAGAGGTGTTCTGAATCACCGTATTGATGATGAGTCGCTGAAGGAATATTTCTATCGAGGTCAGGATGACAACAATAAAGCAGTGCTTGATACTATTGCTGGAGGATCATATGGTGAGTGCACATATGCGCAGATTACAGAAAAATTGGAGAAGATCTCTTGCAACAATAAAGCATGGAGCACTAGGAGGTCGGATACTGGGAAAAACACATTTGCCGTTCATGCTACGAACAACCAGTCTGCAGAGGAGATTCGTGAGGAGATGGCTCAGATGAGGACCAAATTGGGGTTGGTATTGAAGCATGTCAGCGGAGGTGCAGAGAAAGTAAATGCTGTGAATTAGTTGACTAGAACGCCGCCACCAGTTGAAGAGTATTACTATGAAGAGGATGCTTATGCGGTGAATGATCAGACGGGGGATTTCCGACCAAACGCCCAAGGATCCAACACGAAAAATTGGTACCAAGGTCAAGGAAACCAAGGTCGGAACTATGGCAACTACAACCGAGAGGGTCAATATGTCCGGGTATGGAAGTTCAATCGTGACAACAACTACAACCAGAATAACTATGGCAACAGAAACGATCGGGTTGGACCCTATGTTCCCCCCTAAAAATTGGGAATCTGGTACTAGGGAAGCTGGAGGCAATATGGCACGTATTAAAGATATGATGCATAAGATGATGAGAAGGTTTGATGCAACTGATGAGAATGTGAAGGATATGAGAAACAACTTGTGTGGTATTGGTCAAAAGGTTGATGCCCATGACGTCAATAAAACATCTAGAGCAGCAGATGACTGAGTTGTCTACTACAGTGAACCCACGTCTACCTGGCACTCTTCCTAGCAACACCATTCAGAATACAAAAAATGATGGTCATTGTATGGCAGTTACTACTCGAGGGGGTAAGCAAACCATAGATCCACCTAGGCCGTCTGAGGTGGAAGTTGAGATTA
>NW_006238979.1:827492-829225 GCF_000226075.1 Solanum tuberosum | reverse complement strand
GTTCCCATCATCCTTGGGAGACCATTCCTTGCAACAGGTCGTGCATTGGTTGATATGGAAAAGGGACAGATGAAGTTCAGACTGAACAATAAAGAAACAACTTTCAATATTTGTAGGTCCATGAAGCAGAGTGGTGAGCTCCAAACGGTATCTGCTATAACTTACAGAGTGGAGAGTAGAGTAGAAGTGCAAATTGAAGAGTGACTCGGTGTTGAGGCACTAGCAGCGGTTATGATGAAATTCGTTAGTGATGGTATTGAAGAGTACGATGAGTTGGTAGTTGCACTAGATAGGTGTGAATATCGGTCAAAACAAAGGAAGTATGAATTAGACATAAAGAATCGTGAGTCTCCACCGGCGAGACCATCTATTGTGGAGGCACCAAAATTGGAGCTTAAGGCTCTACCACCACATTTGAGGTATGTATTCTTGGTGCCTAATGAGAGAAATGAGCTTGTTACGATGCGGCCCGTGACTGGATGGAGAGTCTGCATGGACTACTGGAAGCTAAATGCTTGGACAGAAAAGGAACATTACCCTATGTCATTCATGGATCAGATGTTAGATAGGCTTGCTGGTAAGGGTTGGTATGTTTCTTGATGGTTATTCGGGCTACAATCAGATTTCTATAGCTCCGAAGGACCAAGAGAAGACCACATTCACTTGTCACTTGTCCTTATGGGACTTTCGCCTTCAAACGGATGCCCTTTGGGTAGTGCAAAGCTCTAGCGACCTTCCAGTGTTGTATGATGTCAATATTCTCTGATATGGTGGAGGACACTATTGAGGTATTTATGGATGATTTCTCTGTGGTAGGTGACTCTTTTGATCGATGTCTGAATCATTTGGCTGAGGTACTGAAAAGATGTGAAGATTGCAATCTGGTGCTGAATTGGGAGAAGTGCCACTTTATGGTGAAAGAAGGGATAGTTCTAGGTCATCGAATTTCTAAAAAAGGGCATTGAGGTAGATAAAGTGAAAGTTGAGGTAATTGAAAAGCTTACACCACCTATCTCTGTAAAAAGGTGTTCGAAGTTTTCTTGGGCATAAAGGTTTCTATAAGAGGTTCATCAAAGATTTCTCTAAAATTGCACATCCATTGTGCAAACTACTCGAAAAGGAGTATAAGTTTGATTTTGATGATGCCTGTCTGAGAGCATTTGGAGAGTTAAAGGAAAAGTTTGTTACTGCACCTATCATTATTTCACCGGATTTGAGGACAACCGTTTGAGGTATGCGAGTGGAGTGGCGCTTGGTGTAGTATTTGGACAGAGGAGAGAGAAAATTCTCCATCCTATTTACTATGCTAGCAAAGCACTAAATGTGGCCCAGAAGAATTATACTGTGACTGAACAAGAGCTTATTGCAGTGGTTTTCGCATTCGAATTTTTTTTATCCTACCTGCTTGGTACTAAGGTCATAGTGCATATTGACCATTCTGCATTGAGGTATTTGATGGCGAAAAAGGATGCAAAACCGAGGCTGATTAGATGGGTACTGTTGCTGCAAGTGTTTGATTTTGTGGTAAAGGATAGAAAGGGGACTGAAAATCAAGTTGCCGATCACTTGTCCAGATTGGAGGAAGAGGCTATGCTAAAGCTTGGTGATGGGGCTGAAATTAATGATGTTTTTCCAGACGAATAGGTATTGGCTGCTTCTCATGATCTGCTTCCTTGGTTCGCAGACTTTGCTAATTATTTGGCAAGCGATTTGGTGCCCCCAGACTTGTCTTT
>NW_006238979.1:820287-826441 GCF_000226075.1 Solanum tuberosum | reverse complement strand
AACAAGGTTCATGGTAAACGGGCAAAGGATCAAGATCTATCTGGGAAATGCTGAAAGTGTGCAAGAAGTGATTGAGGCCTACAATCTTGATGAAGTCTGAGTAATCAAGAAACTTGCGTTGTGTAGCGACGTTAAATCAAGCGTTGCTTGGGAGGCAACCTATGGTGTACAATCTATTCAACAATAGGTTTTTGTTTTCCATCTAGCAGTTTCTGTGTTTTATTGAGTCTCTGTATTAATTTAGATAGGTGTTTTAGTTTTTTTAGTGTTGGCTAGAATTAGCATAGGGTCCGTGTCTAAAAAGTGTCCAGAAAATGTAAAAAGAAAGGGCTAAGGGATGATATATGTACAGGGGCGAGAAGCAGAATCTGCAGAAAAATGTCTGGTGCAGCGATCTACGGACCCCATCAACGGTCCGCTGTTCACTCCACGGACCGTGAATGGCGTCCGTAGACCCCTGGTAAGTCCCTAACTTTTTTTCAAGCGTTGAGGTGATCTACGGTCTCGACCTACGGACCGTAGATCGACCTATGGACCGTTAGCGGGGTCTCGTAGGTCGAAACCTTAGTCTGCCCGACTCGACCCAGACTTCCCCTATTTAAAACCCCAAAGTTTAAAACATTTCCCCCTCTTTCCAAAACACTCATTCGCACCCCCACACCCTAAATCCCACAAATTCACTCCCTCACACCACCCTCCATCAGATCTCCCTAAGAAATTCACCCCCAAAATCCACACACTTACACCCTTGCCCTCTTCCCCACATATTCCTATCTTCAAGAGGGTCCGGTGTCCGGGTAAGGTACGCCGTTGGGTCACATTCAGTCGGAGTCTAAGTCTCGGCATGCAATCACACCACTCTTCGTTTCTGTTGTAAGGTAGCTGATTGTCCCCTCACTTTGAATTACGATTCATAGCTTGAATAGGGTAAGTCGGGAGTGAGTCTTGACCTTGGGTAGCTAATCATCCCTAGATGCATGCTAATTATGACATTTAGACGCCTTTGGGACAATGGTCAGTAATTGTAGGTAACTCTAACTTAAAACCAGTAAAGCTACGAGTCTAAATGTAAATTTCGACTTAGGGTTCCATCACTTGTATGAATGGCGTGCTTAACTGAATTATTGGACCCTCGAGAATGACGAACTAGCATGTGGACTGTTGAAATGCATGAGTAGACTTGCTTAGTGTTGTTGTTGATCCTCTTGTATGGCCACAGGATAAGCACTGATGCACATTATTGGCCCAAAACAACCCATGAAACCCCATCCACGGACCGTCGTTCAGTCGACGGACCATTGATCAGGTCCGTGGCAGGGGCACTTGGGAAATTTCCCTAGTTTCACACGACGGAGGTGGACTACGGTCCGTGGAATGACCCACGAACCGTTCTGCATATCCGTCGTTCCCATCTGTGCCTATGCCCTGGTTACTTCTGACCTATGGAGGAGGTCCACGGTCCATAGGTTGACCGTTGATTCCCTCCGTCGGTTACCACTGTAAGATACTGAATTTTGTTTTTTTTTGTATTGTTATTTTTTCTCTCTTCTGTGTTGGGTACTAACATCTCCTCCGCAGGTACCATGATACCGAACAAGAAAGTCGTCATAAACAGGGACCGGTCTAAATATGTGGCGCCGACCTTACGACTTATCGATGAGGATACCGACAGGCAACGAGACCCGGATTACTCACCCACACATGCTTTGGCCACTCGGAACCAGTCCAAGAAGGTTCTCCCCAATGTAGTCACTACCTCCCAGTCTAATGAGGAAGATACACTGATCGGGTCACCGACTAGATCTGGGTCCAGTTCTTTGTCCAACTCTGCTGCCGGGTCTGGGTCCGAGTCCGACACCGGTTCAAGTGCACATGAATCGGTTGCCTCGTCTGATGAGGAATCTAACTCTGACGGGATTTCCATCCCTCAAAATGACCAACCGGATCCTGTAGATGGAGATCCGAACAGGTGGTGCATCGAGGGGCAGTGGCAGATTTACCGTGACACCAGGATGAAGAATTCCAAGGAAAAGATGGCCCGTATGATTACGGAGGAGCGCAGAGTTCTCACCGAAAGCCTCCACACTATGCTAGATATCCACTAGCTTTTCTAAAGGCACAAGTGCGAGTGGATGGCTCGTGATCCGGGCACTTATAGCGAGGATATTGTGCGGGAGTTTTACGCTTCTTATGCTGCCACTCTTCGAGGACGAATTCACAAAAATGCCAAGCCCGCAGAACAAGCCCCCCTCACATCCACCATGGTCCGAGTTATCTCAGTGAACTTATCCCATACCACCATCAATCGGTTCCTTTATGGCCCTAACCCTCACCACACATGGGCGGACTCCACCGTTGAATTTGATTATTGGTGGGAAATTGTGCGGGCAGGAACCTTCGGCTGAAATGCAGATAAAAGGGAGGCGGTTATATCATGGCTGGCCCGGCATCTTGCTTTGGACGCAGAGAGAGCCGAATGGGTTGTTGCGCCCCGGTTGGGTATTCGGAAGGCCACCCTTACTTTGGCAGCCAAGTTCTTTAGGCTATTGGTCCGAAATAGATTGTCACCAACAATGGCCGATAATATAGTCACATGGGATAAGGCGGTTATGGTGGCTGCACTGGTTGCCGGTTTGGATATAAATTTCCCCCGCCTGCTACTAGGAGAATTGCATGAGAAGACTTTCAAGACCACCACCACCTACCCTTTCCCCTGTATGATCTTTCAGCTTTGCAGGGATGCAGGAGTGCCTATTTGGCACTGTGATAAGTTGGTTCATGCGACTGGGACCCTTGACATTGGGTTGATTCAGGACGACGCTAATGTGGCAGCACCACGCAGAGGGACTCGAATCGATGTACCTATGGGCGAGGATCTGATACACACTGTGGGATAGATGTAGGGAGATGGGCCCCCCACCACAGATCCAATTGATGAGCACCCAACTTCCTCTTCTCAGACGGCCAGCCAGGCCCAGAGCTCATCTCGAGCCACTCCACTCTCTAGAACGACTATGATACCATTGGCTCAAGTTCAAATGTTGGAGGGTCAGATGGCCACCCTGCTACATCACCTGAAGCCATAGATGTGGAAATTGATTGTTGAGTCTGAAGAGCGAGCTGAAAAGAGGATGGCGGCGATGATGGACCAAAAGGTCCAAGTTGTTCACGCATGCTTAGATGCCTTCGAGGTGAGAGTGTTGGAGAGGCCTGCCCTCACCGCTGATGTGACTACCCTCCGGACAGATATAGTTGGCCTCCAGACTAATGTGGATGCCATTTTTGCTACACTCGTTGTTGAGCCTTAGGTTGCACCCTCTGCACTTGGCGATGATACAGTTCTGGGTGCACTGTTTAGCGGAGATGAGATGGAGGAACAACCAGCACATGCCCGTGGGAAGAGACACCGATCTAGTCGATGCCCCGACCGCACGGAGGCGGATAAGGCCAGTAGGAAACAATGCAAGTTAGACAAAGCGGCCATAAAAGCTTTCATCGTAGATGAGAAGTTGCGGGAGCGGAGAGTCCAAGAGATGATGGCGGGAGCGTCAAGTTCTATGCACGTGTCTGAGGTTCTGCCTACTGAGGTGATTAATTTGAGCACCAATGATGGTGCAGTTAGAGTGGCAGACAACACTACTGAGGGTGACCCGAGTGTTGTAGCGGGCTCTGGGATACCGGACCCACCCGTTTGTTGATGGTTCATCGGCGCTATGCGCCACAGGTTTGCTTCACCCAAATCCATTACTTTTTACTATTTTGTGTGCATTGGGTAGAAGTGCACCTATTTTTGTTGGGGGTAGGGTAAATGGATTGTGAGTGATAGGATGAAGTATGAGTAACCCAACTCATAATCCTCTCTTGGGGTTTTCTTGCATGTGTTCTTTTCCCCCAAAAGACTGTTTAATTTCTGTTGAACCGGCATGTGTTAGGATCATATGTGTAGAAGCATGAACAAGAATGAAGTATGATGGTTTATGATTTTGTGACACCCGTCCTAATTTTATGATATGTGCTAGACTTGGTAGGCTAAGATAAGTTGACTGTGTTGGCTCTGAGTATGACATGATAATGAATCAACTTGATGGCATGACTTAAGTTGAAACTTGAACTAGGTAATCTGATAATCTGATAATGAAACCATGTGCCAAGAGTGTGTGAGAATAGTTGATTGTTCAAACAGTTTTTGTGCAAAACTAGAACTTGCCCGGTTAGTCCTGCTAAGACAATTCAATCTAAAGGCTAGGAAGTGATCATAGGCCCTTGTTCTGATAAGTCCACAAATTGACTAAAAGAGTGATACAACCAAATGAAATAAATGATCCCTCTGATCCAAATGCTTTGAGCCTAAAATTAGACCATTTCTTCTAAACCCCAAACTCACCTTCCCATAATCGACTATGTTGGCCCCGGTCCCTCCTTGGACATGTGCACCTCGACTTAGGCCAAAAGCCTAAGTTGAGGGTGGCTATGAAAGAGGAAACCGAAAGAAAAATGGGTGTGAAAAGAGTTTGATGTTGAAAAAGAGAGGAGAGGATGTGACTTGTTGAAAGCTAAAGAAAAGAATAAAATGCAAGAAAAAGTAGAAAGTTTAAAAAAAAAAAAAACTAACAAAGTCTAAAGTCACATCCATGGTTGAAGAAAATAAAGGGAAAGAAGGTAAAATGGTAGGATGGAAAAAATAGGGTAAAAAGAGGTTGAAAGCTTAGTGTAATGTCAAGGAGGATACAAAGTCACTAAGAAGCACCCAAATGTACCACACCTGACCTTGAGCCTACGTTACAAGCCAAGAAAGTCCTATAGTGATACTAGAGTTTAGTTTGGAGAGTCTAAGCAGTGAAAATAAGGGTAAGCCTATGGTACTGAGCACTAACTGTACGTGAAGTTATTTCTGAGTGTGAGTGTTGAATGAATCCTTGTACTAAAAGTCATATTCATTTTTTGAAAAGAGGGATTTCGTTTGAAGTAAGGGCATTAGTTACATTGTCGGAAAATTGATACATTGGTGATAGTAAAATAGTGTATGTTGTGTGTTGGTTGGTCGATCTTTGTCATGTTTTGATCCGCACAAGTTAGCTTGTTGAGTTTAAGAGCACAAAGTCGCACTCAAAGTAGAAGTCGGGATGAAGAGCCATGTGATTGCTTGGGCTGAAAATTTGTGCTTCTGTACAAGTGTCGTTTAGCGTCATAATGTGTTGCTTGAGGACAAACAACGATTTTAAGTTGAGGGTGTTGATGTACCATGAGTTTTTGGTACTATTGATATGTTTCTCTTAGGATTTGTGAATGTCTAGGGAATTTGTGTGTTAGTTTTATGTGTTTTTGCTGTAATTTCAGGGAATAAACTCCCGTAGATAAAGGTCGTGGGACGACCAGGCATGGCAAGATTGAAGCTTATGGAACCACGGTGGGGACTGACGGACCGTTGAATGACTTACGGTCTGTCTTGCAGCTCCGTAGAAGTGATCAAAGGAGTGGGTCCAATACCTAAGTTGAAATAATCTAAGTATAGAGCGACGGAGGTTACTGACGATCCGTCGTATCATTGGCGGACCGTGCTGCTGGTTCGTGGAAGTTGACTGAGAGAGGTGGATTTGTGAAGATTTCAAATTAGCTAAGTATGGAGCCACGGAAGAGACCTACGGACCGTCATTCGACTTACGGACTGTAGGTCAGCCTCGTGGAATGGAGACGCGTCCTGCAGTTTTATTTTCTTATTTTGTTTCCCTTTTATTTTAGGATTTGTTTTCTATAAATAGGGTATGTAAACCTCATTTTTAGGGGGTTAAACCTTACTATTATATTCTAGTTCTTGACTTGGGAGATTAACTTGCAACTTTAGCAATTCTTAATTTCCTAAGTTCGTTTTGAAGATTTTGGTGTTGCAATTCAAATTGAATTTCTAGGTTTATTATTCTTCGTACGTAAGTTCATAATTCTTTCATCTAAAACAATGAATTGTGTTCATATGATTATGGGTAACTAAACCCCACAACTAGGGTTGTGGGAACCATGAGCGATTAACAAAGTATGAATAGTAAATAAGCAATTCTTGAATAGTGTTTTGCATGCATTGATAATTCTTTCGTTTAGAACTCTTTTTAACGGTGGCCAACGTTAGAACTTGCCTCGTTACTACTTGCCGGACCAAGGA
>NW_006238979.1:789763-818529 GCF_000226075.1 Solanum tuberosum | reverse complement strand
AATTCTTCCCCGGTAGTCCCTAGTAAAACCCTCATAACTTTTTACTCTGATGTCGGTTTGATACGGGGTTTTGTGCATTGAAAACTAGACTCATAAGCCTTCGATTTAATGGTGAAGGCCCGGCTCCAAGTTGTTCAAGAATAGTGGCATTGAGTTTCTCGACCCTTTGACTTAGGATTAGTAAGTTCCATTTCTCGATGGGGCGGGGAAGGGATATAACTCAGCGGTAGAGTGTCACCTTGACGTGGTGGAAGTCATCAGTTCGAGCCTGATTATCCCTAAGCCCAATGTGAGTTTTTCTAGTTGGATTTGCTCCCCCGACGTCTCTCAATGAGAATGGATAAGAGGCTCATGGGATTGATTTGAAAGTGGCAAAGAGGGTAGCTTGCTTCTAGGCAGAATCTAGGCCTTCTATCTCTTTATAAATTGGGAGAAAACATCCAACACATTTGACCCAAATTTTAGAGAAATCATTAAAAAGGACTTACGATAACTTTCGCCAATTTTTTATTTTGCCACTTACTTAACTTCAAAACTTGAGATACAACCCTTGAACACTTAAAATATGACATACCACATCATTTTAATTTATTACTCATGCTCCATGTCTTTCCACGAAGATATGAGTTAATTTAGATGTTTTGAAAAGTCAGGGTGTTACAAAAGTTCACTATCACCATCACTATAATCCAATTCCTGAACTTAAAAGGAATGTTTAGAGGATTTGTTGGTGGCGACGCCAACCAATATCTAATGAACTTTGTGGTTAATTGAAAATCATAGGAGATTCCTGGGGTTAATCAAACCGCCATGAAGCTAAGGTTATTTTTGTTGTCTTTAACTGGGGAGGTGACAAACTGGCTGAATGATTTGCCAAACGACTCAATCAGGACTTCGGTTGAGCTTAAGCAGGCATTCTTAGAATGATTCTTCCCTGAAGCCAAAGATCTATAGAATGAAGTATGAGATAGGTGCTCACAAACAACTACCAGGGGAAGCTATGCATGACACTTGATGGAGATTCAGTCAAAAGCTGAAGAAGTGCCCAAACCATGGCCTTACTTAAAGGCATTTGAAGCAGGTATTCTACAGGTCACTTACTTTTGTGAATAAGCCTATTGTTGATGCAGTGTGTGGAGGATCCTTTATGAAGAAGCCATTCTCGGAGATCATGGTAGTGATGGATGAAGTCTCCAAGAACAACAGAGCCTGGAACACTAGAGATGCAGAGGTAGGAGATCTTGGGTTCACTTTCGAACTCTCACCTGAGCACAATAAAAGAGAAGAAGAAAGGGACTAGGACATGACCCACATGAGGACGCAGATGGCTTTGCTCACGAAGCACATCATGACAGGATCAGAAAAGGTAAATGTTGTAGGTGTTGCCAACATGTATGAAGAGCAGGATATTGACCTAGATGAGCAGGACAAGTACTTCAGCAATCAGGGAGGTTTTCAAAATTATAACTCGAGAAACAAATGACATAATTCTAGAAACTAAGGTCGGAACTATCAAAGAGAAGGAAAATATGATAGGTCAGCTAACCGAGAGCAAGGTAACTGGCAGAACAAAGAGGGCTATAAAAATGACCGCAGTGGTGTGTATATACCTCCAAGTAATAGAGATCGAGTAGGTAGTAGTTCTAGTGGGTCTAGGATGGAGGATATGCTAGCTAAGGTGCTTTAAAAGGTTTAATCTACTGATGCAAGTGTCAAAGAGATGAGAAGTGATTTCTCCAGTATGAGTCAGTTGGTGGACTCACATACAACTTCCATCAAACAACTGGAGTAGCAGTCGGGGCAATTGCCAGCCTCATTAAATCCTAGAGAGAATGGATCACTACCTAGTGATACTATTCAGAACCCAAGAAGGATGGCCACTGCATAGCGATTACTACCAGAAGTGGTAAGTTTCTTCCTGAACCAAAACTTGCGGGTATTTAGCAGGAACAAAACATAGAAACAGATGAGGAAGCAGAGAGTGATATTGAGACTGTGAATGATTCTGAGGTGGCTAAAGAAGTAGATAAGCCGTCAAATGTAAAAGAAGCTACAGTAAAGGTAACGTTTACTTTACAACAGATACCTAGACCTCCTCCTCCATTTCCTCAAAGGCTTAAGAAGAAAGCTGAAGATGGGAAATTTGCTAAGTTCATATCTATTCTTCGGCTTCTATCGGTGAACATTCTGTTGGTAGAATATTTGGAGCAGATGTCAGGTTATGCTAAGTTCATGAAGAACTTAGTTACAAAGAAGAGAGTTGCAGGTTTCTAACCAACCGATAATATTCATCATTGTAGTGCTATTGCTACTAGGTCTTTGGTGCAAAAGAAGAAGGACCCAAGTGCATTCACTATACCATGCACTCTTGGTGTTTTTGAGTTCGCAAAAACCCTATGTGATCTGGGGGCGAGCATCAATTTAATGCTATTAGCTATATACAAGCAACTGGGGTTGGGGGTTCCAAAATCCATCGCATTGAGGTTGATGATAGTAGATAGATCGGTGAAGCGGCTTGTGGGTATTTTTTGTGATGTACTTGTGAAAGTGGAAAGTTTCATTTTCCCTGCTGACTTTGTGATTCTAGATTGCGAAGTAGATTTTGAGGTTGCCATAATTTTAGGAAGTCCATTTTTTGCCACAGGCTGAGCGTTAGTTAATGTTGAGAGTGGGGAGCTAAAATTTTGACTTAATAATGAAGAGCTGAAGTTCAAAATATGCAAGTCTATGAAGCAGCCGCATGATATGAATGTGGTGTCTAAAATCGATATTGTTGATGACGGTTATATAGAAGCATCAATTAAAGAGAGATGTGTTGTAGACACATTGGCGGCAGTGATAATGAACTTCAACGAAGACTTTCAGTATGATTATGTGGAGACTCAAAATGCCCCATAAGTCATGGGGTAACATTCATATTCTCCAAAGAAGTTAGACTTAGACTTGAAGAATAGGCCAAGTCCTCCAGCAAAGCCATCTATTAAGGAACCGCTTGTACTTGAGTTGAAACAGTTACCTAGCTACCTGAGGTATGTCTTTTGGGCACTAATAAGACGCTGCCAGTTATTTTGGCTACAGATATTCATAATGAATAGGTGCAAGCAGTAGTGAAAGTCTTGACGAAGTTCAAGAAGGCAATTCGCTGGATCATTGCTGATATCATTGGGATACCTCCGGGTATTTGCACCCATAAAATCCAACTTGAGAAAGATTACTGCCCAAGTATAGAGCATCAGAGGAGGCTGAACCCACCTATGCAAGATGTGGTAAAAGAAGAGATTATCAAGTGGTTGGATGTCGGGGTAGTGTACCCCATATATGATAGTCACTAGGTTAGCCTAGTGCAGTGTGTGCCCAAGAAGGGCGGTATGACAATGGTCGCAAATACGAAGAATGAGTTAATTCCGCATAGGCCAGTTACAAGTTGGTGAGTGTGCATGGACTATAGGAAAATGAACAAGTGGACCTTGAAGGACCACTTTCCAATGACATTCATGGACCAGATGCTTGATAGGTTAGCTGGTAAAGATTGGTACTGCTTCTTAGATGGATACTCTAGCTATAATTATACATCAAGTGCTCCAGAAGACCAGGAAAAAACCACATTCACATGTCCTTAGGGTACTTTTGCATTCAAATGCATGTTGTTTGGATTGTGTAATGCACCAACAAATTTTTAGAGGTGTATGATGTCCATCTTCTCGGACATGGTAGAGGACACATTGGAAGTGTTCATGGATGATTTCTCTGTGGCAGGTGACATTTTGATAATTGTTTGTTAAATCTTAGCAGGGCACTACACAAATGTGAAGAGGCTAACATGGTGCTAAACTGGGGAAAATGCCACTTTATGCTCAAATAAGACATAGTCATAGGCTATAAGGTGTCACAGAAGGGTTTGGAGGTAGATAAGGCATAGATCAAGGTGATTGAAAATCTGCCCCCACCTATCTCTATAAAGGGATTCAGAGTTTTCTAGGTCATGCAGGGTTCTATCGACGCTTCATCAAAAGACTTCTTAAAATTTGCACACCCTTTGTGTAAGTTGTTAGAGAAAGAGGTGAAGTTTGTTTTTGATGAAGCATGCACAAAAGCTTTTGAGTGCCTGAAGGCAAAACTGATCTCAGCCCCAGTGATCATTCGTCCAGATTGGTCGAAACCATTTGAGGTAATGTGTGACACAAGTGGGGTACAAGTGAAATAATATCTTTCACCCGATCTACTATGGTAGCAAGGCGTTGAATGGGGCACAACAAAATTACATTGTCACTGAGCAGGAATTACTTGTAGTAGTATATGCTTTTGAGAAATTCAGGTCATATCTACTGGGTACTAGAGTGGTGATTCATACTGATCATGCAGCACTGTGGTACATAATGGCGAAGAAAGATTCAACGCCACGATTGATAAGATGGGTGTTATTGCTTCAAGATTTTAACTTTGAAGTCAAAGATAAAAGGGGTTGTGAAAATCAGGTGGCTGATCACCTGTCCAGGTTGGAAGCAGAAAAGAAGAAAGAAGATGAGTTAGACATCGATGACTCATTCCCGAATAAGCATGTATTAGCCGCTACTCTTGATCTTATTCCTTGGTTTGCTGACTTTGAAAATTATCTTGTCAGTGAGTTGATACCTGAAGGACTAACATTTCAACAAAGGAAGAAATTCCTACATTATGTGGGTAAGTATTTCTGGGATGAACTCTACTTATACAGGGTGTGTGTTGATAACATCATCAGGTGATGTGTACCTGAAGCTAAAATGCTTTGTATCCTAGAAGACTGCCATTCATCTCTGGTGCACGAACTGCCCACAAGGTATTCCAAAACGAATATTACTGGCCTACAATCCATCATGATTCATTTGACTTAGTCAAAGGTTATGATGTGTGTCAATGGGAATGAGCTATCTCTCGTCATCTTGAGCTACCAATGACTCATATATTGGAAGTTGAATTATTTTATGTCTGGGGAAATGATTTCATGGGACCATTTGTGAGATCCTATGGGCAAAAGTATATATTGATAGTAGTCAATTATATTTCTAAGTGGGTTGAGGTTGTAGCCTTGGCAGAAAATGATGGTAAATGTGTTGCAGGTTTCCTGAAGAAGAACAACTCTTCAAGATTTTGCACACCTAGAGTCATTATCAGTGATAGAGTCTCACACTTCTGTAATAAAGTGTTCAATACACTTTTGGCCAAATATAGGGTGAAACAGCTCAAAGTGGTGACGCCTTATCATCCGCAAACGAGTGGCCAAGTAGAAGTTTCAAAGAGGGAGATCAAATCAACATTGGCGAAGACAGTGAATGCCAATAGAACAGATTGGGTGAGGAAGTTAGATGATGATTTATGGGCATATTGAAAAGCTTTCAAAACACCTATTGGTATGTCACCATATCAGTTAATGTTTGGAAAGGCATGTCATTTGCATGTAGAGTTGGAGCATAAGGCACTTTGGGCGTTGAAGAAGTTAAACTTGAGTTGGAATGAAGCACCGAACATGATATTAGATCAAATCAATGAAATGCATGAATTTCGTTTGAGAGCTTATGAGCGATCAGTGCTATATAAGGAAAGGATGAAGTTGTATCACGATAAGCACATTGAAAAGAGGACTTTTAGTCCTAGTGACTTGGTGCTACTTTTCAATTCAAGGCTATGCCTGTTTCCTGGTAAGCTGAGATCCAAATGGTTTGGACCATTCAAAGTGACTTCGGTGTTTCAGTCGGGTGCTATTGAACTCAAGAATGCAAAAGGAGAGAGGTTCAAAGCAAATGGTCAGTGATTCAAAGCATACTTCGGAGTCTCGGTAGAGGTAAAGATAGTTGAGGAGTTCAAGCTTGATGAAGTCTGAGTAATCAAGTAACATGTGTTGCGTCACGACGTTAAACTGTGCACTACTTGTGAGGCAATCCATGATGTATTTGTAATAGGTAGTTTAAATTTTTGTATAATTTCATTAGTTTTATAGTGTCACGGTGTGTGCATGTGTGTAGGAAAGGTTTGGAAAAAGTTAAGCTAAGTCAAAGCCTGAGAGTCTCTCACACGAGTCGTGGTGAGCTGTACGAGCCACTTCACAGTCCGTGAAGTCCAAAGGCCAAGAACAGGAGACCACTGGAAAATGAAAAAAAATGGTTCACGGAAGGGTTTACGGTCTGTTTGACCTTAGACGGACCTTTAGCCTCTCGTGAACCTACATGTAAGTTTTCTCCCCAAGTACAGTTCACAGGCATTCACACGGGCCATGCTACTCTTTACAAGAAACTTCACGGACTGTCACAGGTAAGTCGGCAGCAACGAGCCCGACCCAACTCACACGACTAGAAACCCAAATTTAATGTTTTAAAAGTAGTCCTAGCGCCAACAGTCAGGTTCTTTCCCTTTATTCTCACTTGTAACATCTCTTTGGGATATTAAAATAGTTTGGAGTAAGTTCTTATCCCTACTTGATATAAGTTTGATCTTATCTATAATCAAGTTAGAAGTACTAATTTTTGTTCGTGTTGTGGTATTATTACTTGATGATTGGTTTTTGGAGTTCATATGTTGTGGGTGTGAGGTAAATTGTTGAAGTCCTTGAGTATAAGTTAATTCTACATGTAATTTGTAATGGGTTATGGAAAATTGATGGAATAATGTGTGGAAATGTTACTAAATCAATGAAAACAAAGTGAAATATTTATTATATGAGTTGTTAGACTGTGGGTATGGACGAAATAGGTAAATCGTATGATAAATTGTTGAAATTGATGCTTATGTTGTGCTATGCTGAATTAATAAGCTGAATGAAGGCTACGAAAAGACTAAAAGAGTTGTTTTTGGGTGTTGGTGATTAAGAAAAGTGATAAAAGTGAGTTGATATAATAAACCGACTGAAATATTACCAAAGTGTAAGTACACGAGGGAATTCACGGACCGTGTAAGGGTGCATGGGTCGTGAAACCCTTTGTGAACCACACCTGGGTGATAGATAGGCACTGGGCAAGGTTCACAAGGACTGAAATGGAACGTGGTACTCATCACGGATCTTGAATTCTTCCGTGAACTTCCACCAATAAGTTGGTCTTCACTGTTTCATGTTCACTGGGTCCAAAATGAGTCGTGTTGTCCACCACAGACCGTGTAGTACTCCATTATAAAAAAAAACAAAACATAGTTTTGTCTTTTATTTTTTTTAGCTGTTTCATTTTTATTCACTCTTCCCAATGATAGATTGGGTGATGACATTCTTAAGGCAAGGCATCACGTTGTATACTTAAATAGGGGAAGTCTGAGTACTCATTAGCGCATCAATTGATGGTTGTGAGTACTTACACACTGCTTTTTAGGTATAATGAAACCAAGGCGAAAAACCGCACAGTTGCACGTCTCACCACCTCTTTCCCCGATCAAAGTTCTCCTACTCAAAGTTCAAATGCGGAAGAATATAGCATTTCTGAGGTCCGAACCAACGCTGCACCAGAAGATCACTCCCCTCGAGCCACTAGATCCTGGACAACCAGGGCTACTATTGAGCACACTCTTTCCTAGTCTGAAGAGAAAGAGAGTGAGTCTGGGAGCAGGCAAGATCCTGATGATATGTCCCGAGCATCTACAAATGAACCTTAACTAGAAGAGGATGCAGAGGAGGAAAATGAGGTCCATGAGAATGATGCTGACGGTACATCAGGGGTGCCGATGGTGCAATATGTTCACCGGTGAGAGTCGGATCCAGTAGTGAGACAATAGTTAATTGAGTGTTTTCACCAGATGTGGTCCATGCCTACATCAAAGGAGTTCTTCAAGTATGGTATATTATTCAAGTCTGGTGGTTTTGGAGGGCGACCTATTATCCCCAAGTACAGAGTAGTAGAGGCAGATATTTAGGCGTTCCCAGAAATTCACAGGTTTTTCAAAAAACATCAGTTTGAATGGATGAACATACCGGGAGAGTATGCACGACACCTGACTAGAGAGTTTTACGCCTCATATGCAGCGACCCTAATGATTTTACCACAGACATTGAACAGATTAAGAATAAGCAGAAAGTTATTGCAGCCACATATGGACCACTATATGTAGTGATCGTGCAAGGGAAGTCCGTGGATATATCTAAAACCATGATAAACATGATGCTACATGGCCCAGAGTATATAACACTTGTGTCATTGGGGTTATTTGAAGGTCAGCACCATGCATTGACTAGTGAGGCCAGGATAGATGATCCTAGCTCACTGGAACGTGTTATGCGATGGATTGATAAACAGATTTCTACAGAGGGAGAGGCTGCATCATGGTTGGCCAATGCATAGGTGAAAATTACAAAGGCATCACTTTCACTTCCTGCAAAGGTTTGGTTGGCAGTTGTCTGTGCACAATTCCAGCCTACTGCTAATGATAACACTATGTCACCGTCACTTGCCTTTTTGGTAGCCTTCCTCGTGGCTGGTTACCCATTGAATGTGGGCTGAATAATTGAAACAGAAATGTGGGACAAAGCACAAAATGAGAGAGCAGGTTTGTCGTTTCCCTGTCTGATACGGAAATTCTATTTGCAGGCAAATATTCCACCAAATAAATAGGTGGATAGGTGGGTAGAAGCATCCAATGTTACCGCGGCATAAAAAAAATGTGTCAAACTGTCTTTATGGTGCAAAAGCAGGGCCGGTAGGACAATTGGCGGTAGTTCCACATATGCCGATTGAGATCCCGAGAGCTGAGGCAGGTAGTGAGCAGGGTGAATTCTCACAGCCAACTGCGAGAGCGCAACCACCACCAGCTTCATCTTCATAGGCTACAGGTACCTTTGTGTCTATACCCACTCTAATTTTGGTGCGGTTGGTTGTAGAGTAGAGGCAGACTCTGTCCATAGTCGACCAAATAGTGCTCAAACTACCTCATGTAGTTCAGAGAGATGTGTTGGCTACAGAAAAGTGGTAGAGAGATGAAATGAGGTAGGAGCTTATAGTGTTGAAGAACCAGATGGACGGTTTAAAGTCCCATGTGAACAACCAACTACAGGCTGTTGGTTCTATAGATGGAGTGGAATTGCAGACACATATGGTTGAGATGCGAGATGACATTGATAAACTTGCCGAGAAGCCAGTCATTGTGCCCCCTCCAGTTGTGCCAGACTCTTTGACGAGTCTATTCAGTATGCCCCCACCACAGAGTCAGTTGATGACCTCTGGAATGACTTACCTAGACCGGTGACCGAGAATAGAAAGGGGAAGGATTCGGGCGCTGATAATGAGCAAACTGCTGACCTTTTGAAATAAAAACAAAAGCAACACAAGAAGGTGAGAAAAGAGTCTAGGAGGTTGACGGAGGAAAAAGAAGCCTCAATGCAACAGAGGCTTGATGAAATAAGATATGGAACCTTCGGCAGTGTGAGGCCTGTTACTACTGATAGTAGCCAGCTCAACCTAGCTCCAGCACCTCAGAGCACACCCGTTGATAAGGGTGCCGACACCACTTCGGAAATCGACGCCTAGTGCGCCGCAGGTATGACCCCTCCTCATAGCCCTTGTTTTGTGTTAATTTTTACTTTGCGGGCAAAGTACTTTCGTTTGGAGAGGGGGTGGTGAGCAACCTGCCATTAGTGGTTAGAATGCATGGAGGTTGGCTCTGTTGGTGACATATTTGTGTGTGTTGGTTGTGAAGTTTTTGTGAAGTCTGGGTTGAAAGTTTATTATTGGTCTTATGTGAGAATATTTTCTACGAGCAGCTGAATTTGTGATTTTTGTTTGAAAGTAATAAGAAAGATGTATATGATCTGAAAATTTGACTGTTAGGTTCTTTGTGCTACATCTTAGAGACTCATATGTTGATCAGTGCTAGCTAGGAACATACATTGGTTGACCAAAATACTAATTTTGTAAGCACGTGCAATGTGAGTGTGAGAGTTGTCTAAAGTTTAATACTGTGAATAGAAGCTAGAACTTGCCTGAGTAGTCTTGTTTGAGTCTTAAAATAACTGGATAGGAAGTGATCAACAGGCCATTTTTTTTAAAGTCCACTTAAAACCAAATATAACTACCAAATGAAATCATAAACCCTTGAACCCCATTTGAGCCTTGAAGCTGATTTTATTCTGACCCTATTGATATCGTATCCTTGGTTCTCTGAAGGCACAATGCCACAACTCAGGCCAATAGCCTAAATTGAGGATGATCATATCCTGAGTAGAAAGAAAGACCATAAAAATATCTTATCATTGGTCATTTTGAAGGCACGAAACAAAAATGCTTGATTGAACAGGTCTAGTGTGCATGGTTTAAAGAAAATGGTAGTACAAAACAATAATAAAAGAATAAAAAAGAAAATGAAAACCAAAACAAAAAGAAAGAAAGAAATAAATGGTAGGTGTCGGGATGTACTCAAAGAAGAGAAGTCGGAACCGCTAGAGTAAAGTTGTGTGCTAATGAGAACTTTAAAGGACCAAGGTAAGTTAGTCACTCACAAAACCAAAATTTCCACTCCCCAGCCCAACCCAACGTTACAAGCCTATAAAAGTCCTACAGTGATCCTATTCCAGTTGTTTGATAGACGAAGCATAGAAAACAAGGTCAAGCCTATGTTCTTTATATTAGCAGTGTTAGAAATTCTTTTGGAGTGTGAGCGTACTAGTTAGACTCTAATTATCATGTGTGAAGGAGTTCTTTGCTGTAAGGGCACTGTGTTTGCATTTGATAGTTGAATTGGGTCAGATGATAGTTGATACTAGCATAAGCATGATTGATTGTGAGTAATGGGATGTCGTACATTGATCCTTGCATGTTAGATAGATGAGTTTGGACAAAATGTTGGTAAAGATAGTTGTTGCATACTAGGAATGTGTTTGAGTCTTTTGAGAGTCGAGTGTTGTTTCATCGCTTGAGGACAAGCAATGGTTCTAAGTTGACGGTGTTGATGTGCCGTAAAATTATGGCACATTTGAAGCTCAAAACAAAGGATATGTGAGAACTTGAGTGTGTTTATATGGATATAATGTGTTTGTTGATGGTTGAACAGGTAAAATACTTGGACGCAAAAGATAGCAAAAAGTGAAGAAAGTGGATCTGAAGCGAGCACCACGGTGCCCCAGACGGGCCATGGTCATGATGATGATCCATCTGAGGGCTCGTGAATCTGAAGTAGTGAAGAGATAAGAACTGATCAACTGCCAAGTGAAGACCACGGAGCCCCAGACGGGTCGTGGTCCACTTGATGGAACGTTTGACAGCTCGTGAGAAAGAAATGGTGCAAAGTTGTGTAGACTGAGTGTTGGCTGAAGTTCAACTGACCTCATATGAGGCGTGGCGAAGCACACTAGTCGTAGTGATGCTCGTGAACAAAGTAGGAAGATCCAGTGAAAGCTCAAAGTGGCGCACAAGTTAACAGAGCTCTAGATGAGCCATCTAGCCTAAGATGATCCATCTAGTAGATCGTAATGGTTGCTAAGAACAAAGACCCACACTGTCTAAGTATGGGATGACATTGGGTTTCACGGGCCATCTAGGCAAGTAACGGGCTATCAAGTCGACCGTGGAGCACCCCGACAAGTCAGTCTTAATTCGAGTAGGACTCAGTTTTACAAACTATTTGAATTAATTAGGTTTATTTTTGAAGGACTACTCGTCATTGTATGAATGAAGCGTAACTTTCCATATTTTTATCTTTGGTTTTTGTCGGCTATTTTCAGATCAAGACTTCGAGATTGTGATTAAGTAATTGATAATCATTCTTTCTTGTGAATTCACAATTATTGTAAGTGATTTCTTCTATGCTTTCAATGACAATTATTGCTTATTTTCGTGAAACCATGAGCAACGAAACACCACAACTAGGATTGTGGGAACCATGACAAAAATCTAGTTATGAATTCGAAATACGAGTAAAGTGCGATTGTTAGTTGCGCATGTGATTTTAATTTGGTTATACATTTTTTTCTAATGAGTGCACGCATTAGAACTTGCCCGTATTTACCACTTGTTTGAGAGAAAATTGGTAATTAGGAAAAAGTAAAGTCAATCTATCAATTTGTTGTGAAAAGTCAAGTTCGAGAGAAGAGATTTTCAGCAACTAACATGTGAGGGTAAAACTGAAACACTCTAAGACCAAGATGAATAAAGTGAAAGTCATCTACTGGGACTGAGAAGAGTTTAGATGTATTTAACTTGCTAGTGACATGCAATGTTAACAATTGATCAGTACTTGTTTACGATTCAGCAATAAAGCAAAGTCATGGGGAACACAATCCTGGTTTCATTCATTAATTACTCAAATCTTAAAGTTAAACGATTATTACTCATGTTGACCTGAACATTAAGCTAAACATTAATTACTTAAAACAACAACCAAACCCATATTTACTTTCTGCAATTAATTTCTTTTGGAAATAACAGCCACAATTAAATAAAAGCGTCAGTAAAGCTATTTCTGTAAACAAATTTTCTGTGGGATCGACCTCAACTCAGTTGAGTTCTCTAAATTGACATCGACCGTTTACACTTCTTAATTGAAGTGTAAGTTTGGACGTATCATGAGGCTCTGGTACAGCTGAGTCTACAATAGCCAAGGCCTCTATGTCTGCCCGAAGCTTGGCGAACTCCTTCTATAAAGTAGCTAGATCAACAGTCGGCCCAGGTTGGGGTCTATCCAGCATCCAAAGCTCAAAATCATCAATCCTCTGGTGCATAGCCTGTATTTTAACCTCACAGTCTTTTCTACCTATTTTCTGATTCCTTAATGGTCTTCTTCATCCAAGGCTGAATATGTTGTAAGAGGGTCGCCATTTGAGTCTCTAATTTCTGGACTCTATCTAGGGGAAATAAAGAAAATTTTGTAGTAGTAGGAGGACGTGGTGTGCTCACAGCTAGGCCTGATGAAGAAAAAAGTGGAGCTGCTATATCAGGCTCCATAGTGGGGGCTAGAATGGTTCCCTCATCAGCTGCTCGGATACAAGCTTGTCGCTCATAGGTGGCAAGTCTATCTGAATACACCGCTGAGGTATTGTGGGGTCTGACTCATCCCGGATAAGACCAATATCCACAGTCTTGATAACCTCAATATAATTATCACCAAAGTACACTGGGACAGTCGTCTCTCTATATAGCCTGAATATTACATAAGGAAAAGGATATGTGGTGGTCCTCTAGAAGGCCCTCTTATGGATCTCAACAACGATAATATGGAAAAAATCTATCTTGTGTCCAACCATCAGACACGCTATCATCACAGCCCGATCAAATGTCAACTAATTATCGGTTATTGTAGGGGACAGTCTGTTCTGAATAATCGACCATTAAAACTTGGCCTCCAACTTCAGAGTGGCCTTCTTAATGGAGAGCGTAAGGTCTAGGACCCACTCATTATCTACTCCTTGATAAGCAATGTAACCGGCCACCCATCGTATCAAACTTTCCCTCAGCTCCATGTTTTTCATCGCTGCTCTACTTCAGACCAACTACACCCGTTAGTCAAACTCAGCCGTATTAATCGGCTGCTTGTGAGATGGGCTGTAAATAAAATGGAAAATTGTGGCCTCATAGATATCCACTAGGATGTCTCGTCCCAGTGTGGATAAAAGTGGAGGTTGATCTAATACCTTCGCCTTCGGGGGCATCGTGTTTTTCATTGTGGCTGCGTATGATGCATAAAACACTCGAACCATGTTTGGGCTATATTTTCCCAGTACATCTACCATACACTCACACCGGTGCTTCTTAAAATGCTCATGTAAGGCAGGAATAGTATGAAGGCTGCCTGTGAGAACCCGGTGGCTCTGTAATAGCCTCGCGTTATTTGTTTTGCACATTTTTCTGGACAACGTCAATATAATCTGGAACGTGCCCTCAACACCCCATAGATTCAGCTCGTTGGCCACCCGAATAGGTACAGTTGGTCCAATGGATGGAGAATCATGTGCCTCTCCAGTCTCAGATGCGTCAGAGCTGATGTTGCAGCTGAGTCTGAACTGGAGCCTGACTGTGACTGTGCGTCATGTTGTGACTCCCCACTGCCTTCTATCACGCTCTGTGCCCCCTCTATATCATTACATTTTGTTTGTTGCCGAGTAGCCCAGGGTGTCTTAGGAGAGCCCTTGGTGGTCCCCGAATTGAACTGAGACCCGCTCGACTCTGTGTTTTGGTAAACAAGTTGATGTCGGGCCTCAGGGGTGACTGACTTGAACTTTCACTTCCGGTTGTAGGTGTTGACTTTCTTAAGCAGTGTTGTACCTTTGGAAGAGTCATTAGTACCCAAAACATATAAAGCAAAACAAGAAAAGAAGAAAATAAAACTACAAAACAAAAAGGAAACTAAAAAAAATATTTCAAGAAACACTGTATTTTTGCACCTACAATTGGTTCTTTCGAACCGTCGAAGCTTCTACAGACCGTAGGACCCAATCATAGGTAAGGAATTCATTTTTTTAGTCCCAAAAGTTAGAATGACAGTTCACTAGTATGGTCTATCAATATTTATACATATCGTAAGCCAAATCGTCATTCCTAACTTATGCCACTAGTTTGTGCCTCAGGATGACGGGACATGATCTACAGTCCGTACGAATACCTATGACACGTAGATCAAAGTCGTCAACCCCAATTTTGTTACAGTTCAAACCCAACATTATTAAACAAATATTTTCAATAGAAATACATCCTAACCACACCTAGATCATGCATTTCAACACATTTTCATGTTATTCTATCATCCTTAGGGTATAATCAAAACAACAAATAGTATCATCTCAAACCCTAAGTCAAGAACACAATTTGTAGCTTTTTGTTCACAATCTTACACATAATCAACGAGACTCACAATTACTTTCATCCCAAGGGTACAATTCAATCAATTTAAGCATACTCAACAAGCAATATATATCCTAGGTCAAGTAACAACTTCAAAGTCAACTAAAAAAATAATTTATCTAGTTCAACATAAGTACATGTCAGAAGAAATATGAAGTTTTGTGTGTGCGTACGTCTAAAGCTTGACAACCAACTTGCTAGATTCCTAACTCGTGACCTTTGATTAAAAGAAGAAAAAAAATTGGGGGAAATTGAAGAAGAGAAGAAGAAATGGAGAAAATGGAAGAGGAGAAGAGTATATAATGGGTGGTGAGATTTTGAGGGGTTGGGAATGGAAGTGAAAGGGTGGTAATTTGAAGAGTTGTAGAAGTTAGGAAGAGGGAAATGGGGAATGTATTTGAAAATGATGGTTTTTATTTGATTAGGGTTGCGGGTCAGGTCCCTTTATTTAACATTGACTGGACCTATGAAACCCCATCTACGGTCCAAAGTCAGTCCTACGAGCCATAGATGGGTTCCGTTATTTCACTTGACACTTAGTAAAATTCAGAAAACATACCTCGAGTCTACGATTGCAAACTACAGACTGTCAAAATGAGTATGATTCATACTGTACAACCATAGACTTCAAACTGCAACTGTATTTGGACATTAAACTTTATGGATGCCATTTATGGTTCATTGAATAAACGACGACTCATAGATGGGAACCGTAGAACTAGTCCTTCAAGACCTACCAGACACCAAGATCATATGGATCAGACCTATGGTACGTAGGTTGCCCTAGGACCCGTAGGTCCAAACCGTAGAACCTTCTGCACTTATAATTTTCCATATTTCTTTCTCTTCCTGCACATGTAGCAAATATGAGGACATTCTTTTACATCTTCTTGACTTTTTTTGGACACGGACCTTATACTAACCTATTCTAGCCAATCACTTAAAAATCACTAAAAACACATTAAAACATAAAAACCACTAGAAAGTTTTTTGAATTGGATAGATTACATCTTGGGTTGCCTCCCAAGTCGCTTGATTTAACGTCGTGGCACAAAGCAGACCCTTTGACTACTCAAACTTTATCAAGATCCCATTCTTCGATCACCTCATTGACCTCTTCTAGTTGACCCAAGTAGATTTTGATCATTTGACCATTTACCTTGAATCTTGTTCCTTCCTCATTCTCAAGTTCAACCGCTCTATGTGAAAACACTTGTACCATTCTGAATGTCCCCGTCCACTTAGACTTGAGTTTGCCAAGAAACAAGTGCAACCTTGAATTGAATAGAAGTACCAAATCACCGGGAGCGAATTCACGCTTTTTGATCTTTTGATCATGGTACTTTTTCATCTTTTCCTTATACAAGGCTGAACTTTCATATGCTTTTAGGCAAAACTCATCAAGCTCATTCAACCTTTGACTTGATGCAGCATCCCAATCTAGATTCACCTTCTAAAGGGCCCACATCATTTTATGGTCTAACTCTATAGATTCGTGACAAGACTTCCCAAACAAAAGTTTTTAGGGAGACATACATATGGGAGTCTTGAATGCAGTGCGACAGGCCCATAGAGCATCATCAAGCTTTCTCGACCTATCATTTTTGTTGGCATTCACATTATTTGCAAGGATTTGCTTAATTTCTCTATTTGATACTTCGACTTGCCCACTAGACTAGGGATGATAAGGAGTTTTTACGCTATGACGAACACCATACTTCTCAAGCAACACCTCGAACGACTTATTACAAAAGTGGGAGACTGCATCGCTAATAATCGCCCTTAGTGTACCAAATATGGAGAAAATATTCTTTTTTAGGAATGTAGTGACACTCTTTCCTTCATAGTTTGAAACTGCAACAGCTTCCACCCATTTTGACACAGTCAACAACTACAAGTATGTACTCCATCCCATTCGAACTCAAAAATGGACCCATAAAGTCAAGGCCCCAAACATCAAATAGTTCAATCACCAGAATAGGAGTCATGGGGAATTCTTGTTTCCTTGAAATACTGATGAGTCTGGGATTTTGACTCATTTAAGGCTTAATATTCAGAGTTTTAGTGTCTTCAATGCCTATTTTATGCTCTAAACTGATGTTAAAATGTTAATTTGCAACAACGAAGGCAAAAGAGCAAGGCAAGGACATTACCGAGAAAGAAAGAGCGAAAAACCTAAAAAAGTTGAAAAAGCTGAAGAAAAGCAAGGCTAATGCTCGCCAAAGCCACTCGGCGAGTTACCGAGTGGCTCTTCAACTCACCAAAAGTTACAGAAGGCCAGCCCATGTTCAAAGCCAACTCGGCGAGGAGCTCAGTGTTTCGGTGAAGCACTGAATGGATCGGCGATAGAGGTGTTTATCGCCTAAAGTCACATAAGAGAAATGGTGAAAAGCTAAGCCAAGAAGGCAGTGGAAAGGAGAACTCAACGCATTACTGACCTGGTCGATGAACCTTGACTTATTTTGCCGAGTTGCTCCTAAGGTGAAATTCTAGGAACGTATAAATGAGATTTTCAAAAGAAGAAAAAGGAGCTCTGGAGTTTTTGAGAGTTCCCACATTGTCCAGTTCTGGATTTTTGATCCCTAACGTTGTTCTTTAACTTTTTGATTAGAGATTTAGGGTTTATTTGATTTGGAATTCAATTTGAGCATTTTGAAGACTTGTGGATTGTTGCCCAAACTGATGGAAAACATAGTTGGTAACTATTTCTTGTTCTTTATTATGTGTGGCTAAAACCCTCATTCTTGGGGGTGTGATTATGTGATTGAATGCTTCAATTAGCTTATGGGTGTTAGTATTTACTGATTTGATTGTTGATTTGAAGTGGGTTCAATTGATAGTTGAGTTTTAATTGATGAATTGTAGTTGAAAATACAATTCTAGCCTAGCATTCTAAGCTTTCTTGAGAAAGAAGTTTTAGAGTTAAAACTATTGATTGATGATTGTATTGATTGGGTTATTGTAGACTTAGCTTGAGAAAGTGGGTCTAAATTCAATCCTACTAATCCAGCTTGGACAAAGTAGATTGATTGAGGTATTGGGTTGTTTATATGTGTTATACTTGTCGAGGTTCGAGAGAACTCGCTTGATTCATGATAATTGATTCTGAAATGGCTATTACACCTAAAGCCTAGCTTGTCCACTAAGATTCAACGATTTCTAGTAAATAATAATCACCCATTAAGCGAGATTGACATTCAATTGATCACACTCCCAAGGACCCCTCTCTACTTGTTTATTCCCGACTGTTCATAGTTGTTAATTGCTCACTCAAATCCCCTCATTTGACATTAATTGTCAACCCCTTGCCATTTACTTTATTGTTTCAAAAATGTATACACCTACAAATGATTAGAACACCATTTCACTTCGTAATTGAATTCTCTACCGCATCACTCCAGTATGATTGAGAGAGCCATTGTTGCTGGCTTAGCTCCTATCCGAGCTGAGTTGAGAGAGCATCGGGAGATGATCATCGCACATAGTCTAACTTTTGATCCCCTCACGGTGAGAGTAGAGGCATGTGAGCAGCGCGAACGCCGATCGACTGATGTGACAGCTTTGAGAGCCGATGTTATTAGTTTGAGACATGATGTGGATAAGCTTAAATCCACAGATTTGTCTATGTTTTTCGGCACGGTGGACCTTCCCAAGGCCTCGAGTACAGAGTTGCCATCCATTTCTGAGATCCCTTCGGCTACTACAACCGAAGATGTTATTGTGGTTAATGATGATGCCAATTTTGATGCTTCCGAGACTGATGAGGAAGAGCTTGGTACCCGTGATGCAGCGGTATATGATGACCTGGAGTACCTAGAGGGTGTGATGGTACAGACAGCCATGGAGGCCTTTCTTCGGGACACATCGATGGTGGGCTCCAGTGGAGCGAAGGATGGAGAAGAGTCGGGCGCTGATGCCCAGATTGAGAAAGTCCCAAATGTGCAAAGTTCACCTCAGGCTTAGCTTGATAGGGGATCTTGACTCTCTTTTAGTTTTATTTTGAGCCTATTTATTTCTGTTGCATTGAGGACAATTGTTCTTTAACTTTTTGATTAGAGATTTAGGGTTTATTTGATTTGGAATTCAATTTGAGCATTTTGAAGACTTGTGGATTGTTGCCCAAACTGATGGAAAACATAGTTGTTTAACTATTTTACTTGTTCTTTATTATGTGTGGCTTAAAAACCCTCATTCTTGGGGGTGTGATTATGTGATTGAATGCTTCAATTAGCTTATGGGTGTTAGTATTTACTGATTTGATTGTTGATTTGAAGTGGGTTCAATTGATAGTTAAGTTTTAATTGATGAATTGTAGTTGCAAATACAATTCTAGCCTAGCATTCTAAGCTTACTTGAGAAAGAAGTTTTAGAGTTAAAACTATTGATTGATGATTGTAGTTATTGGGTCATTGTAGACTTTGTTTGAGAAAGTGGGTCTACATCCAATCCTACTAATCTAGCTTGAAAAGTTGATTGATTGAGGTATTGGACTGTTTATATGTGTTATGCTTGTCGAGGTTCGAGAGAACTCGCTTGATTCGTGATAGTTGATTGAGAAATGGTTATTACACCTAATGCCTAGCCTACCCACTCAGATTCAGTGATTTCTAGTAAATAATAATCACCCATTAAGCGAAATTGGCATTCAATTGATCACACTCCCAAGGTCCCCTCTCACTTGTTTATTCCTAATTGTTCATAGTTGTTAATTGTTCACTCAAATCCCCCCATTTGACATTAATTGTCAACCCCTTTCCATTTACTTTATTGTTTCAAAAATGTCTACACCTACAAACGATTAGAACACCATTTCACATCGTAATTGAATTATCTATCGTATCACTCCTTGTGTGATCGACCCCAACTCTTAGTTGGGTTTATACTTGACTGTGACCGCCTACACTTAGAATCGGATAAAGTGTAGTTGAGCATTATCAAATACCATCTTCTCTTTGGCAACGATCACAAGACTTGGCAAAACCATAAGAATTTTGGTGGATAGTAGGCCAATAATAACCACACTATAAGATTTTATGAGCAGTCTGTATACCACTATGATGGCCACCAACAGAAGACGAAAGGCAAGCTTCCAATAAACTCATCATCTCTACCTCAGGCACACAACGACGAATAATCCCATCAGCACAGACACGAAACAAATAAGCCTCTTCCCAAAAGAACGTTTTCACATCAGACATTAATTTTGTTCTTTGGTGGAATGACAAATCTGAAGGCACCACATCACTTGCAAAATAATTAGCAAAATTTGTTAACCAAGGGATAAGATCAATAGAAGCAGCCAAAACTTGTTCGTTTGGGAATGTATCATCAATCTCAACTTCATCAGCTAACTTCAACATTACCTCTTCCTCTAATCGAGAAAGTGATCAGCCACTTGGTTTTTTGTTCTCTTTCTATCTTTGACTTCAAAATCGACTTCTCTTTCATCCCCTCAAATGCTCTCGAAAAGCATCATCAAACTCAAATTTCATCTCCTTCCCGAGCAGCTTGCACAATGGGTGTGCAATATTTGAGAGCTCTTTGTTAAATCTCCTATAGAATGCAGCATGCCCCAGAAAACTTCTAACACATTTTACGGAGATGGGTGGTGGCAACTTTTAAATCACCTCGACCTTTGATCTATCAACCTCAATACCCTTTTTGCGAAATACGGTATCTCAGAACGATGCCCTCTTTAACATGAAGTGACTCTTCTCCCAATTGAATACAAGATTACATTCTTCACTACGTTTCACAACAACACTCAAATGTGCCAAGCAATCATCAAACAAATCACCAACCACCAAAAAATCATCAATAAATACCTCTATCGTATCTTCCACCATATCAGAGAATATAGACATCATGCAACGTTGAAAAGTCACTAGTCCGTTACACAACCTGAATGAAATCCTTTTGAAAGAAAACATCTCGTAAGGACAAGTGAAAGTAGTCTTCTCTTGATCTTTCGGAGCTATAGAGATCTGATTATAGCCCGAATACCCATCTAGAAAATAGTACCAACCCTTTCCAGCAACACGATCTAACATTTGGTCTATGAACCACATTAGGAAGTGATCTTTCTCAGTACATGCAGTCAACTAGCGGTAATCCATGCAAACCCTCCAACCAGTGACAAGCCTTATTGGGACAAGCTCATTCTTTGTGTTGGGAACCACAGTGATTCCTCCTTTATTTGCACATATTGAATCGAACACACCCAATTACTATTAGCGATCGGATAAACTACCCCAACATCTAATCACTTGATAATCTCCTTCTTCACAACCTCTCACAGTACTATCCGGTATGAGTTGAATCTTATGAGAACATATACTCGGTGGAATACCAATAATGTCAATAATAGTCCATTCTATTGCCTTTTTGAACCGTTTTAACACCGATATCATTGTCCCTACTTGCCATTCATTCAAATCAGTAGTATAATGACAGGCAAAGTACTATTTTGACCCAAGAACACATACCGCAAATAAGATAGGAGAGCTTTTAGCTCTAATTTTAGAGGCTCATCAATAGATGGTTTTGCAGGCGAAGTGTCTCGATTCTTCAGATCCAAGTCCAGCTTCTTTGGTTGGCGACGAGGGAAATCCACCTCATCAAGTGCAATAACTAACTCATCATATTCAGAAATACCCTCCTTGTCAAAGTTCATGATCACAACAACTAGCGCTTCAACACCCAATCTCTCATCAACGGAGACCATTGGTTTATCCTCAATAGTATAGTTCACAATGGATACCGACTTAAGATCATTTTGATGCTTTATTAAATTGCAAATATTAAAGGTCACCTCTTTATTGTTCAATCGGAACATCATCTGCCCTTTTTCCATAACAACGAAAGCATGTCCAGTTGCAAGAAATGGTCTCCCTAAGATGATAGGTACTTTGAAGTCAACCTCAAGTCTAGTATCACAAAATATGCTGAAAATATGAACGCTTCAACTTTCATAAGGACATCTTGTAGGACCCCAATTGGTTTCTTCACAGTTTGATCAATCATAAGTAGCCATATAGACATCGGAATTAGATTTAAGCTAGCACCCAAGTCACATAGGGCCTTAGAAAAGTGAAACATACCGATGATACATGGGATGGTAAAAGCTCTGGGATCCTCCTTCTTTTGCACTAAAGATGTAGTAGCAATGGCACTAAAATGCTGCAACTTATCATCACCTTCGAAACTAACAACCCACTTTTAGTCACAAGATCTTTCATGAACTTAGCATAACCAGTCATTTGTTCTAGCGCTTCAATCGAATGAAAATTTATCGATAACTAATTCAACATGGATATGAACCTTCGATACTTTCCTTCTTTAATCTTCTTAACTAACCTTTATAGGAAGGGAGGTGGAGGTCTCGGTATTGGGATGATCTATTGAGTAACCTCATCCTCCTTCTCATTCTGATCCTTAGGTTGTTCCACTACCTCAACTTCATATTCTTCCGACTCTTTCATACTTTCCACTCTAGTCAGCATAGGAAGGACAATAGTCTACTTTCCACCCCTAGTAGTTACTGCCATACAATGTCCTTCATTCTTTGGATTTTGAATAGTATTGTTAGGAAGTGTTCCTTATTGGTGTGGATTTGCACTTGAAGAAAAATGGCTTAACTATTGCTCAATCTATCTAATCAAAACTGCATGTGACTCTATATTTTGCCCAATGTCCAGAAAATCATTACGCATCTCCTTCATATTATCATTAGTTGAGTCAAACATTTTCATCATCTTAGCCAACATTTCCTCAATGTGATTCAAACTCGATCCTCCATCTCGGTTTCCTGGTGGAACATAAGGGCCACTATTATCATTTATGTTGTTATACCCATTCATGTTGTAGTTGTTGTTATGATTATAGTTCCCATCACGAACATAGTTCCCTTCGCAATTGTAACTATTGTAGTTTTGACCTTGGCGTCAATTATCCTTATTAGATGCTTGGGCGTTGGTCCGCAAACCCTTTATCTGATCATTCACAAGATTTGCATCCTCCTCATAAATATACTCATCAACCGGTGGTGCTCTAGTTTGATAGTTCACTCATTCACTTTCTCAGCACTTCCACTCACATGTTTCAATACTAAGCCAATATATGTCCTTAACTATGCCAACTCCTTGGGAATATCATCATGAGACTGATTTTATGTTTCTTGTATCAAAAAAGTGCTCTTTGTTGTAGCCAAAGTTCTAAAGCTCCATGCCTTATTATTCTTGGAGATCATTTCAAGTTTCTTAGCAATCTCCTGAAATGTGTTAGCCCCATAATAACCTTCAGCAATAGTATGAAACACAATTTTCTCATTGTTATGCAAGAAGTATAAGCGGTCTTTGTCAAATAAAGAACCTAACTGAGGTTAGGGTGGATCCCACGCGGAATATGGTCTAGACTTAGGTCAATTTACTATTGATTGTACGTTTAGTCAGATTACTTCCGTAAAAAGGGGGCATTTGTAACATAAAATAACAATTTATTTATTTCTAGTAACAAGTAATAGGATTCACAGTTTGTAATACCAATATGAGATGAAACTAGGGCACGTTTGTTCCCCACAAGTTCATAATGCAGTAATTCTAATAATAGTAACTATTTCCTAGTGTTTAACATGCAAAGTCGGCAAGTTAGGTATCTCCTAAGTGATTGGTCGTCCAAGTAGGGAATTTCACCACGCAACTTGGTCGGTCTACGGTTGTATGCTTTACTAACTCTTACTGTTGAACCTATATTAGCTCTCACTTTTATGGGTTAGGCTATTATATGGCGGATTATCACGATCTCTGTTGTTTAATCTCTTTCTCATTCACTACTTTCTTGATCGATCAAGTAGGAATGAGGCGAGTTCTAATGTTGCGCACCAATAAAAAACATTCAAAATGAAGAGATTAACAATACATACATAAACACTATTCTACAATTACTTAATTATTAGTTTTACGTTGTTAATTACTCATGGTTCCCATAACCCTAGTTGTGGATTTTGTTACTCATGCTTGCGTGATCAAAATTCATAGTAGGGTTAGTAGAATAAATCCTGAAGTTACAATTAGAGTAGATGAACTTTGGAATTTTGAATTGAAAAACAAAAGCAAATTTCATAAACCAACACTCCAAGAACTAAATGTCAAAAGTGTTCGCAAATTAATCCTCAAAGCCAAAAGTAAGTATCTCAGAAAGTGTAACAACCCAAAAATGAAAAATACAACTAATATTTATAGAAATCAAATCCTAAATCAAGTAGGAAAAGGAAAACAAAGGAAATTCGGCTTGGCAGTGTCTTCTATGGTTGGTACCTACGGCTCATCTGGATAGAAATTTCTACGGGAATGATCTACGGCTCGTATATCCTTGTACGGCCCATCATGTTCAACCTTCACTCAAGTACTCGAGATCAACTTTTCTAAATTTTCTACGACTCAATTGTATAGCTCGTAGATCATCCTACGGCTCGTCATTAAGCTTCCGTTGTTTAACACTTAGCTCCAATTTCAATAATTCAACCTACGACTCATACCTACGGCTCGTAGATCATCCTACGGCTCATAGGTCAAGTCATCAAAACACAAAATGTCCTGTTGCTGCAACATTTCAGTGCCAACTACTCTAAAACCTATTTTCTGCAAAAATCCAAGCAAACACCATCACATATACTACCAAAATGCTTAAGACTTATGCAAAACTCCAAGTATAAAGTATCAAAAGTATCATAAATCCACGGTACATCTACGGATTGTAGAAAGGACTCGTCAAAGATTAGATGAAATTTTAGGATTCAGTACTTTGTCTACGGTAGACAGTCCATAGAAATTCCTACGGACCGTAGGTCACAATCGTAGGATCAATCCGACAATTATTTTAAGGGTATTTGGGTTTTTTCCTATACTTCAAATTATTATACTACGTCATTTTACCCCTAATTCTAAAGTGATATAACTAACCTTCACCCTTTGAAAGTTCCCCCAACTCCCTCATTCAATAAAATCCTCAAACACTCTCCAAGGTTTTCTCCAAAATTCTCTCTAGATCAAGGAAGAAGAAGTTAGGGTTCTTCAATTTCAAGTCTCCTTTATTCATCATTACTTAGGGCTTCAATCAAGGTATGTATGGAGTTCATCAATGGGTTTCATTCACCCATTAAGACCCTAAATATTCTTGAATTCTCTAATTCAATTTCTATTCAATTGGTTAGGTTTTCATTCAACTTCTCATGGGTTCTATTTGTATGACTTTAATTGCTTAATTTTGATCATATTATGATGATTTAGACTCAATTACATGTTTTTCAAATAATTCCATGTGAACTCATGCATTGATGATGATTTTGACTATAACCCTAATTTGCATGAACTTATGAAGAAGTTATGAAGCTATGAATGATGTTTTCATTAACATATGCATGATTTATAAAAATAAAGGTTTTATGATCTATGTTGCTTAAGAATCAATGAAAATTGTGAAAGATTTTCTCACAAATTAAGGAATCGTGGTTTGGTGAAAGGTTTTCTCACTTAGACTTGATTGAAGATTTAATGAGCTACTCTATGATGTTTAAGCTTGGATTTGTATTTTTCTTATGTTTTTACATGTATGATAATAACTCTATGAAAATGACTATTCCGTTGGAATTTAACTTAGCACTGAGAGAACTTTGAGGTGGAGGCTCAAATAGGATAGTCTCTAGTAGCAACATCTAGTTCCAAACTACGTGCCCCCTAAGGTTTGCCTTAAATGTCCTATCTAGTGGATTCACATATAGCATATGACATGATACAGAGTTCTACCTTGGCAATTAGACTCTCCCTTCTTAATGTGGGAGTTACATTGGATTCCATGTATAGCTCGTATGGTCTATTGTTGGCTAAAGCTAATATCCCACAAAATGAACTAAGTTACATTCAAATGTTTTGTGAAGCTTCCTTTAGGACTTTAAGATGCATTGACCATGTTCATTATTTACGGTTATTCTTAAAATGATTTTATTATGGTTAGTTTGGTCATGCATATCTTGTTTTTGATTTATCCCCTTTATGATCATGTTTCATGTTTTATTGCATTCTTCTCATACTTAGTACATTCCATGTACTTATGCATACATGTGCCTACATTGTTTCACTAATTTAGGGCATGATGATTTCTCTCCTACCATTTGTGGATAGTTGATCATGTTAGAGATTGAAGACTTGGTGAGTCCTCATACTTCGAGGACAAAGTCACTTTTATTGCTTTCCTTTTGTTTTAGTTTTCATACTTTGTATGTGGTGTACGGGTTACGTCCCGACTACTCTCTGATGTAATAGATGGCTTGTCAAGACTTTGATGTACTTCCGCTTATATGTCAAGTTCTTTACTTCTTATAAGATTTCTTGTTTTTCTTTATTATGTTGTGTATATGCATGTCAAGTGGCTTGTGTAGGGTCTCTCCGGGTCTTATACATCATGTCACATCTACGGTGTACTTTGGGTTGTGATAGTAAACCTGCAATGAAGTCCATGAAACTGGTCCTTTTCAATCCAAGAATTTAGTTTGCGGTAGTCCATACAAATCCTCCATCCCATGACCGGCCTCTTCGAATGAGTTGGTTCTTTTCATTTGGAACCATCGCGATTCCTCCCTTTTTAGACAAACATTATATGGGACTAACCCATTTACTATCCTCTATCAGATAAACAATACCCGTATCAAGCCACTTTATTATCTCCTTCTTGATAACTTCTTGCATAAGAGGATTAAATCTTTTTTTGTTCTCGATACTTGGTTTGCAGTCTTTAGCTAATTGAACCTTGTAGGTGCACAACTCAGGAAAAATCCCAATAATATCACCAATAGTCCACCACACGACTTTCATAAACTTTTTCAACATTCTAGCAAGTGCATCAACTTGACAATTCTACAAATCAATGACCATAACTACCGGTAAAGTGTTTTCATAACCCAAGAATACATAAATAAGATGAGAAGGAAAGCTTTTAATTCTAACATTAGAGGTTCTTTAATTGAAGGTTTTGCGGGTGGACTCTCCGTATTCTTCAAGTCAATATAAAACTTCTGAGGGTTCTTTGGGTAAGAACCTAACCCCATGAGAGCAGCCACCACTTCATCATAACCTTGAACTTTTTCACTGTCATAATTCAAGAAATAGCCACGAAGGATTCACCAATGCATGCAACCTCCCCAACCACAACTTCATCAATAACATCAATCACTGACACAACTTGCAATTCATTCGGTTGTTTCATTGATTTGCACACGTTAAAATTCACTTCTACATGATTCACTCTAAATTTAATCTCACCACTCTCAACATCCACCAACGCTTTTTTAGTGGATAATAGGAACCTCTGCATCAATTTCACAATCAAGAATCACAAAATTAGCGGGAAAGATAAATTGTTAACCTTTACCAATATGTCATACAAAACTCTAATGGATTTTTGATCGATCTATATTCCATAAGAAGTCTCATCTTAGTTGGTTTTGATACTCCCAACCCAAGCTTTTAAAAGATTGTGACTAACATGAGATTTATACTTTCTCTAAGATTACATCAAAAGCCTTTGCAAATAGGTAAATACCAATCATGCATGGAATTGTAACTGCACCTAGGTCTTCCTCCTTAACCACCATATTGATTGACATGATCGCACTATAGTGGTGCAAAATTTCAACTGTTTTGAAATCCATACTCCTCTTTTTCGTGACCAAGTCTTTCATGGCATACCCCGACATTTCGAACAAAAATCTACCAAAGGAATGTTCATAGAGAAGTTTTTGAACAAAGATAAGAATTTTTGAAATTTACATAATCTTATTTCATCTTTAGCCTTTGAGGGAAAGGTGGAAGTACTTTTGGTAACAATGTCACGACTCCGGAGTACCCCCCAAGACGTAACACGGCGTACTTGATCCCGAAAGGGGTCTCATACAAGCCTCTAGAATCATCACTACATAAGACATAGAAAATAATGCGGAAAATTTAAAACTTTACAATCGAAGTCCAACTTCATTTCTCATAAAGGAAAATAATATGAAATCTAGACTTTGTCTCATTTATCATCTAAAACCTAGGAATACAAAGTTTGGGACTTAAGAAGTACAGGAACTAAGAAATAGGAAATCACATCCTCAAACTTGATGACTCACCACAACTTGGAGATAAGCAATCCAAGTCTTCTTCAAAAGGAGAGTGAAAGTCACCTAGCCGGAACCTACACTCATGAAGATGTATAAGGAAGAAGGGGTTAGCACATAATATGTACTAAGTATGGAAACATGCATAAAATCCTTAAATATGATAAAAAGGACATTTTTATTTGAAAAGTATACCTTTGTCAAGTTTAGAAACCAACATGCATTTACAATATACAGCACAAGCCATAAGCATACTTACACTCATTACATGGTAATACCAACACCTTAGCAACCTCTAAGGAACACTTGTCCAATGTATGGTTGGCATCCCATAATACCAACCCTACTAAGCATCCCCTTGAAGCTACCTTGGTCATGCACATCATCTTTAGACCTCATTATAATCATTAGTCACAATCAAGAAAACAGTCATGTACATTACTTGAATACAAGGGAAGTCATTCATAACAACTATCCATTCAACACACATGCATACATTTGTATCTCATCATAATATAAAGGAACCATCCTACAACATCCAACTAAGTCTACTTGTGCAATGTGGAAGTGAAGTCCCATACCCCCACTCCTACTAAGTAAACTCACCAAGAAGTCGTAGTATAGTTCATGTCTCATTCATTATCTTTCATTTTGGGAAGAATAGCCATAACCGACATAGACCATGTGAGCTACATGGAATCTGATGTCATGTAACCCCACATCGAAAGAAAGTGTCCTACTTGCCTAAGGTAGAACTAAATGTATAGCTATGAGGTGGATCCACTAGTTAAGTCCTATGTTGGCACATAGTTATGGGATAGGGAGATTGCTTCTAAAAA
>NW_006238979.1:758928-789073 GCF_000226075.1 Solanum tuberosum | reverse complement strand
AGGAAGAACCCATGGTTGGAATGAAAACCCTAGTTTTTGAACAAGTTACCAATTTCGAAATCAAGAGTTAAAGGGCTTCATGGAGAAAAGTGTTCCATGAATCAAAGTTTCCATGCCTTAATTGATGTTTTCCCACGAAATTGGAGTGAAAAGCTTGGAGCTTGAACCCTAATCTTAAGCTTCTTCTTTGTTCTTGAATGGAGTTTAGAGAGAGAACATGTTTGGGAGGGAAGTTGGTTGAGTTTGAGTTTTGTGAGTTATAAGAGTTAAAAGAATTTTTTAATAGTTAAAAATACTTTAATATACTTAAAATATCTAATACTAACCGTCCCCCACCCTAACTTAATTAATTAGTAAGTTACCAAACTACCCCCACTTAGCCAACCTAAGGTAGCCTTCCCAAGCCCCCATCCACAAGACCCACAACCATGGGGCGAGGTTTGAACCACGGACCGTACTGGTCACTTTGTGGTTTAGGTCTAAGGCAGGTCTTTGGCCTTGGTCTAAGACTCATCCACGAGCCCCCATCTATGGGGAGTGGTCTGGTCTGCGGGCCGTACTGTACCGACGTGGATTGGGACTGAGACTATGGAATTTTGGGCACCATTGAGGAGGCTAAGTCTTGACTCACGACTCCCATCTACGGGGCATGAGTCAGTCCACGTCTCGTGGTCCCTATTTCGTGAATGAAGTTGTTTTTAGACAGCTTTTGAGCAACCCATTGGCTCTCATCAAGGACCCTTGGGGGGTCCTTATGGGAGCCATGCCTTGGCGTTTAGTCACTAGGACCTTAGTACTAAGTTAGGGAAGTTATTTTAAGACTCTCACCTCACGTTTTAACTTCCTTAGGCTTCTAGACTTCACATTACGCTCTAGCTTAGGTCATTAGATTTTCAGGGTGTTACATTATCTCCCCTTGGGAACATTCGCCCCGAATGATGACCAAAACACCAAACTAAGTTATAAACTCTAGACTAACATCCCACCATGCATGAAACGTCAAAATGTGCAAAACTCACAAATGCACTATTCAAAAGGAGGAAACTCCAACTCCATTTCGCAACATGGCCAAAGCAATACAAGAAAGTAGGAACTACATCTACTAACTCAATATGCATGCAACTCATCAATTCACATAAGCATGGGAGGAACTAACTTCTCCAACTCAAGTAAGCTCAACACAATAATATAGAGCGAACATGTTGTCTCATCAACAAATCATTAAGCATGTTCATCATTTCACCTCATGGAGTCAAAAATGCAATCATTACACAAAAATGCAAGTCAACATGAGGAACATTTACATCATGAAAACTCAATATATGCTAAACATGAATTCTCACAAGAACATGCACTATTTTAAGGAAATCATGGAAAATTCATACCACACACATGACTCCCAAAACACTTAAACTCAAGAGGAATAAATTAACTCAACTTTGAAAAGAAGTAGAAGGAAAAATATGAGGATAGCGGGACTTCATATTGGTCTCGGCCTCCCATGTAGCACCCTCAACTAAGTGATTCCTCCATAGAACCTTAACGGAAGCCACTTCCTTATTTCTCAACTTTTTCACTTGCCGGTCCAAAATCTCAACCGGTACCTCTTTATAAGAAAGGTTTTCATCAACTCCTAAACCCTCTAAAGGAAGGATGGAAACCGGATCACCAATACACTTTTTGAGCATGGAAACATAAAACACCGGGTGAACCGGAGCCAACTCATTTGGCAAGTCCACCTCATAAGCAACTTTCCTAACACGCTTCAAGATTTGGTATGGGCCCACATACCGGGGACTAAGTTTCCCCTTCTTGCCAAACCTCATCACACCTTTCATAGGCGAGATTTTCAAGTAGACCCAATCACTAACCTCAAATTCAAGATCATTTCTTCTATTGTCGGCATAGGACTTTTGCCGACTTTGGGCCGTCTTCAACCTTTCTCTAATGAGTCAAACTTTCTCAATGGCATCATAGACTAGTTCGGGACCAATTAGAGCAAACTCACCTACTTCAAACCACCCAAACCGGAGATCTACACCTTCATCCATATAGTGCTTCAAATGGAGCCATGGCAATGCTAGAGTGGTAATTATTATTGTAGGCAAATTCTATCAAAGGAAGATGATCGTCCCAATTACCCTTGAAATCAATCACACACGCCCTCAACATGTCCTCTAAGGTTTGAATGGTCCGTTCCACTTGACCATCCATTTGAGGGTGGAAGGTTGTACTAAGTTTAACATTGGTACCAAGTCCTTGTTGAAACGCCTTCCAAAAATGTGAAGTAAATTGAGTACCTCTATCTGATATGATGGACAAAGGAATCCCATGCAACTTCACTACCTCCTTGATGTACAACTTAGCATAGTCTTCCGCCAAGAAAGTAGTCTTGACGGGAAGGAAATGGGCTGATTTCTTCATCTAATCAACAATGACCCAAATAGAGTCGTGTTGCCTTCGAGTACTAGGCAAACCCACAACAAAATCCATATTCACCTCCTCCAACTTCCAAGTGGGAATATTTATATCTTGGAGCAAACCTCCCGGTTTCATGTGCTCGGCCTTGACTTGTTGACAATTAGGACATTTGGCCACAAAACCCGCTATATCCTTTTTCATACCATTCCACCAATAGACTTCCTGTAGGTCACGGTACATCTTGGTGGCTCCCGAATGAATAGAATACCGCAAACCATGAGCCTCTTCTAGAATCTTTTCCCTCAAATCATCAACATCCAGAACACACAACCTACCTTAGTACCTAAGCACCCCATCTCCCCCTTGGGAGAAAGCCTCAACGGACTTGTTGAGAACCGATTCTTTCAATTCCATCAAAATAGGATCAAGGTGTTTCTTAGACTTCACATCAACTACAAAGGATGATTCAGAACTATGATGAACCATGAATCCACCCTTGGTGGAATCCACTAGTTGGACACCTAACCGGGCCAATCTATGCACATCACTAACCAATTCCTTCTTCTCATCTTCTACATGAGTAACACTACCCATGGACAATCTACTTAAGGCATCCGCAACCACATTAGCTTTTCCGGGGTGGTATAGGACACTCATGTCATAATCTTTCAAAAGCTCCAACCACCTTCTTTGTCGGAGATTCAAATCTTTTTGGCTAAACACATATTGAAGACTCTTGTGGTCGGTAAACACATCTACATGCACCACATAGAGATAGTGTCTCCATATTTTCAAAGCAAACACCACCGCCTCTAGTTCGAGATCATGAGTTGGATAATTTTTTTCATGTACCTTGAGTTGCCTTGAAGCATAGGCAATCACCTTACCCCGTTGCATGAGGACACATCCCAAACCCACTCAAGAAATGTCACAATATACCACAAACCCATCGGTATCCAACGATAAGGTCAACCCCAGAGCGGATGTAAGTCTATTCTTCAATTCTTGGAAGCTTTTCAAACCTCCGACCTCATACACTTTGCTTTCTTTTGAGTTAAGGTCGTTAATGGAGAGGCAATAGAAGGAAAAACCCTCAACAAACCTCCTATAGTAACCGGCCAAACCCAAAAAGCTTCTAATATCGGTAGGAGCTAGAGGTCTAGGCCAACTCTTGACCACATCCATCTTCATAGGGTCAACCTCTATGCCCATGCCCGACACAATATGACCAAGGAAAGCAACTGACCTTAGCCAAAACTCACACTTGCTAAACTTAGCATATAATTGGTGGTCTTTAAGGACTTGCAATACTATCCTCAAATGTTTCATATGATCACCCTCACTCCTTGAATATATCAAAATATCGTCAATAAAGACAATCATGAACGAATCAAGATATTGCCTAAATATCCTATTCATTAGATCCATGAACGTCACTGGGGCATTTGTTAGACCAAAGGACATGACTAGGAATTCATAGTGGCCATATCTTGTATGGAAGGCCATCTTAGGAATGTCAACCCCTCTCACCCTAAATTGGTGATAGCCCGACCTTAAGTCAATATTTGAAAAGTAACTCGCCCCTTGGAGTTGGTAAAATAAATCGTCATTTCTAGGGAGAGGGTACTTATTCTTTATAGTGACCTTGTTCAATTGGCGGTAATCAATACACATCCTAAGGGACCCATCTTTCTTTTCATAAACAATACCGGAGCACCCCATGGAGATATGCTTGGTTGAATGAAACCATTGTCTAGCAAATCTTTGAGTTGTGCCTTTTATTCTTTTAATTCGGTCGGAGCCATCCGGTAAGGGGGAATTGATATGGGTTGAGTATCCGGCAAAAGATCATTGTCGAAGTCTATTTCCCATTCGGGAGGAATTCCGAGCAAGTCATCAGGAAAGACTTCCAAAAATTTCCTTACTACGGGGACCGACTCTAAAGGAGGAGTCTCGGACTCAATGTCCTTTAACTCTTACAATATGATAGATACAACCCTTAGAAATCATTTTAGAAGCCTTTATACATGAAATGAATTGACTTCTAGGGATTGAATTTCCCCCCTTCCATTCCATAATGGGCTCATTTGGAAATCGAAACTTTACTACTCGAGTTCTACAATCAATGGAAGCAAAACAAGCACGAAGCCAATCCATCCCCAAGACGACATCAAACTCAACCATATCTAATTCTATCAAATCAACCAAAGTGACTTTATGAGACAAGGAGATAGTACATCTCCTATACACTCTTTTAGCTATGATCGAATCACCTACCGGGTAGACCGGAAAAAGGTTCTTTTAAATCTTCGGGAAACACTTCAAATTTCATAGCCACAAAAGGGGTAACAAAAGATAAAGTGGCACCGGGGTCTAATAATGCATAAGCATCAATTGAAAATACTTGTAACATACCGGTAACAACGTCCGGAGGCCCCTGTTGATCACTTCGAGATTGGAGAGCATAAAAGTGATTCTTCTTGGGAGCATCGGCATTAGAACCACTTGGTGCAGCTTGATTACCCTCTTTTCCCTTGGTAGTACGGGTTGGACAATCTTTCAATTGGTGTCCACTTTTCCCACATCCATAGCACACACCCATACCGGCAAGACATTTCCCCTCATGATTCTTACCACACTTTGCACATGTAGGCTTCTCCATGGAAGATCCACCTCTATTGCCTCCTTGAGGCTTAGGGTTAGACACCCTATCTTTGTTGGTCTTAGGAGAATTGGAGGAACTTTGATTGGAGAACCTCTTTTTAAACCTTAGTCCACTTTGACCTTCAAACTTACTTTTAGAAGAATTTCCACCGTCGGGCCTTGGCCTCTTCACCTCTCTATTCATTTTCTTGAGTTTTGTCTCCTCAATTTGTGGAGCGTATAACATGAGCCTTGAGATATCCATATCATGATGGAGCATTGCCGTCCGGCATTCTTCTTCAACCAAACCAGACACCCCAATTACAAACTTATTCATCCTAGCCCTTGAATTTGACACCAAAGTTGGAGCATACTTGGATAGTTGAGTGAACTTAAGAGAGTACTCCTTCACACTCATACCCCATTGACGGAGGTTCATGAATTCCACCAACTTTTGTTCCCTCAACTCTAGGGGGAAAAACCTATCAAGAAAGACCATCTTAAACACTCCCTAATTAATCGGGTCCGCTCTCATGGGACTCTCATCCCTCCATTTCTCAAACCATACTTGAGCTACGTCTTTCAATTGATAGGCGGCTAGTTCCGCCTTTTCTTGAGGAGATACTCTCATGGCATCCACCACTTTAAACATTTCATCTATAAAGCCTTGTGGGTCTTCATCCACTTTAGAGAAATATAAGGTAGGGGGATTCATCCTTGTGAAATCTCTAATTCTTGAAGCGGGTGTACTTGCATTGGAGTTTACCCGGGGCATGACTTCTCGGTTAGCTTGGGCCGTTATGGCTTGAGCTTGAGTGGTGACGGCTTGAGTTTGAACCGTCATGAGTTGGGTAAAGTTTGAAAAGCCGCCCTTATCTCCACATTAGTCATGACCCATTCATCATTAGAAGCTTGAGGGTCTTGAGGAGCTTGAGGGAAACATGCTCATTCACATTATCCTCTTATGCCCTTCTTGCATTAGCCCTTCTTTTATTCATTACCATAATCAGAAGAAAAGGGTTAGGAGAAAGGACTTCATAGAGTTAGGACTCCAAAGCACGACTAAAGAGTGATGAAAGAAGTGAAAGTTTCTAAACATCTTATAGCCTCTCATTCATAAATGTGGCGTGCTTCACACTCATGAACAAAACTCTACTAGACGTGGTTCATGAGAAATCAACCTAAATATTATTCCCAAAACCTTATGCTCTAATACCAAGTTTGTCACGATCCGGGAGTACCCCCTAGACGTAACACGGTGTACTTGACCCCGAAGGGGGTCTCATACAAGCCTCTAGCATCATCATTACATAAGACATAGAAAATAATGCGGAAAATTTAAAACTTTACAATCAAAATCAAACTTCATTTCTCATAAAGGAAAATAAGAGGAAATCTAGACTTTGTCTCATTTACCATCTAAAACATAGGAATACAAAGTTTAGGACTTAGCCCTTTACATCAACAAAAGTCTCAATATAAGAAGTACAATACGAACTAAGAAATAGGAAATCCCGTCCTCAAACTTGAGGACTCACCACAACTTGGAGATAAGCAATCAAAGTCTTCTTCAAAAGGAGAGTGAAAGTCACCTAGCCGGAACCTACACTCATGAAGATGTAGAAGGAAGAAGGGGTTAGCACATAATCTGTACTAAGTATGGAAACATGCATAAAATCCTTAAATATGATAAAAAGGACATTTTTATTTGAAAAGTATGCCTTTGTCAAGTTTAGAAACCAACATGCATTTACAATGTACAGCACAAACCATAATCATACTTACACTCATTACATGGTAATACCAACACCTTAGAAACCTCTAAGGAACACTTGTGTAATGTATGGTTGGCATCCCATAATACCAACCCTACTAAGCATCCCCTTGAAGCTACCTTGGTCATGCACATCATCTTTATACCTCATTATAATCATTAGTCACAACCAAGGAAATAGTCATGTACATTACTTGAATACAAGGGAAGTCATTCATAACAACTATCCATTCAACACACATGCATACATTTGTATCTCATCATAATATAAAGGAACCATCCTACAACATCCAACTAAGTCTACTTGTGCAATGTGGAAGTGAAGTCCCATACCCCCACTCCTACTAAGTAAACTCACCAAGAAGTCGTAGTATAGTTCATGTCTCATTCATTATCTTTATTATATAGGGAAAAGTTTCCATAACCGACATAGACCATGTGAGCTACATGGAATCTGATGTCATGTAACCCCACATCGAAAGAAAGTGTCCTACTTGCCTAAGGTAGAACTAAATGTATAGCTATGAGGTGGATCCACTAGTTAAGTCCTATGTTGGCACATAGTTATGGGATAGGGAGATTGCTACTAGAAAAAGGGGAGAATGTACTTTCAACCTTAGAATCAACATTTGTTTGTGAGTAGAACTTTCACATTACCTTGATAGTGTTTTCATGAGAAAATGACTTTCAATCAACACAATACATCATCATCATCCTCGACTATCCATGCATCATCAAGTATAAGGGTAAGGGAAGAACAACCTTTCATCAATACCATACTTCACATATTAGTCATAGGAGATGTACTTTCTAAATGAATCAATTGTTTATACACATCTTGTGTTCATATGTACAAACCTAGCAGTTTACCCCTTTTCAAGGTTATGAATCATGTCTCACAATTTCACCTAAAGATACTACAATAGGCATGAATAAAACAATATTCAATAATTATATTCACATAGAAACAATTCATAGTAATCATCTTGCATCAATACACCCATCACAATTCATGAAATTGGGGTCATGGGGTAGTTCATGGGTTCATGGGGAATTTACAATTAAAAATCACCATTGAACATCAAATCATCCACAATATAATGCAATTAACATAGTAAAAACTTTTTAAGGAAGAACCCATGGTTGGAATGAAAACCCTAGTTTTTGAACAAGTTACCAATTTCGAAATCAAGAGTTAAAGGGCTTCATGGAGAAAAGTGTTCCATGAATCAAAGTTTCCATGCCTTAATTGATGTTTTCCCACGAAATTGGAGTGAAAAGCTTGGAGCTTGAACCCTAATCTTGAGCTTCTTCTTTGTTCTTGAATGGAGTTTAGAGAGAGAACATGTTTGGGAGGGAAGTTGGTTGAGTTTGAGTTTTGTGAGTTATAAGAGTTAAAAGAATTTTTTAATAGCTAAAAATACTTTAATATACTTAAAATATCTAATACTAACCGTCCCCCACCCTAACTTAATTAATTAGTAAGTTACCAAACTACCCCCACTTAGCCAACCTAAGGCAGCCTTCCCAGGCCCCCATCCACGAGACCCACAACCACGAGGAGTGGTTTGAACCACGGATCGTATTGGTCACCTCGTGGTTTGGGTCTAAGGCTGGTCTTTGGCCTTGGTCCAAGACTCATCCACGAGCCCTCATCTACCGGGCGTGGAATGGTTTACGGATCGTACTGTACCAATGTGGATTGGGACTGAGACTAGGGAATTTTGGGGACCATTGAGGAGGCTAAGTCTTGACTCACGACTCCCATCTACGGGGCATGAGTCAGTCCACGTCTCGTGGTCCCTATTTCGTGAATGAAGTTGTTTTTAGACAGTTTTGAGCAACCCCTTGGTTCTCATCAAGGACCCTTGGGGGGTCCTTATGGGAGCCATGCCTTGACGTTTAGGCACTAGGACCTTAGTACTAAGTTAGGGAAGTTATTTTAAGACTCTCACCTCACGTTTTAACTTCCTTAGGCTTCTAGACTTCACATTACGCTCTAGCTTAGGTCATTAGATTTTCAGGGTGTTACAAACAACTTCATGTATGAAGGTGTTGTCACATCCGTCACACTTTCATCGTGACCTTTTGAGGGGTTACTTTTTTCACTTTCAGCCTTCACCAATTTCGATTCATAAATAGTCACCTCTTCAAGAATATTCTCTTTATTATTCACTTAGGATTTTCCTTTGCCTTCAATCATTTCATCATCCTGTACTAATTCACTCCCTACCGCTCTACCACTTCTTGTCACAATTTCCATACAATGAGAATTATCATTCTTTGTATTCACAACATATTACTTGGTAGGCCTCCTTTTCGCCTTGGATTTAAATGGGCTGAAATCTGCCACATTTGAGTTTCAAGTTGTTTTATAGATCGGAGTGAAAAGTGACAGTTGATTCAATGAGGAGAAATCCTTCATCTCCTTGAGAACTTTATCAGACCCTTCAACTTTGTTAAGAATGCGAGCAAGCATATCCTCGGTCCTAAACCCTTTAAAGTCCGCATTGGTCTCCTTTGGCTTTGGTCTATCATGAGGGGGTACATAACAATATCTTTCATTTTCACATTCCCTCCAACCATTATTCTGATCATATCATTCCCTTTGATGATCTCTTCAATACCCCTTTCCATATTCCCTCATTCAATTTCTCTAGCTATCTTTGTTCCTGTCTTGATTCCTACCTTGCCTTTGGTAGGTAGGAAGAGACCCCCCCCCCTACCACCACCACTTGGTTTGATAAAAATTACAACTCATTACTATACAATGCCTCAAATATTTCTTCATAACAACTTTGAACTCCACTTGAAGCCATTGCATTTATACTTTTAGTACCACCTCCCATGACGTGCTTTGTCAAAAGATCCATTTGCATCATCTTCGCCATATTATCATCCATTTATTCATCCTTCAACTTTTGTTCGTTGGTTTTAAACAAGGAGGAATAAGTACCCATCATCACTTCGGTCTCTCTAGTGTGCCAAGCTCTATTTTTTTTCAACATCCTGTCAAGCAAAGCAAATTTGACACCAAAGGTTTGACTCATGATAGTTCCTTCGGCAAGATTATCAGACGCATACTTATTCATTTGATCAAGTGCCCTATAGATATTTTTGAAAAAACAACTCATCCAATAGGTCGTGAGTTGGACATTGAAGTAACTTTTTATGAAAATGCATCCAAGTTTCATGAAGGGGTTTGCCAACATTTTGATGAAAATCGGTAATCTCATGCCAGGGTTGTAACATCTAAGTCAGTGGGGAAAATATATCAAGAAAAGCATCACTTAATTCCTCCCAAGATGTGACAGATCCTTCTGGCAACTTTCCCAACCAAGTGGTAGCTCTCCTATGAGTGAGAAATGAAATAGCTTCATCCCAATTGACTCTTAAGTTATGTTGGCAAAAGTGAAAGGACTGCACACATCAATAAAATATTTTAGATGATTGGGTGGATTCTCAAGAGCTTGCCCACCAGAGAGTCCTTTCATCTTAAGCAAATGTAACATAGGAATAGTGACACGGAATACAACATTTCCCACAGCTACTGGTAAACAAATAGTGCTAGCTCACCCTGCATCTCTCAAATGATCCTCATCAACAAACTGCTCATCATAGTTAGCGATATCACATCCATGAACACTCATGTTCTCACCTATCTAGACAACAAAGTAATAAAGAGAGTAAGAGTAAACAACAACAATAACAACAAAAACTAGTGCAATAAAACACTTTAATATGAGAAATTCTATGCACCATTCCCCGACAATGGTTCCTTTTTCTATAACGTTCAACTACACATGTAAAATTTAATGTATAGACAATTGTATGCAATATAAAATTCAATGAAGAGTTGGTATTGATCCCACAAAAATGAATGAATATAATTCAACTTATAATGTATTTTATCTCACTAGACATGTGTGTCAATATAATTTATGGATATAAGTAAATTGGGGGAGGGGTGATTAAAAATTTGAACACAAGATCTGAATGTTCAATTGTTTATAGCAAGTTCATTATCGCAAAGCCTAAAATATGGGGGTTTTACAAGTAATTGGACACTCATAGCGTGTTAGTATGGACTATAATCTTGCAAATTGGGTATTGTTAATTGATAAATCCCGTTAAATGTCAATGGGTAAGCTAGATTAAAGATAATGATAACTATTTATCAATCAGTCATCACAAATTATGTGGGTTTTTATCAAACCCCAACATTTACAGCATTAAAAGTCAATCTAAGACTTTAATTCAGCCAAACTATTTCAAGCTTCAGCTGTTAAACGAACTAAATCGAGTCATTATCAACCATCTTCTTTAACTGTAAAGGTCTTCCACAAGCATCAATAGAAATCTAATGTAAGTTAGAGGTTGCAACATCCAATATTGATGAAAACATAAGGAGACTGTTAAACTCATATGAATTCAACATGTAATAAGCAAATAAACCACATGCAATTGTAGATTAATTATCCACACATTGCACACCACTAAGAATAGGGAGATTAGTTATTTATAACAATAGGTAAAAGAAATATACTAAAATTTTCATCCATAAAAGATACTTGAATTGAAATCTTAAGAATTTAATCTTCAAGACCTACAATCTCAAGAAAGTTCTCTCAATTATTCAAGTACAACTTTCCTACCCAATAGAAAGGGCTTTGCACAGGGTACTCAAAAATTAAAAAAAAATTAAAATGTCTTTCTCTCTCTCTTCATAGAGCTATTTATACATTTACAAAATCATTCACAAAATTGCCCTTTAGTTCCACTCAGTGATCTCAGTTGAGATCGCCGAACAGATCGGTGATGCACCGACTTTCCCTTCCATCACCAAACTGACATGAACTAGGGAGGTTAGGAAATGTAACCTTCGGTGATTAGTGTTCCACTATGTGATGTGCCGAGTTAACTTGTGTGATCCTCAATGTTGCCATTTTGCCTATTTTTTTTTCAAGTATTCGACTTCTTTTGATCACTTTTGTCTCCATGTAATCCTTATGCTCTCATAGCTGAAACAGAAACACAATTTTATCCAAAACAAAAGGATATAAATGGGCATTGAGGACACTACTTTGGTGAACTAAAAGCTTAACATGAGTTCAAAATCTCTTATTCATCAACAACTAACTAGTTTAGAATCAGTCACAACATAGATAGAATTTGACTTACCTATATTCAATGTTCTTTCGACCCAATGAATATATTTGTTCGGGGTTCTTTTAAATCCCAAAATTGTGTCATACAAACCACCAAACATTAGCTTGAATGGTTATACACTATCTCTAATTCTATCCTAAAGATTAATTTTATCTCAAAATAATCATCATCCATCCATAATAGAAAAAAGTCATTAATCTACGACTAAAATAAAATTTAATTGTTTGAATTCTCTTGGTAAAAGAATCGACAACATCACCTAAGGATTTCACTAACAAGGTTAACGGCTAGCACGACACACTAAATACAAAAATAATTTATAATACATCCTATAATTACTATTATTTTATATATTAAAAAAATCAAATTTCCCTAAGAATGCAAGAAATAAATCAAAATCAAGTCAAGTGATAAAATAAAAATTGTGAATCCAAATATTATACAAACCAAATAAAAAGATAATTGAAAGTTCTTTTTTTAACCACACTTAAAATTAGGCATTACCCCTAGTGCCTCAAACAAAGCAATAAATGAGTAAGGTGAAATAAAAGACTCCTTGTTCAATGATATGCATAAGTCTCATCATCACTCAATGCAAAAGCATTATCAATATCATCATTGTGCTCTGACCTCAACATCAACATTTACAACAACACGAACCTGGACAAATAGAATAGGTATATCGTTATCCAGCAGCTCAGCAAAAGATGGACTAACTTTACAAGTCATCTGAGAGTGTTTGTTGAGTGGGTAATACTCATCTAGATCAGTCATTTCAGGCATGTCATTGATCATTAAATGTAAGTCCATCATTCCATAGAGTCATCCAACGAGGTTATCATTTCTGGCATGACGCTTAAGAGCACTCATGCTGGATCACTGACTCTCCTATGGGATCATGTTCACTATGACATCATATGGTGAATCATTGTAGGTAGACGGGTGTCAGTCTTCTTCTCAAATACACTTTTCCTACAAAGAAATTATGTAAGTATTCCACCATACTATGAACTCCTACATGCTCCTCTCTGCATATTTCATCTTCTCAATCATAATCTCCCCTACATTGATTGGTTTCTCTCTCATCAACATGTAAACCAAACACACTGTCTCTAGTCATTACTGTGAAGTGCTCTCAAGGAATCAATCTACTACAACTGATCCTCAACCAACATTTGACGTCTCTAGTGAAGTAGCTCATCCCCAAAATCTTATGAGTTTTCTTGTTCTTATGCCCTCGCCTCATAATTATTGATATAATTTTATACAAAGTGTGATGGATATGAACTGCTAAGGAGGGAGAGCATACATCATTGTCGGTACAATAGGATCATTTTTTTGGTTTCCTTAATAAGTCTCATAATTTATCAATATTAATCTTCACGATCAATCCCCAAGTAACAGGTACCTCGGGGTCATATAAAAGTTGTCATTTGGCATAAAACTCTCTGTTTAGGCTCAGGTTTCACTTTCCTAGATAAATAAATATAAAATGTAAGTTCATCGTGTGCACTCTCTCCCATATGTATAGGAACTATGTCCTCAACTTAGCCTCATTAATTCGAGGCTCATCAATGTAAGTAAGTTATGCCCAATTTAAAAGAAATTAATCTAAGACATAAGCTATGCGCCAATACATAAGTAGAGGGACACAAGTTATGCCTGAAGGCAAAAGAAACTAAGCACAAATCATTAGTTTTGTGACATGTATTATGTCCCAAGATAGAATTTTAATGACACAAGTTATGCCACATGGTAACATAAGTTCAGTGACAAATGATATGCATGTGATATGATCATCAGGCTGACATATAATATAAGACTTACGATACGTGGGACACACACACACGCCCCCCGTGCACACACATATATATCATCTATACTACCTTAGAAGTATGAACTTCCACATTTGAATGTTAAATTACTATAATACCCTCAATTAAAAACACTAAATTTAGTATATTTTCAATATTTTATATTTGTTAATTTGTTTATTATCTTATATTAAGAGTAGACACCTTTTCACATTGAAGGTTTGCAACATTTATGATGATTTGTGACTTTTCCAAAGGATTGTGACTTTTCTTATTAGTTGTGACTTTTTTGAAGGCTTGTGAATTTTCCAAAGGATTGTGACTTTTTCACACGGTTGTGCCTTTTTCCAAAGATTGTGACTTTTTTTATCAGTTGTGCCTTTTCTGAACGGCGGGTTGTCACTTTTTCTGAGAAGGCACTATTAATCGGCACTTATTCATACTACCATTTATTAGCTATAAATATAGAGGGTTCCTCTCATTTTTAAACTATGATTTTTTTAAGTTTTTCACTCTTCTTCTTCTTAGAAAAATCTCAAGTGTGATATGCAACTGTTGAATAAATTTGAAGTTCAACAAAATTCAAGGTATCACACAAGGAAGAGTTGGAGAACAAATGGTAAAAAATCATTCATCAATTCGCACTTGTATTTTCCTCCTACGATTTTCTTCACATACGTACTTCAATATTATTTATATCATTTTAAAATAATAATAAAAATTAGTATGAGATACACGTGCAAGACATGTGTTAGAGAACTACTATATATGATTTTTTAACGACAATTAACACTCTTTGTAAATGTTCTTGTAGCATATAGTGACATTGGATCCAATGAAAATTAACTAATGTTGGTTAAATTTTTAATATTCTTTATTAATATGTATATTTATTGTCGTTAAAAATTGTTTTTGTTATAGTGATGTACTCATGATTATTTTTTTTGTTATTGTTGTGATTTTCAATTGTATTTCTTGTTTAAAAATTAGTTCAAATCTTCATGAAAACGACTTTCAATTTTATTAATAACATCCTTGGTTTATTTTCAATAACTAGGTCACCTTTCTAATGTGATTTTCACCATGTAAATCTTGTAAAAATTGTACTCTAACTATGATTTGACTCCAAATACGATAATAAATCGAGTTTGTCAACTAATAATAAGGGAAGTAACTTAGTTTTTAAATTATACTATACAATATGGATCAATTCGGTAAGGGCTGAAAAAATGACTCATTTTAATTATAAGCTTAAATCAAGTGATATAGAGTATAATACTCTAATTTAAGTGCTTTGTTTTTTATGAAATTTATGACTAATTTGTTAACGATTTTGAAATTTTTGGTAAAGTATTTTGAAGAAGCTTAAACCTGAATTTTTCGAGCTTATAATACTATATACAGTATTTTGAATGTTATCTTGGGGAATATATATATGTTACTACTATTTAAATTATGTCCCGTTAGTTTGCAAAGTATTCATTCAATTTACTTTTTAAAAAGAAAGTTAGTTCACTTTTATTGTAGGAACAAAATTTAAAAAGTATGGAGGTAAAAAATATAGAGGTCGAGGACTAGAATAGAAGTCTAATCGGTAGCTGAGTGTTGTAATACTAATTGTGTGGGAGAGACAGAGGGCTAGTCTCCTCTTCTCCTTGATAGTACCATTGGCGTAGAGTTTATATATATATATATATATATATAAACTATACTTTTGTGTAAATACTATTTTGTATAGTTTAATCCAATATTATATTTTTTGCGTAAATACTATTTTGATTTTTATTATTTATTTTATACTAAATTTTGTTTATCCTGGATCACTAATAAAAAGAAATAAAGATCTTCAACTATTCAAAACAAAAATTATGCATTAACTTGGAATGTTTGAAAAGTTTATGATTATATTATTTAAAACAACTAAATAATAATTATCTTGTACAATAATCAATATAGAATAGGATTATTCATAATTATCATGTTAAGTAATCAATATAAAATAGAATGGATGCATAAACTATCAACTAATAATCTTAAACCCTAAAAAATAATACACTTAAACTTAAATCTTACAAAAAGTAACCAAGTGTTTGGATTAATATTTTGTTAGTTTTACACAAAATTAAAATAACTAAGTGTTGAAGTAATATTATAAGAGCTATATAGCCCGCTAATTTTGTGCTCTATATGACTTCATTGACCTTAACAACCATTGAGACATGGTCTGTTAAAGAAGGTTATATAACACACTAAATTTGTGCACTATAAGTAGTTTTTAGTAATATTTTATTTTTTCCTACATCATTTAAGTAGGTGTTTGACACTAAATTGTTGCACTATATTAGCTTTGAAGGTTATATAGTATATTAAATTTGTACACTATAAGTGGTTTTTAGTAATCTTTGTTTTCCCTATTATTTTTGTTTTTTCCCACATCATTTAAGTAGGATTTTAATCATTTTTCATTGTGAAAATTGAAAATATATATATATAAATATATATATATAAATATATATATATAAATATATATATATATACAAAATAAAATATGATATTTGAAAATTGAAGTTGTATTTGACCATCAATACAAATTGGAATTGTTCTGTGAATACTTTGAAGTAAAAAAGGCAAGAACATACTTTTTTTATTTTTAAAATTCATTAAAAGAAATTGAGTAATTTTACTGTAAAAGATATTTTTTAGAGTTCGAAAAAAAACATATCATTGATAAAAAACCTTACTTGAAGAGGATTGTTCTATAGGCTCTTATTATTGTATCCTTGACTTTTAAGAAGACAAGAAATCAAGACTGATTCATAAAGTATGACCATGTGACCAGAGCGTGTGATTAGCAACTATCTATGGCTCCTTGAGTTTAGTGTATTAGATGATCATTCTTAGACATGATCTCCAACCTGATAAGCCTATTTGGATGGACTTATTTTAGGTACTTTTAAATTAAAATAGCTTTTAAGCAGTTTTATAGTTTTTAGATAAAATAAAACATACTTATAAGCACTCGTTTTTAAGCCAAAATAATATAAATAAGTCAATCCAAACAGACTATGTAATTTCATGGTTGTCTATTAGACTTTTATTCTTACCAACAAGGGTGTAGTTGAGTGATAAGTACTCTCTCATTGTGTACTATAAGTAGTTTTTAGTAATATTAGTTTTACCTAAAAAAAAAAATTCCCACATCATTTAAGTAGGCATTTCACTGTAAAATTCTGCACTATATAGTTTTGAAGGTTATATAGCACACTAAATGTGTACACTATAAGTAGTTTTTAGTAATCTTAGAGTTTGTTTTGATTGATTTAAAAGTTGGTCAAACCTACTTTCAAGTCATTTTTAGCTTTTGGAAGTGTTTGACAAAGTTAAAAATAACTTAAAATAAATTTAAAATGACTTTAAAAAGGTTAAAAATCAAAAGTAGGTCTCCCCCGACTTTTTTATTTTTTTGACTTAATAGTCATTTTGACTTTTTTTTTATCTTTTTTACTTAAAAGCTACTCTTTTAATCCATTCCAAACGGGCTCTTAGTTTTGCCTATTATTTTAATTTTTTTCCACATCATTTAAGTAGGCTTTTGACCATATTGTGAAAATAGAAAAAATTAATTTTTTTTCAAAATAAAATATGATATTTAAAATTAAAGTTGTATTTGACCATCAATACAAATTGGAATTGTTTTGTGAATATTTTGAAGTGAAAAAAGCGAGAACATACTTTTATTGTCAAAGATATTTTTTAGAGTTCGAAAAGATAAAAAATATATCATGGATAAACGACCTTAATTGGAGAAGATATGTTCTATAGGCTCTTACCATTGTATCATTGACTACTAAGAAGACAAGAAATAAAGTATGATTATGACCATATGACCAAAGCATGATTAATAACTATCCACGGCTCCTTGAGTTTTGGTGTTTTGGATGATCGTTCTTAGACATGATATCCAACCTGATAAGCCTGTTTGGATTGACTTATTTTAGATGTTTTAAATCAAAATAGCTTTTAAGCAGTTTTATATTTTTTGGGTAAAATAAAAAAATACTTATAAGCATTCGTTTTTAAGCCAAAATAATAAAAATAAGTCAATCCAAACAAGCTCTATAGTTTCATGGTTGTCTGCTAGACTTCCCTTCTTACCAATAAGGGTTGTAGTTGAGTTATAAGTACTCTCTGATTCTTAATTACAGGTCTTGGGTTTGAGTCCCCTCAGTATGAAATCACCTTTATTAGGGAGTCTTTACCCAACAATGTGAAAATCTTAGCACGAATCCAAATTTAATCAAACTCTGATAAAATATCGAACACCGAATGAAAAAAAAACAATCTCACCTCGGGGTGATTCACTTGAATCTCCGTTAAAAATGTAAAACATGAATACTTAAGGTAGACCCTCCAAACCCAACCTCTAATTCGAGTCCCCTCAGTAAGAAATCAATTTTATTAGGAAGTCTTTATACAATAATGTAGAATTTTTAGCACGAATTCAAATTTAATTTAGTTTCAATAAAAATATCAAACATCGAATAAAAGAAACCTCGCCTCGAAATAACTTTTCTTAGGGAGCCTTTACCTAACAATATGACTTTTCAGCAAAAATTAAAATTTAATCGAGCTCCAATAAAAATATCGAACATTGAATGAAAAAAATGTCACTCCCCAAGGCTACCCCCTTGACATTAACACGGAACCTAGGATCACGAGTGACCCCAAGTTAACCCTGAGATGGCATATTGTAAGCAAACTGAACATATCTATGAAAAGATGAACTAATGCGGAAGCTAAAACATGAGAAAAATGAATGGGGGAATACCCAATACTGATCTGAATATAAATAATATGACAGAGTTTAGTGATACTGAACAATCACTCAAATACTAAAGTTGAATCTAATACTCTATCTGAAAAAGCCTCTAACTGACTAGAGTTGTAGCAACATGTCCCCAGCTAACCTTAGCAAAACTGAAACTGAAAAGGACTAAATCTGAAAACATGTATATTGTCCTCGAAGTATGAGGACTCACCACTGAAGTTGCTGAATGTGGATCGGGAACGGATCTACGCGTGATCTGAATGCTGAGAACCTAAACCTAAATCATGAAAAGATGCAGCACAGAGTATGTGTCAGTACTTAGAAGGTACTGAGCATGCATTATAGAATAAAAGCTTAACAAAACATATAAGCTGAAAAAAGAATAACTGACCAATGACATAATCTAAACATGATGGAAATACTGAGATATACTGAAAAAGAACTGGACTAAATGTAATGACCAAGTAGATAACATGTTCAGACTAAATACTGAAGTGTAACTGAAAACCTGGTCAAATACACTAGACTGTGGGAGCTACTAGTAACCGACATAACTACCATGTGAGCTAACCGTGGTGTCCGATGTATACACCCAATCGAAGGGTCCGATATACCTTTCCAGGGTATAAAGGCATGTCTAGCGTGATCAATAAAACTGATGCCCAAAGAGAGGACTTAACCTACGGGGGCACGTAGTTCTGAGACTATGAGGGTACGCTGAAACCCTAATCCATTTGGTGCTAAGCCTACTCCCAACTGAATATGTATATGATACATTATGACTGAAATACTTAATAGTTCAAAATACTGACATGCAAATATGAGAATGTAACAATTATATACTGATAATGTGACATTCGAAATTGGAGCATGTATATCTGTTTAACTAACCTAGCATGTGCAATTCATGAACTAAGAGAATCTACACAACTAGGATTGTGAGTTTGTTATGACCCAAGGGTACCCCCTAGATGTAACATGACATATAGAACCCCAAAGGACTCCATATAAGCCACTTAGCATATCATAACATAAAGTACTAGAGTAATAAAGAGTAAAACAACATTTAAGTCCAAAAAGAGTTTTTATAGAAAACGGAAGTCTAACTCATGTCTCAACATAACAATCTATTACAATAGAATGAAAGTGGGCTTAGCCCATACATCATGTTCAAAAAAGGAAATACAAAAGTGAAACTACAATAAGGAAAGTCCGTCCTCGAACCATGAGGACTCATAAGATCAGAAAGAAACCAAAGTCCAAGCTCTAGCCATTAGAATTGGAACCCTGCCTATCGCATCCTACATTTGGGGAAAATGTAGGCAAGAGTATGCGTTAGTACAAAAATGCACTAAGTATGATAATTATGCATAAAAACATTTAAAACATGCTAAGAAGGACATTTTACTTCATGACATGCAACTTACCAAGTTTAAATCATCATGATAGAGATAGTTGGAAAACATAGTTCATAACATCATAACTAATAAAAGCTAAATCATCCTTTAGCTTTTGAGCACATAAAAGATACTTCTTTAAGTAATCTTAGTTCATTAATCATCTTATTGTGGGAAAATTATCATTAACTGACATAGAGACCATGTGAGCTAAAACATGATCACCCGGTGTCTCCCACACCGAAAAGGGTTGTTCTACTTGCCTAAGGTAGAACCATGAACTTCTAGCTTAAGTGGATCCACTAGCTAATCAACCTATGGAGCACATAGTTATGGGATAAGGAGATTGCTACTAGAAACCCGACCTCTACTAACGGGAGAGCTTCCATCTCATGAGACTTCTTCTACAAACCCGGCCTCTACTAACGGGAGAGCTTCCATATCAATGTCAATATCCACTCGGTGCTAAGCATAATTCCCACAAAATAGTATTTTCTTACTTATTCTCATTATTCATGGAGGGACATGTCATCTTGTTAATCCAAATTAGTTCATTAGGATAGTTCTTATTCATTGATTCAATTAGGTAAGGATAACCTTTCAACCAAAGAATCCATATTGTGTGAGAAAACCTTTCACATCATGCTAATATGTGTTTATGAGAATAGCCTTTAACAACACAACATCAACCCTTATCATTGGCACTTTACTCTCAAGCACCCTTAAACATTCGCATAGGTTTCATAAGATCATGCATAATTTCATAATTTTCCCTTTCAAGGTTCAAATCTACTTTCAATCACCAAATCTAGAATTCTAGCATTACATAGGGATTTTATCATAATTTCATGTAGTTCCATTACTTCATGCTTTAAATAAAAAAAACTCATCTTTCACAATCAACAACCTAACTCTATGAGATCACAATTAGGAAAACCTGGGGGTTTTGCATGGGTTCATAGGGGATACATCATAAAAGCATTGTAAATCATCAATTCATGTATATTTAAACATAATTAAATTAGTAAGATCAATAATCAAAAGAACCCATGATGTTTGAAGATAACCTTAGCTAATTGGGGAATTCTACCATTTGAAATAAAGGAATTTGGGAACTCCATGGGTGGAAGGAACCCATGGATGAAAGCTACCATACCTCAAGTCCAATTGTCTATCTTCAATGGAGAAATTGGATCCTTAGCTTCAAACCCTAGTTGAATCTTCTTCTTCTTCAAGTTCTAGAGAGAGAATATTTAAGAGGAAATTTGGGTTTTCTTTTGGGATTTGACAGAATGACTTGAATGGGGGATTTTAGAGGTTAAAATACTTATTCAGGTGTTTTAGACTTAGGCAAAACAACACCACTTCAATTTAATTAAATCCAGGAAAGACCCGTATGCCCTTAAAATAACTAACAGCTCACGGTCGACGGGCTCTGACCAACGAACCGTGGATTGACCTACGGTCCGTTTGGCCGTGGTTCGTGGTCAGTCACTCGATTCTGGGGCCTCGACCTACAGACCCTCGACCACAATCTGTGGTCTGACCGATGGACCGTTGGTCAGGCCGTGGTCTGGAGGTCCAAAACTAACCCAAGGTGACCAATCCACGGACCTCTACCTATGGTCTATGGGTCTGTCCACGAGCTGTGGGTGGTTAGCCAAGGATGGCACCTGCAACTTCCCTTAAACTTTTATTTTGCCTCGTTTCAAATTTGGGGTGTTATAGAGTTTCATGCAAAGAACTAAGCAACGATTCCACGAAAACATGATAATATGATTAGGAATACTCTAACAGCTAAATCACAACTAATATCTAAGGTTTTAGAAACCCTAGGTCTAAGCAGGATATAGCGAATCAAGAATCTGACTGAATTCTAGGGACCTAGTGGATGAAAGGAATCCACCAGTGAAATCCCACATACCTGGTAACGAAATTCACAGAGAAGTCTTTCGATTTTAGGGTTGGAACTAAAGAAAACTTGTTGCGTTCTTGGAAGGGTTTTGAGTCGCCTCTTTCTCCTCTTTTGTTCTAAGCTTGGTGAATTCTAGAGAATAATGGTTTAGGGTAAAATATGACTAGAATAATAGGCTAAAACTGACCAAAACGAAGTAGTTTAGGGATAAAATAATTAGGAAAAGACCCTATTACCCCTAAACTAAAAGTTAACTGGCCCATCGACGGAGCTGACTGACGAGACGTAAGTCGACTGACAGTCCGTCCTGTTAGTCGTCATTTGGCTGTCAGAGGGCTAAAATTTGGGGTCTGAACTACGGACCTGGACCACGGACTGTGGTACCACCTACGGTCTGTAAGTCCTGGCGTGGGTTGAGAGTTAACTGAAAAATTTGGGGAGATTTGGGGGGAGTTGAGGTGGCCAACCACGGACCCCACCTACGGTTCGTGGTTCAACCTACGGTCCGTAGAAGGCCTCTGTCGGTGGAACCTACAACTTTCGAAAATCTAGAATTTTTCCTTCCTCGAATCTGGGGTGTTACAAAAAACCTCGTCTCGAGGCGATTTACTTGAATCTCCGTTACATATGTGAAAAAATGAATACTTGAGGTAGACCCCCAAATCAAACCTCAATTCGAGTCCCCTAAGTATGAAATCATTTTTATTAGGGAGTTTTTATTCAACAATGTGAATTTTCTAGCACAAATCTAAATTTAATCGAGCTCCAATAAAAATATTGAATATTGAATGAAAAAAATAGGCTTTCCTCAGGGTGATTCATATGAATCTCCGTTAAAATGTGAAAAAAGGAATACTTGAGGTAGACCCCCAAACCCAACCTCAATTCGAGTCCCTTTAATATGAAATCACTTTTATTAGGGAGTCTTTACCCAACTGTTGCGCTCAAACGCACACGCAAGTGTGCGTGGTCGTGCAAGTAATAAAGTAGCTCTTTTTAAGAGCCGGTAATCATACCCACAGGTAATTAAGATTTGATTGTATTTAATTCTTCAAATAACTAGAACTTAACACAAGTGTTTTCGGAAAGAGTGATGTATTATTCTAAATGATTAACTATATGAAATAATTAAGTAACTATAATGATTCAATTTCAACTTGGAATTCAAACAATGACTTGGGAAATTCTAGGGATGTAGCCTGTTATGGATTCATGCATATTATATTCTTTAATGGATGTCAATCGGTTATCAAATCACTGATTACAAGGTTAAATGTATGATCATGGTCTCCCGACCTCTAATCACCTACAATAATTGACAATCTAACTACATCGTTCAGCGGGGATAGACTGAACCAATTATCGAGCATTACGTTTTCATCTTGTCTACTAACCAAGAAAGGTTTCTAGGTATATCCTATCCTAAATACAAATCAACCCTAAATCTAGAGAAGATCATGCTCCTTTTGTCCCACATTCTATCATCTTATTCCTTTCCTGAGTTCAATTCGGACAATACATTTATTTCAATGATGGCCAGTCACAAAATACTAATATTAAGAACAAAAGAAAGATTCATACGATAACCAAAATCAATCCATCAAAGTCAATAAAATACAATCATCTTGTAGCCACATTCCTAAAATTAGGAAATTTAGCTACTCATAATATGATTCTCAATCTTGAAATATTCAATAAATGTAAGAGAAATCAAATGAAGGAAAGCTTAAGAATGAATCCTAAGAATAGATGAAATAGCTCCCAAAGTCGCCGTTCTCCAAAAACCAGAAAAAATAAATCAATAAAACAATAAAATCTGAGTCTATTTATAGTTTGAGAAAATCGGCAAAAATTTAGGACAAGGGTCCGCGACGCGCCATGGCCTTTTAATATCAGCTTCTATCAAACTTGTCATCTCCGCAACACGGAGATCATACGTAGTCTTTTGCCTCAATATCATTAGTGTAAAATAAATGATTCCCTCTCCGCGATGTGGATAGGATACGTAGCACTTGGTATTCTCACTTTGGACTTCTTTTTCTCTCTTTACCCTTTGTCCTTTGCTTTTTGTTGATCAGATCCATGTCCACTTCTTATGCTTTCATTTTTTGTACCCTTTTCTTCTATTTCCCATCCTACAATCACTAATCATATTGGTTAGTTAAAATAAAATAACATGACTTACATACTAACAATAACATAAGAAATTGTCCTCAAACTTAGTTAAAGTAAGGGTGTTATTTGGCTCTTAGGCATATAAATACACCCAAGATCACCAACAATATGAAATTTTTAGCACAAATTTAAATTTAATCGAACTCTAATAAAAATACTGAATATCAAATAAGAAAATGAAAAAACAAACCTAACCTCAACTCGATACACTTGAATCGCCGTTAAAGATATGAAAAAAATAATACTTGAGGTAGACCCCCAAATCCAACCTCAATTCGAGTCCCCTCAAAATGAAATAACTTTATTAGGGAGCATTTACCCAACAATGTGGAACTTTTAGCACAAATATATACTTGATCAAATTTCAATAAAAATACTGAACACCAAATAAAAAAACAAATCTCGCCTCGGGGTGTGTAACACCTCAGATTTGAAAAGATGAAAAATTGCAAATTTCCTGGATCTGGTGCCAATACCAATGGAGTCAGTGGCTCGTGGTCTGACACACGCTCCATAGGTAGGCCCGTGGTTGGCCAGCCCAAGTTTTCCAAAAAGTGTCAAAGTTTTAGTACTTTTATACGGTTCACAAGGACGGTCCATTGTCCTATGCACGAATCGTAGGTAGGTATCATAGGTGAGTCGAAGACTTAGAGAAATTTTAAGATCAAAACCTGGGACCCACGATTGAGGTGCACGACCTATAGATGGACCCACGGACCGTGCATGGGTCCCGTCGTTGGGGGTCCAAAATAAGTGGTCTCTGAACCCACCAACGATGACCAGGACGGTCCGTGCTGAGACCTATGGACCGTAGGTCAGGTCATTGGTGAGGTCAGCAATTATTTTTAAGAAGGGGCTTTGGGTCTTTTCCTAATTATTCTAACACAATACCATACCATTTTACCCCTTACCCCAGGCCCTATATAAGTATTTTTACACCTCCAATTAACCAATTCAATTCATTCTCCCAAATTCCTAAAAGAAGAATAAGTTCATCCTCTCAAATATTTTTCTCTCTAAGGAAGAAGAATAAGAGAATAGGGTTTCAAGGTCAAGCCCCCATATTCACCATTGATTGTAAGCTCTTGACATAAAAGTATGATAGTGTTCACCTATGGATTCCTTTCCCCAATAGGGTTCCTAACTTCTATTATTTTTCTCAAGGTAGAACCTCTAATAAAAGCTAGGGTTTGTACTCAATCTCATGGGTTCTTTCAATTATGATCTAATTGATTGTTTTATGTCTTTTTATACATGAATTGAAGAAATTGCATGTTTCTAAGTTGAATCCCCATGAACCCATGTGAAATCCATGTTTTCTAGAATTGATCATATGATGAAGCTTTTGAATCATGAAGGATGAATTTATGAAGATATGCATGTTCTTTATGAAATTGATGTAAATGTTTTGAGGATGCTTTAAGAGTGAAGTATCAATGTGATTGTTGTTATTGTGAAAGGATTTATCACACAATACTCACGTCATGCCCCGAGCCTATATCTTGGGAGGGACTGGCACTCGAGAACCATTGTTGGCCCCAAGCGAACCCTTGGCCTGAGTAGACTCTCAACGGAAGACTTAATCAACGGAAAATGTACTTCAATACAATCTTAAATAAACTGTCTGAATAGATAAACTGAGATTTTTTAGAAAATAACATTCAACTTAGCTCAAATGGCAACTTAAGTCTTTAAAATCAAACAACTGAAATATCAAGACTAATGAACTCATATCTAACTGTCTATGAAGCCTCTAGATACTAAGAGGGATGTCGGGACAAGACCCCCGTTCATCCTAACAATTGAAATAGTCAAAAGCAATAAAACAAACATAACCAAAGGGATCATCCGGAAAGCAAGGAGGCTTACCAACTGACTATGAGTGCTCCGCTGGATCAACGAGGCATTGGATGCTTATCCTGGTTACCTGTATCTGCTTCATAAAATGATGCGGGCCAAACATCAGTACATTTAATGTACGAGCATGCGAGGGGAAAACTAGACATGACATAAGCTTGAACTGAATTTTGAAAGAAACACTTACCTTAGCTTTACTCAACTCATGGATAAACAACTCAATGCAGAAATAAACAACAATAAAGATGCAGTTTATATAAAGCATGTAAACAGTAGGTAGCGACTCAATGTATTAAAGAAATACAATAACAACTCAGTTTATACATAATAAATTAATATAATTCTGTGGGAGTATCTCTAACCGACAACCATCACAATGAGCTAATGTGATGATACATCGTCTCGCCCACGCTGCCAAAACTGTCATATAACTTATTGGGATATAAAATACCTCAACTAAGTGGATTCACTAGTTTATGCTAAAAATCACTAAGAAATCATCTAAAAAGTATGACCTGTTTTACCCACGTTGTCTACATGGTTTATGGAGACATTGAGTTGTAATGAACTCGTCCCACATCGGTGCTCAATACTACTCCCAAAATATTCAGCTCATATGTTTAAAAACAAAAACTCATTATGTGGTTTGAGATAATTACTCACAACTAGCTCAAAGGCTCATCTTGGAAATTGGTGTTTCCTCTCTTGTCTAAATGTGAAAACATTTACTCTTTAGAAATACTTAGTTCCCATATACTCTTTTTGAAGAAATGAACTTCATTTGTTACTCTTACTTAACTCAAAACTCAAGTCTTAGAACAAGTTTAAAGCATTTGCAAAAGACTTTTTGAAAGGACTCTAAGAACTCTCTAGACTTGGGTCTTAACTTTCCTTGAATTTGAATTTATGGATTCAAGGATTGTGATTTGTGATAGGAAAGATCTTGTGATGTTTAGGAGTGTTTTTAGATAACTAAACATGAGAATAATCAAGAATCACTGTCTGGAAACAGGTCTGTGACGCGGATATGCATTTAAATATTTGGTCGCGCAATAAATTTTGAGACAGAAGGGTCCGTGCGCTCCGTGACACGGAGAAAAATTCCCCAATCTTGAGGAAGAGGTCTGCGTCGCGGACCTGGTACCCGTATTCGCCTGACGTTTTCCTTCTTTGTTTTCCAACCCCAATTCGCCTTAATTTGATTCTTTTTCCCAAATTCTCTTTAGATTCAGATACCAAGTAAATGTACACAAGAACCTATTCATAGACGACTCAAAAATTGACACGATTTCCCCAAGAACTCAACAATCTTAACTTAATTCAAGAACGAAAACCAATATTCAAGAACGCAATTTAAAATCATCAACTTTCAACTTTCTAGAACAAATTTTCCTGAACTAAACATGATTGGCGCGTGGATGAACGAACCCAACTCTATGAAAGTCTCACATACCTCGTAGGATTGAATCCTTGGCGAAATCCACAACCAAAATCGCAAGAATCTTGAACTTTTCTTCTCATTTCCTCCTCTTTTTTCTTTTCTCAAAGCCCTAGCGTAATTCTCAATTTCGTAAACTAAACTAACTCAGTTTAGACCCCAAATAATTTACTAAAAATGGATTTAATTAATTAGGTAATGAAAAGACCAAAATACCCTTCTAAAATTTGATTTTGACTTTCCTTATCTAGACAGCCCGACTTCAAATGGATATATCTCCCTCATACAAACTCAAAAAATGAGCAAACTCGGTGGTGTTGGAAAGATAATTCAAAGATATTTCCTACGATATCTTGTAGCATACCTAACTCATCGTGAGCTAGGAGTTATGATCGTTTAAAGTTGACCTAAAACTCATACTTAGTTTAACTTGTCAAACTTTCCAAATTTGATTATTTCCAAAAACGGTTTATTTCAAATTCTACTTCTTTCAAATAACGAGGTATTACAATATCTCCCCCTTGGGAATAGGCTAAGGGTGCGAGGTATTCCTCGAATGAGATTACTCTTAGTAGGCTAAGGGTGTAACATCTAACATTCAGCTCAAACACCCAATAAGCAATCTAACACATTAAGCATATCAATTAAAGAGTACTAAGAAGAGAATTAGTACCTTGATCTGGAATTTCTCTGGGCTCAAAGAGATGTGGATATCTCTTCTTCATATCCTCCTCAGCTTCCCAAGTAGCTTCCTCAACAAATTGATTTCTCCAAAGAACTTTGACTGATGCTACCTCTTTGGTTCTCAACTTGCGAACTTGGTGGTCTAGAATCTGAACAGGAATCTTCTCATAGGATAAACTATCCTTGATACCAATATCTTTAGTAGGTATTATTAGTGAAGGATCTCCAATACACTTCTTCAACATAGAAATATGGAATACCGCATGAACCGCTGCTAACTCTTATGGTAGCTCTAACTCGTAAGCTACATTGCCAATCCTCTTGGATATTCTGTAAGGACCAATATACCGAGGACTAAGCTTCCCCTTCTTACCAAATCTCATAACGCCCTTCATGGGTGATACTTTCAAGTATACCCAATCATCTACTTCAAACTCTAAGTCCCTTCTCTTAACATCAGTGTAGGATTTCTGACGACTCTGCGTTGTTTTTAACCTTTCTTGGATAACTGTCACTTTATCCATAGCTTGATGAACTAAGTCTGGTCCTATCAACCCAGCTTCACTGACTTCAAACCATCCAATTGGATATTTGCATCTTCTCCCATAAAGAGCTTCATATAGAGCCATTTGGATGCTAGAATGGTAACTATTGTTGTAATAAAACTCAATGAGAGGTAAGTGATCATCCAATTACCCTTGAAATCAATCATATAAGCCCTCAACATATCTTCTAAAGTCTGAATAGTGCGCTCTGCTTGACCATCTGTCTGAGGATGAAAAGCGGTACTCAACTTCACCTTTGAACCCAAACCTTTCTAGAATGACTTCCAAAACTGTGCAGTGAATCGTGCACCTCTATTTGATATAATCAAAACTGGAACTCCATGAAGTCTAACTACCTCTTGAAGATATAATTTGTCATAATCCTCTATTTAATGGGTAGTCTTTACCGGCAAAAAATGGGATGATTTAGTCATTCGATCTACAATTACCCAAATGGAATCGTGTTGCCTGCGAGACCGCGACAAACCTATAATAAACTCCATATTAATCATCTCCCACTTCCATTCCGGAATCTCTATATTCTGAGCTATACTACCGGGCCAATGGTGCTCTACTTTAACTTATTGGCAATTCGGACACTTAGCAACGAACTTTGCAATGCCCTTCTTCATACTACTCCAATAATAAACCTCTCTCAGATCACGATACATCTTTGTGGAACCCGGATGGATAGAATATCTGGAGCTATGAGCTTCCTTCATGATCCTCTCTTGAAGTTCCTCCAAACTTGGCACACACAACCTACCTTGATACCTCAATACACCATCTGCCCCTTGTTCAAAAGCCATTACTTTTTGCTTATGAACATTTGCCTTCAATTCAAGCAAAATAGGATCTTGGTCTTGTTTCTCTTTCACTTCATACACCAATGATGATTCATCCCCATTCATCACCACCACTCTTCCTTCGCTGGAATCCATTAAACGAACTCCTAATCACGCAAATCTATGCACCTATTTTGCTAATTCTTTCTTATCTTCCTCAAAATGAGCAGTACTACCAATAGATAATCTACTCAAAGAATTAGCAACAACATTAGTCTTTCCTAGGTGATAAAGAATACTCATATCATAATCCTTGAGTAACTCTAACCACCTTCTTTGTCTGAGATTAAGCTCTTTCTGACTAAACACATATTGAGGACTCTTGTGATCGGTGAACACATCCACATGAACACCATAAAGATAATGACGTCATATTTTCAAAGCAAATACAACGGCCGCCAACTCTAGATCATGGCTTGGGTAATTCTTCTCATGAACTTTAAACTGTCTGGAGGCATAAGCTATAACTTTACCATTCTACATTAACACACAACCCAAACCAACTCTGGATGCATTACAATACACAACAAAACCTTGAGTACCTTCTGGTAAGGTCAGTACTGGGAAGTAGTCAACCGCTTTTTCAATTCCTGAAAGCTTTTCTCACAAGCTTCAGACCATTGAAACTTAACTGTCTTCT
>NW_006238979.1:745278-758782 GCF_000226075.1 Solanum tuberosum | reverse complement strand
TTTTTCTGAGTGTCAACTCGAATACCATCACCAGAAACAATATGGCCTAAGTATGCCACAGACTCAAGCCAAAATTCACACTTGGAAAACATAGCATATAATTCCTTATCTTTGAGAGTTTGGAGAACTATTCTGAGATGACTAGAATGATCTTCCTCATTCCTCGAATAGATTAGAATGTCATTAATGAAAACGATAACAAACATATCTAAATAAGGCTTGAATACTCTGTTCATAAGGTCCACGAATGTTGCAGGAGCATCGGTCAAACGAAAGGACATAACTATGAACTCATATGACCACAACGGGTCCTGAAAGCTGTCTTTGGAATATCACATTCCCTAACCCTCAACTGATGGTAGCCTGATCTGAGGTCTATTTTCGAAAAACAAGTGGCACTCTAAAGCTGATCTAAAAGATCATCAATTCTCGGAAGAGGATACTTATTCTTGATAGTAACCTTGTTCAATTGACGGTAATCTATACGCATTCTAAAGGAACCATCTTTCTATCTCACAAATAAGACCGGAGCGCCCCAAGGTGAGACACTTAGTCGAATGAAACCTTTCTCTATGAGATCTTTCAACTGCTCTTTTAAGTCTTTCAACTCTTCCGGTGCCATCTTATATGGCGGAATAAATATAGGACGAGTATTAGAAAAAATATCTATACCGAAGTCTGTTTCTCTCTCAGAAGCGACTCCGGGAAGATCATCTGGAAAAACTTCTGGAAATTCATTAACAACTGAAACTGACTGAATAGGTGGTGTCTCAACACTAGAGTCATTAATTCGGACTAAGTGATAGACACAACACTTGGAAACTAACTTTCTCGCCTTAAGGTACGAAATAAAACAACCCTTAGGCACTGCTGAACTACTCCTCCACTAAAAAACTGGCTCATTAGGAAACTGAAACTTAACAACTCGAGTTCTACAATCAATTGAGGCATAAAAGGCATGAAGCCAGTCCATACCTAGAATGACATCAAAATCTACCATGTCTAACTCAACTAAATCAGTTATGGTACTCTTGTGATTGATGGAAATGGTACAATCACGATAGACTCTCTCAGCTAGAATAGACTTACCAACAGGTGTAGAAACACTGAAGGGCTCAAGAAGTTACTCAGGAAGAACATCAAAATTCATTGCAACATATGGGGTCACAAAAGATAAACTTGATCCTGGGTCTAGCAAAGCATAAACATCATAAGTAAAGACTTTGATTATACCAATGACAACATCCGAAGAATTCTCTTGCTCTTGGCGACTAGTGATAGCATAAAGACAGTTTGCTCCTCCGCCTGCCCCTGAAATAGATCCTCTAGATGCAGTTCTGTCTGGTGGAGCAACCGATGAAGATTGGGCTCTATTGCCCTGATTAACATTACCTTGCCGGTTCTTAGGGCACTATTTCATTAAGTGACCCTCTTAACCACACTTGAAACAACTAGTGGAGTCATCGCAACACTTACCTGGGTGATTCCTACCACACTTAGCACATGCATGAGTCCAGTTACCTCCTTGTTCCACACTACCTTGAGAATGTGCAGGTCTAGCTCTGAAGTGCTGGGAATTCTGACTATTGTACTCACATTTGTGCCTGGGTGCACTAGTAGATGATGGAGCAGGTCCCTTTTGTTTTTGTTGGAAGGATGTCGGGTTGGCTTTAGTTTTCTGCTGCCTGGACTCATTCCTAAATGCTTAGCCTTTTTGTTTCTGAACTCTTCTTTATCCCTCAGTTTATCCTCTTCAACCTAATGCACATGAATCATCAGCCTCGCTATGTCCATATCACCTATTAGTATCACAGCCTTACCTTCCTAACTCGACAGACAAGATAATCCAGCAACAAACAGACTCATCCTACTCCTCATATCCACAACCATCTCTGGGGCATAACGGGAAAGTTGGGTGAACTTCAGACTGTACTCATGAACACTCATTGACTCCTTCTTAAGGGTGAGGAATTTTCGTACCTTGGCTTCTCTCAGTTCCTGGGGAAACTAACGCCCCAAGAAAGCCTCCTCAAACATAGCCCAACTCATATTCGGTAAACCCTCAGCTCTACCCGTCTTCCATTGATCAAACCAAATTCTAGCGACACCCTTTAGTTGGTATGTAGCTAATTCCACTCTCTCAGCATCGCTGACATGCATAATTTCAAAAACCTTCTGAAGCTCCTCAACGAAGTTCTCCGAATCCTCAATGATGCTTGAACCAGTGAAGCTCGGAGGATTCATCCTTAGAAAACTCTAGGATCCTTGACGTATCAGCTATATCCTCTCGAACCCCTCTTTGTCCCACTTGGTTGGTCACAACTTAACTCAGCATTCGGATGGCTTCCCGAAATTCAGCATTGGTGACCTCTCCTTGGGGTTGCACTTCAGGTGCATTAGCTACCCTTTGCTCATGTGGTTCAACATTCGTTCTAGAGGGACAACCTCTAACAACTCTTTGTGGAGGCATGATCAACTGAAAGACACACACAAGCACGAGTTAGAAAGAGATTTTAAAGAGATGAAATCTATCGCACGAAATGAGTATGAAAGAAGTGAGATAGTTCCTAAATGTTGCAGCCTCCTAATTATAGATGTGGTGTGCTTCACACCGATAACTAGGACCCTACAAACACAGTTTCATAGACACCTTAGGATTCTTGAACTTTGTGCTCTAATACCAAGTTTGTCACGCCTCGAGTCTACACCCTGGGTGGGAGTGGCACTCGAGAACCATTGTTTGCCCCAAGCGAACCCTTGGCCTGGCTAGACTCTCAGCGGAAGATTTACTTAACAGAAAATGTACTTAAATACAATCTTAAATAAACTGTCTGAATAGATAAACTAAAAATGTTTAGGAAATAACATTCAACTTAGCCAAAATGGCAACTCAAGTCTTTAAAATCAAACAACTGAAATATCAAGACTAAAGAACTCATATCTAACTGTCTATGAAGCCTCTAGATACTAAGAAGGATGTCGGGACAAGACCCCCGATACTCAACTCAGTGCAGAAATAAACAACAATAAAGATGCAGTTTATATAAAGCATTTAAACAGTAGGTAGTGACTCAATGTATTAAAGAAATACAACAACAACTCAGTTTATATATAATAAATTAATATAATTCTTTGGGAGTTTCTCTAATCGACAACCATCACTATGATCTAATGTAATGATACAACGTCTCGCCCACGCTGCCAGAACCGTCCTATAACTTGCCAGGATATAGAATGCCTCAACTAAGTGGATACACTAGTCTATGCTAAAAATCACTAAGGAATCATCTAAAAAGTATGACCCTTTCTACCCACGTTGGCTACATGGTTTATGGAGACATTGAGTTGTTATGAAATCTTCCCCACATCGATTCTCAATACTACTCCCAAAATACTCAGCTCATATGTTTAAAAACAAAAAACACTTTATGTGGCTTGAGATAATTACTCAAAAACTAGCTCAAAGGCTTATCTTGGAAATCTGTGTTTCCTCTCTTGTTTAAATGTGAAAACATTTTACTCTTTAGGAATACTTAGTTCCCATGTACTCTTTTTGAAGAAATGAACTTCATTTGTTACTCTTACTTAACTCAAAACTCAAGTCTTAGAACAAGTTTAAAGCATTTGCAAAAGACTGTTTGAAAGGACTCTAAGAACTCTTTAGATTTGGCTCTTAACTTTCCTTGAATTTGAATTTATGGATTCAAGGATTGTGATTTGTGATAGGAAAGATCTTGTGATGTTTAGGAGTGTTTTTAGATAGTTAAACATGAGAAACGATCAAGAAATCACTGTCTGGAAACAAGTTCGTGACACGGAGATACATTTAAATATTTGGTCGCGAAATAAATTTTGAGGCAGAAGGGTCTGTGACCGCTCCGCGGCGTGAAGAAAAATTCCCCAATCCTGAGGAACAGGTCCACGATGTGGACCTGGTACCCAAATTCACCTGACTTTTTCCAACCCCAATTCACCTAAATTTGATTTTCCCCCAAATTCTCTTTAAATTCAGATACCCAGTAAATGTACACAAGAACCTATTCATAAACGACTCAAAAATCAACACAATTTCCTCAAGAACTTAACAATCCCAACTTAACTCAAGAACGAAAATCCATATTCAAGAACGCAATTCAAAATCATCAACTTTCAACTTTCTAGAACGAATTTTGCTGAACTAAACATGATTGGCGCGTTGGTGAATGAACCCAACGCGATGAAAGTCTCACATACCTCGTAAGATTGAATCCTTGGCGAAATCCACAACCAAAATCGCAAGTATCTTTACGAATCTTGAACTTTTCTTCTTCTTTCCTCCTCTTTTCTCTTCTCTCAAAGCTCTAGCGTAATTCTCAATTGCGTAAACTGAACTAACTCAGTTTAGACCCCAAATAATTTACTAAAAACAGATTTAATTAATTGGGTAATGAAAAGACCAAAATACCCTTCTAAAATCCGGTTCTGACTTTCCTTATCTAGACAGCCCGACTTTAAATGGGTATATCTCCCTCATACAAACTCAAAAATGAGAAAAAATTGGTGGTGTTGGAAAGATAATTCAAAGATATTTCCTACGGTATCTTGTAGCATACTAACTCGTCCTAAGCTAGGATTTATGGTCGTTTAAAGTTTACCCAAAACTTATACTTAGCTTAACTTGTCAAACTTTTCAAATTTGATTATTTCCAAACACGGTTTCTTTCAAATTCTAGTTCTTTCTAGTTCTTTCAAATAGCGATGTGTTACAACTCATAACATGATTGTGAAAGGGTTTTCTCACATAAAGTATTCATAAGGTTGAAAGGTCTTCTAACCTAAAATGAATCAAAGTTTAGGAGCTATTCTAATGATGAGGCAAGTGGTGATTATCCATGTCCCCTAATGATAATACAAGCGTAAAATACCCATGCCTCATGAATGTTAAGATAAGATAAGACTAAGAACTATTCCGTGGGAGTTATGCTTAGCAGTGAGTAGACAAGTGGCGATTACCCATGTTCCATAAACTATGTGCCCTCATAGGTTGTCTAGATAGACATTAGCTAAGCTAGAAGTTCATGGTTCTAACCTTGGCAAGTGAGAACACCTATTTTCGGTGTGGGGTAGACACCATATTCCATGTTATAGCTCACATGGTCTCTATGTCGGTTAAAGGTAAATCTCCCACAATAATGAACTAAGGCTACTTCAAGAAGTATATCACATGTGTTTTAAGATGATTTCTACTTGCATTGATCATGATCATGATGATGTTTTCTAACCTCTTATCTTATGTTTTAACTTGGTCTTTGCATATCACGAAAAGTCCTTTTGGCATGATTTCATATATTTATGCATTGTTATCATACTTGGTACATTCTTTGTACTAACACATACTCTTTCTTACATTCTTTCCAAATGTAGGGTCCAACGCTCCCGTTTCGCATCTTCGTGGCTAGGGATCACTTTAGTAGATTGAAGATTGGTGAGTCCTCATGTTCCAAGGACCGAGCATTTTATTGCTTATTGTCTTTACTTTCAGTATTGTATGTGATGCACGGGTTACGTCCCGATCACTCTTGATGTACTGGATGACTTTGATACTATTTTAGACATCAACTACATTTTATCAACTCTTATATTTTGAACAATCTTTTGAAATCCCTTGACTTTCTATTATCTTGTATGATGCATACTAAGTGGCTTGTGTAGGGCCTCTCGGGATCCTATACGCCATGTTACGCCTAGGGTGTACTTTGGATCATGACAGTGTGATTCACTTGGATCGCCTTAAAATTATACTGTATACATTGAAAAATGGAAAGTGATGGTATCAGCATTTTCAGAAGCTCAACCCAATGCTCAAAATTCAATGGAAAATAGTAAAGTATGAAGAATACCGATATTTCCCAAATAGAAGTCAGAAAAAAGTTATCATTCAAGAATGATACAATTCAATTAGGTGCAACAAACTCAAGAAGGACAAGCATATGGGCAAAAAATGGACACAAATCAATGAGCTAAATCGAAGAAAGAAGAGAATATCGACCTTAAGCACAAACACATGGCAGGACCAAATTAGAATAGAGTACACTGCTTTCAACAAAAGACACCACCAGATTTGGGCACAAAAAAGAACACACGTACAAGAGATCTTTGAGGAACAAAATAAGAAGAAGGAGAAAATTGGAAGATGAACAGAAAAAACAAGGAAAATATCAAGAAGCGGAAAGGAGAATACAAAAATTATACCTTAGCTGAATGGAGGAAATGGATCGATGCATTAGAGCTTGAAAAACTGGCTAGCAAAAGGATGAAGAAGCTCTGAATCTTCTAATTTCAATTTGGAAACATACTATACTTTTGTTTCTCTTGTGTTTTTTACTTTAATTTAACTCGATGTACATACCTTTTTGTTTTGTTTTGTTTTGACTATTTCATCAACATGAGTATAATCATTAGTATTAATTCTAAATCTAGGAGGTGGCAAATTTTTAGAATTAGAACTACTTCCTCCTCCCCTATTATTTTTTCTTTTCGACATTGGTCTTTTACCACTATATTTTTCCAAATTCATGTTCAAGTTTAAAATAATTAATATTATGAAAAACAAGCAAAGATAATATAACAAAAAAAAAAAATAACTTAATTAATAAACAAATAAAAAATTAAAGTTGGAACGAATGTACCGAACGTCTACGTAAAAGTAGACGTATAACCAAAGCCGGAATTGAGAGATGCCAATTGAAGCTTCCGATTTACTTCAAATAAATCTCCGAAATTCGAACTCCAAGTCAATATCACAAAATAATAATTATGAATTTATGAGAGATTGAAAATTAAGAGATTTTATAAGATATTAATGAAATAGTTTGTGAATTTGTGATTTAAATGAAAAAATATGAGTATATTTATAGTGTTAAGGGGTAGAGAGGGGTGAGGGGCTGTTTGGAGCCATTTTGGGCCCCAGCCCAACGGCTCTATAACGTTCAACTTTAGAAAATAAAAAAAAATATAAATAAATAAATTAAATTGACCGTTGAATCGGACCGGAACCGGTTCTTACTGGACCGGAACCGATTCTTACCGAACCGGATAAAAATCCGGGTTCCGTTTCGGTACCGGTTCCGGTACCTATAAGACCGGTTCCTTACCGGTTCAACTGGTACCGGACTTACCGGTACGGGAACCGGACCGGACCGGACAAAAACCGGTCCAATTGCCAGCCTTAAGGTAGACCCCCCAAACCCAACCTTAATTCGAATCCCCTCAGTAAGAAATCACTTTTATTAGAGAGCTTTCACCCAATAATCTAAAAAAATTAGTACAAATCTAAATTTAATTAAGCTTCAATAAATGTATCAAATACTGAATGAAAAAAAACCTTGTCTCGGATCGATTCACTTGAATCTCCGTTAAGAATGTGAAAAAAGGAATACTTGAGGTAGACCCCAGACTAGGGGTGAGCATAAATAACGGAAAACTGAAAAACTGAAAAACCATTCAAGCTAATGTTTGGTGGTTTCAGTTCTTCGATCGGTTTTTTGGTTCGGTGTAGGTGTTATTTTTTCAAAAGTTCGATTCTTCGATTGGTGTTCGGTGTAAGGGTCTCAAAACTTCAGTGCACCGAAGAACCAAACTTTTATTTAAGGAGCCTTTACTCAACAATGTGGAATTTTTAGTAAAAAGCTAAATTTAATCAAGCTCGAATAAAAGTATCGAACACCAAATAAAAAGCATAAAAAAACCTTGCATCAGGTCGATTCACTTGAATCTTCGTTAAAAACGTGAAAAAAGGAATACTTGAGGTAGAGCCCCAAACGCAACCTCAATTTGAGTGTCCTCGTTATGAAATTATTTTTATTAGGGAGTCTAGGCCTCATTTATTTCCATTAAGATTAAAGATGTCTAAATCTGAATAAGCATTCAAATATTATGATGTGCATTAAGATCTAGATGTCTAGATCTGAATGCACATCTAAATATTAAGATGTGGTCTCTAGATCTGAACATTAAATGATTAAGATTGTCTGTTTTCAATAACTGAATGTCCATATGAAATTAAACATTATAAAAATTTCATTTCAACAAAAAGTACTACTTTTTAATAAAAAAACAAATATTTTAAATGTTTATATTTGATTAAAAAAATTATATGATATGCAAACACAAATTATATATCGATATAAAAATTATCGTAACGTGATTTCTTTTAAGAATTCAACATAAACATCTTTTTATAAGAAAATATATCACGAAAAAAAAATATTTCATAGGGATAATATAATATCGAAAAGTTAAAAAAATAAATATCAAAAAGTTCAATAAATATGATAGATACTAGTTAAAAAATAATAAAGAATCGTCAAAACCTAGCATATATTCTAGCTAATAAAAAAACTTAATGAATTCCTATTTTTTCTCTAACTTGTGAACCTCTAGCTTCATCATGCCTTTTGGTAGTTGCCACATTCACAAAATATACTAACAACTGTAATGTATAATGGTTCTTCTTATCCAAGTCCATCTAATTTTTTCTTTGCATTCTTCAAAGCTTAGATGCACTATTTTTTTAATCAATAGCTCCAAAGCTGTATTCATCTTCTCATCAATTTCTTCATCAAAACTTTTCTTTCAACCGAAACAAAAGATTGTGATGAAGAATTATTAGGAGGTCCATCATTTTTGTCACCAACTAGATATATGTATAACTTGGACCTCAATCATGAACTCCTGTTGCAGTACCACCTTCAAAAAAAATTGTACACAAATTTTAAAAGGGTAGAGGTGAAGTCTTCAATATCTTTGGCTTAAACAAATTAAATTTTGATAAGAGACCTCATAAATGTTATATAGTTGTTTTTAATCATGACTACTATTTTTTTACTCAAAAATCTTGAGTTGTTGATAAACATCAATACACCCAAAAAAATTATTAGAACAAGAGTTCTTGACAAAAATCAATACAAATATAAGAAAATACTTGTAAAGATTATGAAAACTTACTAGTTTAAGAGGAAAATTTTGGTGTTTGGTTGAAAAAAGAGAGGAAGAAAGTTTGTAGAGAGACAAAGCAAGTCGCACAATGAGAGAGAAAGAGAGATGACATGATTATTTTTTTCTAGCGTATTAAATAAGTCTGAATGTTGTTAAGATTCTCCTACAAATTTGATTCGTTCAGTTCTTTTCAGATTCATTCAAAGACTTTTTAAAAAAAAGAAACAAATGAACTTAATGAGTTGAATTTGAATGATTTAGATTCAAACCTTTATTAAGTGCAAACAAATAAGACATTTATCCAACAATATTGTGTTTTTAGCATAAATTTAAATTTAATTGAACTGCGGTAGAAAATAAGCAAACACCAAATAAATAAAAAAACTTCATCTCGGACATTCACTAGAATATCTTGAAAAAAGTGAAATAAATAAATAATTGAGGTAGACCCCCAACCCAACCTCAATTCAGTTTAGGTTGTCCCCCCTCTCTGCTCTGTCTGTGTAGTACTGCCCACAAAACAAAGAAGAAGAAGAAGAAGAAGAAAAGAAAGGGTTTCAGCAAAAGAGGCGATCAAAATTGTCATTTGTTTGTTGAATTTTGAGTTTAGCGGAAGAGAAGGGAAATGACGGAGGTGAAAAAGGAGGTGACGCCGGAGGAAGAGAAGCTGACTATCAGAGATATATCTATTGCTGCCGAAGCCCAAACCAAACAAGACGATATATTTTATTTAATCACTCAACGGTAAATTTAATCTGCTGCTCTATTGCCCTCTTATTTCTAGGGTTTCTTTTTTTCACCATATCTGCCGTATGATAGGTTTACGAGAGCATTTTTGAATGCCATTACCCTGACCAACTATTTCATCTTAGACTTTTATCCCAGCTAAAAGAAAATAAGATTATTTTGCTTGTTAACATATTAAAGGCAGTGTTCTTTTATGCAAACACATAAATTAACAAGGGATTACAGTCCTCCACTTTTCATTTCTACAAAGATGATTTTCCCTCATTCCCTGCACATCACCAAACAACCAACTATACCATTATGCATGGATACTTTGAAACAAAAAAAACTAGTTTTGACGAAACCATTTTTCAATTCCAATTAGGGTATCAAATAAAACACTATACCATTCCTCCCCCTAAATTTAGGGTTCCTGGCTTCTCCTTATTTTATTAGAGGCTTCTGTTCCCAAAAGAGTAGAGAAAGAATAAATTTTTAAAAGGGGAAAGAGTAATCTCTTCTGCACCCAAAGCTGTTGTCTACTGGTCAAGTATTTAATGAAGTGGGTGAAAACCATGGGGATTTGGGTTCAAATCAAGCAGAGACAACATTAATTCTTCCTATTTACCTAAACCTTGATGGGCAGAGTCAGCATGTATTGGTGGAATAGTAGAGATTTGCATAATGTGGTGCGGACACAACCCTTGCAAAGAGAAGGCGTAGGTTGCTATTTGTCTGTAAAAACTATGTAGTACTCCCTCTATTACATTTTAGGTTGCAGTATTTTTCTTTTAGTTTATTCCAATAAGAATGACACATTTCTATATTTGGAAATAGTTTAGCTTCAAAATTTTCATTTTACCCTTAATGGCCTGATTTTATTGCCACACAAATATCATGGGTAAGATCACAAGTTCTAAAAGTATTCCTTTCTTTCTTAAACTTTGTGCCCAGTCAAACACCACATTAAACAGAATGAAAGGAGTAAACCATAAGCCATGTTTCTTTTACTGGTGGGCATTGCAATTGCAAAAACTGACCCTTCTGAAGTATGTTTCTATTTCATCCCCTAATTTCTTCTGAGTTTTTTCCGAACAAATGCAACTTTCTGTTCCTTAAGGAACATTGGATAGAAGTTATGCAGCTTTCACATTTAACTTCATTTTAACAATAAGGACAAAATTAGGAATTATACTTTTGGTTTACTGAAATAGGATCTATTGAAAGAAGAGTGCGGACTTTGAGGAGTTATATGCTTCTCTGGAAGCCACTATTGAGTTGTTATGTTCTTCTTGGCACTTTGTTAGTAAAAGGTAAGGTTATGTTATAGATAAACAAGCAGTTTTGTTTCTTTTTTTTGAGAAGGGAAACAACTAAGCAAGCACAAAAGATGTGCGGTAACATCTGTACAGTAATTACAGAAGCAAAAATCTGCCCCTTCTAATTTAATTTTCTAATCCTTTCGGATTCCTAACATTGTAAGACTGACTTAGCATCATTTACCTTTTCCATTCTACACCACGAGCAAAACAAAATAGTACATCTGGACTTTATTCTAATGATAGAACTAGCAGTCTTCAAAGTATCTTTTGTTCCTCTCAGTTCAAGTAGTCCACCTAATAAATGCAGGTATCATATTCAACCAAAGTTTTCCTGTGTGTAGTCCCAATTTGTTCCAGAAGCTTAGCCAATCAGTTGAACTAGGCATGGCCCACTGCATATGAAGTAAGAGAGAACTATGGGGTCTTAGGTTCTAATTCCAACCGAGGCAAAAAATACTAGGTGATTCTTCTCATCTCCCTAATCCTTGGTGGCCAGAGATATCCGGTGCCTGTGCATGTGGGGGGTAGCAACTACCCTATGGAATAATTGAGGTGTGCGCAAGGTGGCCCGAACATCGCCATCTTAAAAAAATATGCTTGAGAAGGACTGCCGCAGTTAGACGGCAATTTGGCATTGTAAAAACAAAAACCGACAAATGCTCTCTGACTGTTCCCCACATAGAAAGCATTACTGCATAGAGCCAGACCTTTTTCTTTTGTGAAATTCTCACGGACACACTGCTTTGCTCACTATCAAAGGTAAACCAAGCTTAACTTGAGTGGGGTTTTAGATCACAAGTTTCCTTTCTTTAAATTGAACCAGAGGAAGTATCTTTTTGTTGGTTTTCTACATTTGTGTTCTCCTTGTATACAGATGTTTCTGCTCATATGTGCAGTAAAATCTTGTTCCTTAATTAGAAAAAAAATGATGCCATCTTCTGATTCAGTAAGCTGTTGGAATGCACATAAGTGATTGAAAAATTCAGTAGTCCTGTAAACCTCCCAGTCATTGGATCTGCTCCTTCTGAAGTTGATATTCCAATCCCAATTTTCTCTATTTTGTGCCAGAAAAGCTGAAGCTTTTTCTGTCAGTTTAAATAGATCAGGAAACCAGTCCATCAATGGCTCATGTTCAAATACAGTTATCCTTCCAGAAGGATATTTTTGTTCCATTACCCACTGGAAACCTATTCTAGATTTGAAACAAGGTATGTGAGCTCTAATATTTCTCCAAACTGAGGCTCCAGATGCAGTTCTTACTTTGGTGTACCAATGATCCTCAACAGTCAACTCCATATTTGTTCTTAATCACGCCAATCCCAAAGGACACATACCTCTGAGTTTTTCTTCTAGCATTGTGGCCATTGATTAATCCTTGAGAGGTTTCGGTCCTTCAGGAAAACAATATCTATGAGTTTCAGACCTCAGTGCATTTATTATTTGAATATTTTGTTATAAATGTCAGATTATCACTTGAAATTCTGAGAGGATATGCGCGATAAATGTGTATGTAAATTCTTTTCTGCAGAGTTAGACTGTTGGGTAAATGATTATCAAATTTTTAATGGGTTTCTACAGATGGTGGCAAGAATGGTTGGAATATGTGAACCAAAACCAGGCCAATACTTTAAATGATGGATCTACTTCTGAGCATTGCACTGGTGGTTCTAGTGCTTTGAAGAGGCCTTCCAGTATTGATAATTCTGACTTGATATATGAAGCAACCTCAGGGGATTCTAGTGCGGGGATTGACCTGCATGATACCCTCGTTGAAGGCACCGATTATATATTACTTCCTCAGGAAGTGTGGAATCAATTATATGAATGGTGAGTTTTTTTTAGAAAATGTTCTTGCTTATACCTTTTTGTATACTTTTATATGCTGTGTGTTAGCTAGGTAGTATGTACATTCATAAAAAACAGCTAATTTATTAGATTATAGAACTCGGAAGGTTAGAGAAAATGAAAGATATAAAACTATTGATAAATAGTTTAAAGAAATCACGATATACCTACTTATAGGACTTTGGATTTATGTAAAGGTAGATCTTCTACTGCTGCAATTACGTCTGGAATAAAAACTACCTCCTCCATCCCAATTTATGCACACACTTTCCTTTTTAGTTTGTCCCAAAAAGAATGTCACCTTTTATATGAGTTCCCATGAGTTCTATCTTGAATTGAGTGGTAAGGGCATCTCCAACCCAATCCTCTATTTTACTCTCCAAATATAGAGTTCTCTATTTTTTCAGACAACCAACTCCAACCCAATTCTCTATTTTACTCTCTAAAAAGGAATCTTTTTCTCTCTCCTCAATATTATATTATTATTTTTATTTCATTCTTATTTTCTTATTTCATAATATAAATCCTTTATTTCTTTTTTCCCAAATAATTACTTTATATAATTTTTAATGTGATATAAAATTATTTTTTATTCTAAATTTTTAAATAACATAAATTGCAAGAAAATATAATAT
>NW_006238979.1:736074-744628 GCF_000226075.1 Solanum tuberosum | reverse complement strand
GTATTTATAAATTAAAATTTTTCATCTTGCCATTTTAATTTTGCGTATTCTTTATAATGAAAAATTAATAATAAAATAAAATTTTATTATTCACGAAAATTAGAAGAAAAAAAATACTATTAATTTGAAATTAAAATAGTATATATTGAATAATATTTAAAAATATTATATTACATTTAAAAAAGAATTATGAATATTAGATATTTAATTAATAGAATTATATGTAAAATAATATGTTAATTAGAAAGTAATAGAAATAATAATAAAATAATGACTTAGTGCGGTTTACCTCTCCTATGTGGTTTGCGAGCTATTGCATAGGAGCGGGGGTTTTACCCTGTGCGCACCCAAAGGGTAGCGGCTGCGGGTTTCCCTTGTCATCAAAAATAATAAAATAATGAAAAAGTGAAATAGAGAGTGTGAATAATAAAATAATTTTTTTTTTTTCTGATGGGTGTAATTGTAGATGATGTCAAATGTCTTGGTTCAAGTGTTTCCTCCTTTACCAGAGAATTGGTTACCTACAACATTCTGAGCTTCAAGAGTAGGTTGGGATTGCAATATCCTAATCATACACATGTAAATTATTTAATGCAACAACTTTTAAAATAAATGGTCCCCAAGGCTTTGGTCTATTGGTAAAAGTTCAAGATCATGACGTGTGGGTTAGGCATGCATTCTGGGTTTGACTTGTTGCAGACAAAATCTTAGTATTTAAGTGGAGAAGGGTAGAGGGGCCATCTATTATCCACTTAGTTTCAAAACTTGCGTTAGTCACGCCCTCTGGGATTTCTCGGTTATTAAAACAAAGCTTATAAAATAAGTGACATGTAAAAGTGCAATGTCCTTTTCTTTAATATAAGTATAGCAAGTATTATTTACTATTGAAATAGCCAAGCACTACACTAGTGCCGGAGGATACAAAAAAATGGAGGATCATTTACAAAATCAGATCTGCAAAAAAAAGTCTTCCGTTTTATTCTACTCCTACTCATAATATTTTCAAGTTTATACCAAAAGTCAAAAGTCCTAAGCATTTTTTCTTCAAAAGGTGTATTGTTGTCGTCTTATCTTCACATATTCTTCTCCTTTATTCAAAAGGATCAGCACTATACAGGCTAGGATAGTTCTCCCTGTCTTTAATTTTCTTTGCACGTCTATAGCCCCACCGACAGCTAAAGAGCTCCTTTGCTGTATGCAGCATCACCCATCGAGTCCCGAACACGTTTAAAAAAAAGTTCCCAGCTTTGGCTTGCCTTCTCCTACCTCCACTGTTAATAAGTGGCCGCAAGACTCGAATCCTGGACCTCTGCCTGCTCTACTATGGTGAATTGTATGAAGTTATGCAGCCTCTTCACTTTGATGCCGCACCTGCATCGGATTCACCAAAAGTAAACAACTTGTGGAGAACCCGACACACACCTGCTGACATTTTTGAAGAGTCCGAGAAACATAGTTTGCTAGCAATGGTACAATGGATGGCTACTACTCTTTTCCATTTCACACATATATGTAGTTTGTGTCCTTGTGAAACTAATAGAGTTGATGCAAGACAAAACTAAACTTGACTTTCTTCTATATAGTTTTTCTTTTAACTGAGAAAATCCTAAGAGCCATGCATGGTTCCAAGCTCGATGGATAATGGGCCTACCCCTCTAACATTCTTCATTTCAATACTAGGCTTTTGTCTGCGACAGGGTTTGAACATGTGACATGCACCAAAAAGTTTGTGGAGATGGTAAACTCACTCCGGTGTCCTGAGAACTCACCATTTGTCCATTATATGTGTTGCTGGACTATACCTTTTCTCACTGCCTTTTTCTTCTTCATTCATTTTTAGATTTCTAACAAGGGTATAATAGAATGGATGGTACTTTGTTTCAGGAAATGACAAGTTCTGAGAATACACTATTTTTAAAAAATTTGGTCCCTTCTTGAATTATAAGCTCCTATACTAATGTTCTCACTATCTACAGCTATAATTAGAATAGGGCACTATTTTAAAATAAAATTAGAAAAAGGATATAGAAAAGAAAAAATGAAACTTTATTTGACCATCTCTTTTTCGCTTCCATAAGTGCTGTTGACTGCTGTCCCCTTCCAAATTGTTGATTGTAAAGGTATGCATCCTCCGTAAGTCACAATTTATTTTCATTTTGCCGAACACCTATATCTTCTCTCGTATTTGATGGTCTTTAGTCCTTCTCTTTTCACTGTTTTTGGTTTAGAGAAGAGATTTTGTTTGGGTAAATTTATATAAGCACTAAAGGTTCCCAGGGGTCATATAGAGGAAGTATTTAGGAAATTTGTTAGCCATTTTTGGTTGAAGCCACTGTTGAGGAAATAGAATAACCATTTCTTGGTTTAGGTACAGAGGAGGTCCTATATTGCCACGGAAGGTGATCAACTCTGGCCTCTCCCAGACTGAGTTGGCTGTAGAAGTTTATCCTCTGCGCCTTCAGTTACATCTGATGCCAAAAGATGAACGTTCTACCATAAGAATAAGTAAAAAGGTAAGATCATTTAACCCTCTACTTAAACACAAACCAATTTTTGATAAAACATAAGCACACAACCGCTGTACACTTATTTCTCTTCAATTGTTCTTTAACTGTCTCATTGAAGGAGGGGAAGAAAAAGTCCGCTTTTTCCATTCCCTCTTTCAATGAGACGGTGAAAAAACAATTACAGAGAAATAACCTTACAGGAAAGTTTTCGTTATTTGATACATGTTTCAAAAAAAAATGTTTTCGTTATTTGATCATGAAGCCTCTAACCTTATAATGTTGTTTAAGAGGTCATTTCTTTGTTGTTTTGTTTGAGCAGGAAACAATTAGACAACTTCATAAGAAAGCTTGTGAGATTTTCTCTCTCATTCCAGAACTAGTAAGAGAATCTGTTTGTATACATTTTATGAGTCTTCAGTGGGTTCTTGAAAGATATTAATCATTCTTCACTTCTGTAATTTGAACCCTTTCTGTTCTTTTCAGGTATGCATTTGGGATTACTTTAACCATCAAAAGCATGCTTTGATGAATGACATGGATAAGACACTTGATGATGCAAATATACAAATGGATCAGGATGTATGTTTCTGTATGCTGCACTTAATTATTTTAAAACTATTATCTCTGCCACAGACAAATTAGTTAAAGATCTAGAAATCTGGTGTAACTTCAGTACTCTTTGGTTTTATCTAGGGGTGGCAAATGAGCCATTTGGGTTTATTTTGGGTGGGTCAAGATGGGCTGAAGCAATAAATGAGTCATTGTCCAACCCTGCCCAAAGTTGAGATGGGTTATGAAGCGTTGGGTTAAGATGGGCTAAACAATGGGTCATAGCCCAACCCGCCCAACTTGACTCACCATTTTTATAATTTTTAAACTTACATTTCATGATTTCATCTAATATAAAAGAAACCTATTAAATAATGTACTGGCCATTCATATTTTATAATTCCTTGTGCAGAAATAATTGTTGTTGCTAGCAAGGTTCCAAATCTAGAAGTAAATATTCGCTCCTTTTTTATTTCCCACTTGATGTTCGGTACCTGCATTAAGACCTCAACTTTCGAATTTGCATCTCTTAAAACTCAATCTCCCTACCATGATGTTTTCCATCTCAAAATTTTAAAACCAAGACCCAATCGCTTATCCAAAACTAAAAAGAACATGAAAAATACCTATATGTAAAGAATGAGATATTGTTCAATCTTCAGATGATTTTATGTGTTTTTTTTTGGTAGAAACTTAATTAGCTATTACATCAGGATACTAGTGTTACCAAGATTTACTGGATTATTACAAGTTGAAGAGGACAATTGTTTAGTTGTAATGTATCCGCACTTGTCTTCTGATAGGCTCTATACCGCCCAAGGTGGTGGAGTCCAGAGGGTAACGTAGTCTTCAGTAGTGCTATTTATCCTTGCATAGTTTGCCAAAACGTGTGCCACTTTATTGCCTTCCCGGAAGTTAGGTTTGTGTTGTCTGATGGGAGTGTTATTTCCTCTGTGGAGTCCGTTTCAATTTCCAGCGGGAGTAGTTTCTGGTGGAACGCTAGTTCTGCACCCTTAAGAGATATGAGTTCCATATAAGTTGTATTGATTCCCCACTGCCTCTGATAATAGCCTATCTTGCCGTTACCAAGATGATTTTATGTTATGAGTTGCATCAACACAACTTTGTTCCTTACTCGTCCTTTAAATTTGTCCCCAATCTTTTTTACTGTTTTTTTTCCTCTACAAAAAGTAAGTAAAAATAATATTTCACCAATAATAATAATTATAGTAACCTATATTTATAGCTGTCTATGATAATGATAAAAAATTAAACAATTATCATATGCGAAATCTAAATCTAGAATTCAACCTTAGAAGCTAACAGTAAGCTTTTGCATGGGTCAAGATTGGGCATCATGATAGGTCTATTTGGGCTATTGATTTATGATGGTCACCTTGGGCTAGCCCAAATCAACCAATCATCAAAATCACTCTAGCCCAAACCCATTAAAATTTGGTGGGCCATATGGGTTTTGGCTAATTTTTCCACCCCTAGTTTTATCCATCAGCAAAACTATATTTGCATTTATTTGTTCAGTTTTGCTTGAATGTCAATATTTCTCTAGCATTTGGCTCCATCTGGAAAAAAGTTAGAAAAAACTGCTCTTTGGTATCCTTTATATTACTTCATGGAGATGGAATGGAGCAGTCCTTGAATCCATGCATGGTAGTTCTATTTTGTGATAAATTCAAAGATATTTCATGGCAGTCATTAAAGGTTCATATTTCTTGTGTTTCTTTTCAAATTAATAAAAATAAAAGGGAAAAAAGAAATAGAGCTAATGAATGAGTGGATGCATGTCCTCTCCATTAGACTACTTTGTGAGACAAGTTGGAAGATAGTCGAGGATTGGTCTGCAGTTGGGTCTATTTTGAACCAGAGTAATTGTCTCACTTTCTTTTGGTTTCCTAGTTTCTGGCCTCTAAAGTAATGGACCCTGGAATGAAGTGGGTGCAAAACTTGGACATCAAGGTTCAAATTCCAGAAGAGAAAAAACACTAGGTGATTTCTTCCCATGAGCCTTGGTGGGCAGAGTTACTCGGCACCTGTGCTGGTGGGAGGTATCATGTACACGGTGGAATGATTGAGGTTGCTTGGGTGCCCCCCCCCCCAAAAAAAAAGCAATGGACCCCAGAAAATATGTGCCTATTCACAGTGTTATCAAAGGCGAAAAGCGCAACTCTAAGGTCCGTTGGGGCATTAAGCGCAATTAAAGCGTGAGCTTTAATGAAAAAAGGCACAAAGGGAGAAAAACATACAAATATATATGTTTAGTCCAAGACTAAATAATTATAAACATGAATGACAAATATATGACCAAAGAAATTGAAAAAAATTATGATGAAGTGAAATATCAATTGTTTAGTGTCACTTCTTCAGAAGAGGCTCATTGGCAAGGAAAATTTGCCTTAGAACCTTGAGGATGACACTGAAGCGCACATAAAGCGAGGTGAAGTGCTCAATACGTTTTGAGCCTCGCTTCAGGGCTTAAGCGCGCCTATGACTACACTGCGCTATCATTATCTTTTGAATAAAGTTCTGCCATGCATTTCCAGTATGACTGAATAAACTTTTATGGTTCCATATACGTCTGAATCTAACTGTTACAGTTTATAGCAGAAAGCCCTGAAGAGTGTAATGATTTTTTATTTATTTTTTTGGAAAAGGTGAAGGTTAAGAGTGTAATGATTAGTTTAGTGCCATTTCTAGTACACAAAATTCTAATTACATGCATTTTCTTTTTCTTTTTCTTCTATGCGTTCATGCTGTCACTAAATGGGTCAGTCTTGCATAAACATGAATGATGAGATTAGGGTGTCAAATGGATGGGTTGAGCTAAATTTGGGCTTGTTAAAAAGGTCTTAGTTAATGACCTACCCAAAAGTTAACTTGGGATGAAATGGGCTAAAAATTGGGTCATAACCCAACCCAATTCATACTAAGTTATATATTCTTTGTATGTTTTCTTATAATTTGTTTGAGTACCTAATAAAACTTTTTCCCTTATATTTTGACTATATATAACATGTCAAATTAAAAAAAGTACTCCCTCTATCCCAATTTATGTGACTTACTTTCCTTTTACTTTCCTTTTTAGTCGGTCCCAAAAAGAATGACACATGTCTATATTAAGTAATAATTTAACTATAAAATGTCTGTTTTACCCTTAATGAAATGAGTTACAGCTACACAAATTTTTATCATTCATTTTGGACCACAAGTTTTAAAAGTCTTCCTTTCTTTCTTAAACTTCGTGCCGGGTCAAACTTCCTCACATAAAATGGGACGGAGGGAGTATATTTTAAAATATTTAAACAAAGTTTCTCATGGGTCAATCTGGGTTGCATATCAGCCCAGTTTCAAAATGGGCTGAATTACGTGATGATTGCTTCAAATAGCCGCCTACGTGATGATTGCTTCTGTTTCTTGTGAAGATGTTCTTTCACTTTGCTGTTTCCAAACTTACCCAGCATTCTAAGACTTCTCCCCCCTGTTTTGCAATGTGATTACATTGAAGCAGATTTTGGTTGAGGTTGCTAATGGTAATTCAGCCGGTGGTGTGAATTCTTTTCATGAAAATGGAACGGCAGATAATGGAACTGTGGCTCTTGTGAAACCATCTCAGCCTAACTTCTCAAATGCCGAAGGGTTGTCTCTGAGCAAAGGTTCAACTAGAAATGGCACTGCAGAGTTGTCGCAGTCACAACAACTTGCTTCTTCAGGAACAGACAAGACCTACGGGAGCAGTGGTGTTAGTACGAGGGGATCTGCTTGTGGTCTTACAGGGTTGTTGAACCTTGGGAATACTTGCTTCATGAATAGTGCCATACAATGTCTTGTTCATACTCCAGAATTTGCTCGGTACTTTCGAGAAGATTACTATCAGGAGATAAATCGGCAGAATCCTCTGGGGATGGTTGTAAGTTTCAAGACTAACCTATTTGAAAGTAGTTTCTCAAATTTGATCTTGGACAGGTGAAAGGTTTACTAAGAACAGTACCATTTGCTTAGTCACAAAAATTGCTATAGGCTAAAATGTTTTAGCAAGTGTATACATATTGTCCCTAGAGGTGGCTAGGATACTGAAAAATCTGTCAAACTAAATCTGGTAGGGACGTAGGGTGGGATGGGAACCTTTCTGATTAATAATTTAGTTGGAAAATTTATTGACTTTTGACTTTTAATCTAAATGTGTAGGGTGAGCTGGCTTTAGCATTTGGTGATTTACTACGAAAATTGTGGGCACCAGGGCGAACTCCAGTCGCCCCTCGTCCTTTTAAGGCAAAGCTTGCTCGCTTTGCCCCACAATTTAGTGGATACAACCAGCATGACTCTCAGGTGGAGTAAATTATCAGAAATTATCACCACTTTAACCTTCTATGAATAGGGCTTCCTTTACACTCAAAATTCTTCTCTTCAGGAACTCCTTGCGTTTTTGTTGGATGGACTTCACGAAGACTTAAATCGTGTTAAACACAAGCCTTACATAAAATCCAAAGATGCAGATGGCCGACCTGATGAAGAAGTTGCTGATGAATATTGGGCAAATCACATTGCCCGAAATGATTCCATAATTGTGGATGTATGCCAAGTGAGTAACATATTGTGAGAAAATGTTAATACCTGACTAATGATGGGTGATACACTTTGCTTCTGCGCTAGTCATTTCAATTGACTAGTTGGATGAGACAGAAATTTTATTATTTAGAAGATTGCTTGATCTAACTGTGAACTTAAGTTCTGGGACTCTTCATTTTTGATGCCGCACCCGTATCAACACAACATGGGTGTGGAATTCGTACATGATTTGGTCAATTGATTTTGGATACTTTGACCAAAATCGACTGAGAAATTCGATACAAATACCTATGATTTCTGTAATCCAAACAAAAGCTTAGGTGAAATTGAAGAAAATAAAATAAGTAAGCTTATATATAGAAATTTGCATGTCAGTCTTTTTCTCTTTTTTATCTTCTAGGATTCTCCTCTTGGTCAATACTCCTCGGAATACCTTGTAAGTTTTTCAGATAATGTCTCATAATTTAGACATATAACTCTATTTTGCGATATTTGAAATTTGAATTATGTTTGGCCGAATCCCCTTACCTGGATCCATACCCCCGAATCTTAAAACTTTTGGATCATGAAGGATCCGGCCTCTAGATCCACACCTGTATCGACACCGGCACCCAAGTCCGAGCAACTTAGTTGTGTACAACTAAATGAATTGCTTGATCTTTGATTTGCTATATATTTCTGCTTCTGTGAAGTTCACTTTCCTTTGAAATGATAAAATGTGGACCTAAGCTTGACATTTTTTTTACTGTACTGTACTTCTGTTATAGTCCAGGTTTTCTTTCTTCAAAAATATCAAGGGCTATTTTCATTCCTCAAGCAAGCAGTTTCAATTTTGTTTAGCCCTTCAAGAGCAAAATCTACCCCCCCCCCCCCCCCCCCCCTCTCCCTTCTTCTTTTTTTTTTCTTCTCCTCCCTTT
>NW_006238979.1:701287-735626 GCF_000226075.1 Solanum tuberosum | reverse complement strand
AATCCCCCCCCCCCCCCTCCTAGTCTCTCTACAGAGTCTGACATGTAAAAACTGTTAATAGCTTCAGTAGTACTAGTATTTACTTATGTAAACTAAAAAGGGAAGAAAGAAAATAAACAAAAACTATTAAGAATGTTATTTTCCTTACCCTTCTATGGCTATGGAATTTACATGTCCTCTCTGTTTTACAGGGCCAATACAAGTCAACTCTAGTGTGTCCTGTGTGTAATAAAGTCTCAGTAACATTTGACCCATTCATGTATCTCTCCTTGCCGCTTCAATCTGCCACAACCCGTAGTATGACAGTAACAATTTTCACTTGTGACGGAAGTGCACTGCCAGCTGCCTGTACAGTTACTGTACCAAAGCAGGGACGTTGCAGGGACTTGATTCAGGCACTTGGTAATTCTTGTTCCTTGAAGCATAATGAGAAACTTATGCTTGCTGAGGTTAGTCCTCTGATCACTCAAGTTACCATTTAAGCGTGATATACTTGATGTCTAATTGGGATTCACTTGTTTCTTGTGCTGCTCGTAGATACGCGGTCATTTGATTCATCGTTTTCTGGAAGATCCTCTAATATCTCTGTCTTCTATAAAAGATGATGATCACCTTGCTGCCTACAAGATTCCAAAATCAATAAAGAACTCGAAATTTCTTCAACTAATCCACCGTCGGGAAGAACGGTATGCATAGTTTGTAACTTGTTTGCACCACTATGCACTTCCTATTTTCTTCAGTCTCTTTCCAATTCTCCAAGGTGCTTGTTGATGTTTGATATTCAAAATGCTATTTTAGTAAGAACATATATGCAATCTTCTCTCTTCTAATTAATGCTGCCTCTTTCTTTGTAGTGAAATTGGTATCTCTCAAAGTATTGTTGGGTGGAAGCCTTATGGAACACCTCTTGTTTCACCAATCTGTTGTGATGATGTCATCACAAGGGGCGATATACAGCTGATAGTTCACAGAATGCTCTCGCCTATGCTAAGAACAGAAAATCCAGGATTTAACTGTGTTTCTCGCTCTAAGACAGCAGCAACAGCAGCAGCCAACGCATCCCGTCTTGCCGCTTCTAGTGAAGCCTGTGTAGACTCTAGTCTAGCAAATGATGATCCAAGACAGAAGGATGTGCCTAGCTCAAAATTGGTGAACTTGGAGAAACTACCTCTGCAATTGGTTGATGAGAATAATGCATGCATTGACCTAACTGTAGGGGAAGATAAATCTGTCAAATTGTCTTCATCGTCAGTGTCAATACTTGTATTTGCTGATTGGTCTCAGAAGCTTTTGGAAAATTATGATACTCGTTACATAGAGAATTTGCCAGAAGTCACAAAGTATGGACCAGCTACAAAAAAAGCTCGAACTGAACCTCTTTCATTGTACAGTTGCTTGGAAGCTTTCTTACGTGAAGAGCCATTGGTCCCTGAAGATATGTGGTTAGTTTCTTCCTACTCTCATTGCTCATGTTGCCAGAATTTTCAGAAAAAGGGACATCTATTTACTCATTATATGCCTGATGTTTATTCATACAATGTTTTTCCTTTTCAAGTGATTGATTATATCAATTTATTGTGCTTAAATGTTAAAGGTATTGTCCTACATGCAAAGAGCGAAGACAAGCAAGTAAGAAGTTAGATCTTTGGAGGCTTCCTGAAGTGCTTGTTATCCACCTGAAGAGGTTTTCCTACAGCCGGTCCATGAAGCATAAGCTGGAAACTTTTGTAAATTTTCCTATTCATGATTTTGACTTGACAAAATATGTGGCCAACAAGAACAACTCTCGACGTCAGCTCTATGAACTGTATGCACTAACAAATCACTATGGTGGGATGGGAAGTGGGCACTACACCGCACATATCAAGGTGCGTAATTTTGATATGCAAGTAGTTGTCTCTAATCCTTCCTTTAGTTCATTGAAGTTTCTGGCAACTCTCTCTTACTGCATTACATTGATGTTAGTCTAAAATTAGAATGATATGGAGCAATCAGTAATTAATTCTTCCAAGTGGTCAGGTCATCATGATTCATGGATACAATCTCATTGAAGGTTGAAATTGGTTAAAATTTCCTTATTGGAAGTTATCTTTCAATTTGTTAAAAAAACAACTCTCATTGTTCTATTGTCAGTTGTCACAGATCCCTCCAGCCGCAGTAACAAGCCTCCTGGTACTAGACCTCAATGTGATTTGTTTGTGTTGCAATATGTATTAGATCAATATTATCTCTCAAAAATGAAAATTGTGCAAATATATCCTCAGAGTTGGACATTCTAATATGCTAGTCTTTCTGTCATGCAGCTTCTTGATGAAAATAGATGGTACAACTTTGATGACAGCCACATATCACCGATTAATGAAGAAGATGTGAAGTCTGCTGCTGCTTATGTGCTTTTCTATCGGAGGGTAAAAACAGATCATCACCATTCTGTAAGTAATGGAACAGTGTCTTCAGCAGGTCAACAGAGCATTTCTTTGCGGAAGTAGTCTCTCACCAATGTAATCAGCTCTCTTGTACAAATCAATGTATTAATTTAGTGAAATACTAGGAAGGAATGCAAGTTTAGGGTCTGAGTCGTTTCGTAATGGCTTCACGAAGTAAAATATGTGTGCAAGTGATGATCAACCAGGAATACCCTTTGTACCAGTCCTAAGAGGAAAGGAAGAAGAAACATTAGAAAAATGAAGGGAAAACTGAAACCAGTTCTACAAATTGTTCCTCTCTTTCCCTTTTGTTTAGTTCTGGGCTATTCTCAAGTATGGTCACTTTTATTGCATCAAAATAATTAAACTATAGTGACGGTCACTCAACATTAGCTGAGTACTCAACTTTGACTGAATATTTTAGAACAAAAGAGTTGTTTTGAATGATAAATAGGCAAAATTGAGCGATTCATTTGTCACATAAAGTAGTTTAGTAATTTCGTGATACTTGCATTAAGTTGGACGAGTTTTTCTTTACACAGAAAAATTTAATGATCCTGGTAAAAAGTGAGTGAAATTACTCCTTTTAATTGATATAGCTGAAATTATTATTTTTCCTTTTTGACTGTCATATTATAAGTTTACTTGGACGTGCTCTTATACAATCTTTTATCATTGTTTTTAATCACATGAAGTTGTTTATATTGTGTTAAAATTTCAGAACTAATTACCCCTTTTTTACTTCCTTCAGATGTTTATATTGTGGGGTCTTACTTTATTAGAAAAATTATTTTTAATTAGACCTTAGGTTAACATATCAAAAGCAGCATGAAAAGGAAAGTAAAATATTTGAATTTGGTGAGGTATGTTTGGGTGCTGGAGGTGATAGGAGAATTCTGTTAAGTTTATTTTTCTTCCTATTAGAACCTAATTTACAGAAAGAGTGTTACCAACTACTAGCGTGTAAGAGATATTGTTATTGGTAGGCCAAAGCAAAAATGCAGAATCTCATGTCAATAATAACATCATTTTTTTTCTTTCGCCTTCATTACTATTGGTGCCAGCCAAGTCCAACAAAGGGATAATTGCACCTTTGATCCCTCAATTATTAGTAACTTTGCAAGCTTGATCCTTGTAATCATTGATATGTGAATTTTTACCTATTCAAAGAATTACAAAGTGGTAAGCCATTTAGTTTTGGATAGTATATTAAATTGGTAAAGGTTGGTAGCCAACTATTAGCAGAAACTAAAAAATAAATTAGTTAATATTATAGTCGAGTACCCACTACCCACTCCACTCCGTATAAAGAAATGACAAGGTCAACTAGTTAATACTCCATGGAGCATCATATATCTAATGTGTGTCTCTCACTAAAATTATTATTAGTAAAGGTAGAGAGATGAAGGTTTTTGCGTTGTGGTTGTTGTTGTTGTTGTTGTTGTTGGTGCAAGACGTGAATAGTGAAGATTCATGTACCTCCAATCTTAACCTAAAAAACAAACCTCTCTTTGATATTTCTTCATTTCATTGTGTTTCAGTATGGGATGAACAAGGGTATATACTGAGAGTAAGTAGACAGACTATTAGAGTATTTGTTATAGTAGCTTAAAACATACTAATTTCTTTTTGTTTGTGATTGCAGTATCTGCAGACGGATAGAAAAGTATGGAGTTTCGTTATATCAGCACCAAATAGCAATTCATTCATAGGGATGGGTTTTTCAAAAGATGGGAAAATGGTGGGTTCGAGTGCAATTGTTGGATGGGTAAGCAACGATGGGTCTTCCACCATGAAAAGGTATTTTTTAGGTGGAGAATCATCGGCGGAGGTTGTGCCAGACCAAGGGAATCTTCAATTGGTGAATATGACATCTTCCATTATAGCACAGAATTCAACGATTTATATGGCTTTTCAATTGAACACGCAAGTCACACCCACAAATCGACTAATTTACTCCCTCGGTCCTATGGGACGCCTACCTTCTCCCGTCAATTATCAATTGTCACAACATCGGGCACATATCTCCACCTTCTTCGATTATAACTCAGGTACCCACTAATTTTTATCCTCACTTAAAATAGAAATCATTTTGAATCTTCACCTGCTCAAGTTTATTTAGCTAAAAAAAAAAACGAATTAGATCTAATTTGATTAGCTTTATCTCAAATTACCTCTATTTGAGCTCATGACACCCTAAAATGGTAAGAAAATAAATTAGGATATATGGACGGACGGGTAAATAAATTCAAAAACTCTTCTTTGTTTATCTTTGATTCCATAATTCCAACTTCTTTTTAGGCATTTTATAATCGAAAAAATAAATATTTTTTATCATTAAATAATAATATGGATATTTTTAGATCTAATTATTATTGGTATGAATATTTTTAAATTAAACTATTAACTTTAAGAATATTTTTTAGATCAAACTGTTAACTGATAACATATTCGTTCAATTACATATTGTTCAAGGACATGTTTTATGATTAAGTTAAATTTTGTGAAAAATGCCGATTAGAGTAATTGGTTAGTCAATGTGTTAATTTATTACATAAAGACTAAAGTCAGTGTGGGGCCCACGGCAAGTGAGGAACGCGTTTTGTGTCTGTAATGTCATTTTCGAGAGAAAGCAGTTTAACTAGTAGTATTAGTTTATCTCCACGTAACCAACTACTTTATCAACCACTACTACTAACTACACCCTATTTTTGAAATAAATTTACGTATCAAAAAAGATAATTATTTTTCTACGTTTTATCCATAACATTAAATACTATTTTTGAAATTATTTTTTAAGAATTAATACTGAACATTAATTAATGAGGATAGTGTGATAAAATATTCATATTAATAATTATTTTTTTAATAAATATGCCCAATTAAACGGTAATAAGTGAAAATGAATGAAAGAAAGTAATAATACCACCAAAATATGTTGGTAAACATAATATTTTCACTAATTAATGAAGACTTGGAATATAACTCCGGATCATTGTTTTAAAAAGTGGCACGGTCTTACTATGCGAGGCGTGCGTAAGCTTTATGTATTTCTTATTTTTAATTTATTATATAATAAAATAATTAAAAACATAAAAGTTATAAAAAGTACATTAATAATACTTTTAGAAAAATTTAAAATACAATTAAAGAAATTCATTAAAAAAAAAAAAACTTCTACCATGATTTTATATTAGTATAAAGGAAAAATGGCATAATATACTCTTTAACTTTTTTTATTTAGAGTTGATATACCCTCGTTATAAAAGTGACTCATATATATCATACCGTTACAAAGTGGTTCACATATAACCCTTTTATCTAATGAAAGTGAAAAAAAATTGATTTAAATTTATTGTTTGGATTTTTCAAAAAAAATTCATGTAGGGGTATATATGATCCTTCTCAGTTCTCACACATGTTTTTCTTTTTTTTACTTCTTTTATTATTATTATTTAAGTTTCTTATTCTTATTTCATTTTTTTTCCTCATTTTTTAGTGTAAAATATGAGAAATAAATAGAAAAAAGTGAATGAAAAAAAAGGAAAAAAGTAAGAAAAAAATTTAAAACTAATTTTCTTGTGACTATATAGTAATTTATTTTTCACATATGTAAAAAAATTTGCGGCATCTACGATAAATTTTACAAGAAAGTTAGTGAAAAAAAATTAACCATCAAAATAACAAATTTAAATTAGTTGTTGAATCAAAGAAGTCGAAAAAAACGTGTGAGAATAACCAAATATACATCTACATGAAGGTTTTTTTAATAAAAAATTTTAAAAAATTAATTTCAAATTAATTTTTCCACTCTTGTTAGAGGAAAAGATCATATGTGAGTCATTTGTATAATAAAATAAGGGTATATATGAGCTTTTTTAATAATGAGAATATATCAATTCTAAATGACAAAGTTGAGGGGTATATTAGGTCCTCTTCCCTAATATAAATAATCCAATGATATAAAAGAGGACCTAATATAGAAGTAAGAAATTAAGAGTAATTCAAATAACAAGTTGTAATATTGCATATTCATTATTTGAGAATACTTTGAGCTTGAATATCACTTAACATTTCTTTTAAAAATACATAATCGAATTTTACATCTTCGTTTGTCATTAATCATCATGTTTTTGTCTTGTGTCTTAAAACTATTATGCTTTATTATTTCAATTGCTACTTAAAAGTAATTTTATTTTTATTCGTGGAAGAAGTGATGATTTAATTATAAACTAATAAAATTTATTTTTTATTTAGAAAAAAATGCATAGTATGATAACAATATGTTTTTAGAAATTGTGATTCTTTTATTGTTTGAAAGTTAAGATGCTAGAGTTAATTTGCATCTCATAATAGTTCATGTGGCCAATTAGCTGACCAGACATGCATCTATATATGTTGGTGAGAGGGAACACATGCAAAATCACACTACATGTTTACTTTGAAGTGGGAGAAGAAATTAATGAATTAGTACTTTTGAATGGTTTTAAACAGGTGAAAGTAAATCAAAGAGCCCTTATGGAAATCTTAGGAGAAGTCATGGAGTGTTGAATATGTTGAGCTGGGGTATTTTGATACCAATTGGGGTCATGGTTGCTAGATACTTTAGGCAATATGATCCAATATGGTTTTATTCTCACACAACTATTCAATCACTTGCCTTTCTCCTTGGATTTGTTGGTATTGTATGTGGTTTCGTTCTTGAAGATCGTCTTAGCTCTCATGTTGATAAACACAAAGCACTTGGCATCTTCATTCTTGTTCTTGCTTGTTTGCAGGTTTCATTTCTTCATTTACCTCTTGATTTTTACTCTTATGAATTATTAAAATACTTATTAATTCATATATTATGGATTGGTTATTAGGTGATTGCATTTTTGGTTCGACCAGGAAAGGAATCAAAAGTAAGAAAATATTGGAATTGGTATCATTACACACTGGGAAGGGTTTTGATAATATTGGCAGCAGCAAATATTTTCTACGGAATCCATTTAGGAGGTGCAGGCACTGCTTGGAATGTTGGTTTTGCTGTTACCCTCGTTGCATTCTTCAGCATTTCTATCGTTCTAGAAATAAGGTTGTGGATGACAAAATAAATTATTCTTCTTCATATTTCTCCAACAAATTAAACTTGTATATATATATATATATATATATATATATACAACCAAACAACTGTTTCTAATTCTTCCTAACAAATTTTCTCAAAGATTAGTTTTCAAATCACTCAAATTTTTATTTGTAAGAAAATATGTAGAGAAATTTTGATGTTGAAAAAGTAAGGTAATCCTAGATATTTATAGCCAAACTTCTGGATTGAATTGATGCCTGTTCATACAAAAAAGTTGTCCAGAACTTATTTGGTGTCTGTTCGAAAGGAAATGTTTGTTTGGAATGAACATGACCTTTTAAAATATATATTTTTCGTGAACTTTAAATTAATTTTGCCAATTAGGAAAAACGAAATTAATTTATGGTGTTGATAAATAAAATTTTGTCTTAAATATTTTCCCAAAAATGTTTCATAATTTTCTCATGTTTGATTGGCTTAAATATTGTTTTACAAATAAACTTTTTTTCCTCAAATTTAAGGAAAATGACTTCCCTTTAAAAAGTAAGAAAAACATTTTCCAAAATCATTGTGAACCTCACACCTCAACTTTCCATCCTAACTTAAGTTTCAAATATTGATTTCCAATACTAATCCTAGATTCGACTCCTGATTCTCAATTCGAGACCAGACACTTGACCTTGATTGGAGACCCAACTCCCGAGTTTTAGATTGAGCCATAGCTGAATCTCAAGTTTGAATTAGAGGTCAAATTTTGAGTTAGGGTTGGGGTCTGGTCTCGAGTCTAGGTTGGGTCTTGGGTCAGGGTTAGGTCTCGGGTCGAGGTCGAGGTCGAGTCTCAGGGTCAGGGTCGAGTCTCAAGTTGGGTGTTGAGGTCAGGTGCCAAGGTTTGGTGTCAGGGTTGGGGTCAGGTCTCAGATCAGGTCTCGGGGTCGGGTCTCGAATTAGGTATTAGGTTGAGGTCGGGGTCGAGTCTCGGGTCGGGGTTAGGGTCGAGGTTGGATCTCTGGTTTGGGTTGGGTCTTGGGTCTCGAGTCGGGTCTCGAGTCGGGATCGGGTCTTGGGGTTGGGATCGTGTCACGACCCAAAGTACACCCTAAACGTGACATGATGAATAAGACCCTAAAAGATCCTAAACAAGCCACTTGATATAAGCATGGTGTAAAAGAAATACAACTAGAGAGAATAGGTAACATAAGTCTCATATCATATAAGAAATCTAAACAGAAGTGCAGAGTACTACACTGTGTCTGACATAGCCTATCTTTCAACATAAGAGTGGTTCAGACGTAACCCATACACTACGTACAAGTCTGAAACGAAAAGACAATAAAATAATTAAAACATCGACGACAATAAAATAACCAATCCAATGTGCTAATAGAACAATCCAAGCTATCTACGAGCGGGAGGAGGAGCATCAGACACTATATTATGAGACAAGCTAGTACGATGAATGTACCAAGTATAGGGAAATGCATAAGATGTAAGCATGATAGCATGATGAATGTAAACATGATATGCAAGACCAAGTAAAATATAATAAAGCTTTGAGAGACTTTCATAAAACCTTTGAAGAAAACATAATTCATTTGTGGGATATTTACCATTAACCAACAATAAGATAATGTGAGCGATAACATGGAATCCAGCATGACCTCACACCAAAAAGGAGAATCTACTTGCCAAGGTAGAACTCCGTCACATTCATTATTTGCTAAAGTGAATCCACTAGATAGGTCATTTAAGACAATCCTTTTGAGGCACGTAGTTTGGGACAATAGAATTGCTACTAAAGACCAAACCTCTACTAGCATTAGGACCTCAATTTCAAAGTCTTATCGATGCTAAGTAAATCCCAACGGAAAATACATAATCACATTCATATTGAAATACTTGGAAAAGTAGGCATCTAGTCATATCAATTCAATCATAAGTTCATATTAGAGTAGCTCCTTTCAAATCATGATTTCGTAAAACTTTCATAGTAGACACTTACCTTTCTAAGCATCTAAATCATGATTCCATTCAATTGTGAGAAAACCTTTCACACATCATTGACACTTTATCTTAAAAGCATCCTTTAGCTGTAAATCATTCTATTAATAAAACATGCATAATTCCTTAATCAAATTCATGATCATAGTTTATAATTTCATAAGATTGTTCATAATTCAAGTTCATGAAATAGACATACCCGATGAAATCAATTGAAATTTAGATAGAATTGAATCAAATCATGCACAATAAGATTGAATATAAAAATTGAATCATAATAAATAGGACTCATGGAGAATGATATGAAACCCTAATGGAATTGTAACTACCGTAAATCCACGGTACATCATTAATATAAAAAAATTGTCTTCGAGTGCATACGTAACACATAAAATATTTAGAATCTATTTTCTTGTGAACATTTTTAGGTTGTGTGTTGTATGAAGGAAAATGTTTTCCAATTTTCTCATGTGGGGTCTCAGATTGAGTGTCGAGCGTTGGATTAGGGTCAGGCAACGAGGGCGGTTCTCGGATCGGGTATCACATCTTGGGTCAAGGTCGGGCCTCGAGGTTGGGTCTTGGGATCATGGTCGGGGTCGTGTCTTGGGTCAGGTGTTGGGGTCGGGTAGTGTTCGGGGCTGGGTCTCGAGTTTGGGTCGGGTGTGGGGTCGAGGTCGAGGCTGGGTCTCAAGTCAGTTTTCGGGGTTAAGTCAGGGTCAAGTCGGGTTCTAGTTCAAATATCAGGTCCCGTGTCGATAGTAGTGATCATGTTCCGAATCATGTGTCGGGGTCAGGTGCCGGATCGATTCATTTTAAAAATAATAATAATAAGAAAGCATGTCTATTTTACTTCATTCGCATTTGTACCAAATAATTAATTCAAAATACTTTACGCAGAACTAGGGGTGTCAATGGGACGGTTCACTCGATTATTTTTATAAAATTATACCATCCCAATTTTTTGGGCATTTTATAATGTATAACCAAAATTAATTTTTTTAAAACCATCCCAATCATATTGGTTTCTCTTCGGTATCGGTACAGTTCAGTTAATTTTCATTTTTTTAACTTTTAAAATATCACCTCAAAATAGAAGTACTTGAAAAGCACTTCAATTCTTCACTAATAAAGTCAAGAATGCAAAAGCTTATTGTCGTATTGTTTGATCTTAAACATTTAATAAGAGTGCTTGCATAGGTTTTACTGTATTGTTTGATGGAGCATATATTATAGTATCTTTTAATTGTAAACCGAATTAATTAAAGGCTAATTAATGAGTAAAGACCCAAAGTCGTCCCGTCACTAGAAGCCTAGGACCTAGGTTATATTTATATTAGAAAAATGTTATAAAATATATTTATACATTAAATTTAACATATTGTTAATATATAAAATATATTTACATACACGTGAGGTTATTCGGTTCGGTTCAGATTTTTTTTTTTTTTTTTTTTATAAATTAAAAGATCATCCCAATTGTTCGGGACGGTTATACACTTAAGTAAAAGTCCACGATTTTATTGAAAAAATGATATAAATTGATTTGATTCGATTAAGTTCGGTCAGTTTTTAATATTATCTTGACATCCCTATGCAGAACAAAATAAATTTCTCTCATTTATCCTTATCCTTTCCCTTGTTAAATGATATATACATGATATGAAATAATTAGAAAGTAAAACTCAGCTAAATACAACCTTATTTTTTTTATTATTCTTTTTAACTAAGATCATTTAGAAGTGCGAGGCATGAAAAGTTCACTAGTATTATACAATTTTGTAGAACAGTATAAAACATATATAAATACCTCTAATGCACTTTTACATAAAATTGATACTTTGAGTACAATAAGTATATAATATTGCATATTGAGTGTACAAATGTTATTGCGAAAAAAAAGGGTTGTGAGAGTGCATACTGAAAATATGGTACGTAGATGCAATATTTTATGTTGAACGTTATATTCTTAAAAAGTTTCGTTGGGGTGGGGTTACAAGAGATGATGCATTTGTTTTGCAATAACAGTTGATCTTGTTTACTATTTTTTTCCCTAACATTCAACTAGTACGTTGGTGAAGGGTGGAAAAACTTATTTCTTCTCAACCCTAATTCCTTCTGATTATTAGCTACTGGAATGGCCAATTCGGCCGTAGGCCAGCCCCTTGTTGCTGGTCAGGCTTTGCCTCTCTATTCCGATATTTCGTTTCCAATACTTCAACATCCCAACAGTTTGCCGGCGAAGGAAGATAACAATGATGGACCCTCACAGGTTAGTCTTGGAAAGGTAAACTATGCTGAACTAGTTAAGGACTCAACGCCCCCATCGAAGAAATCATGGTGCGGTCCCACCAATCCAAATGAAACAAATTCAATACGTAGAAGGAGTGCCCAGAGTCACATGGACGTAGGAGGAAGTGAATAGAATGAATGTACTTGAGAATCTACAATTTGCAATTATTGGTAAATTCTCTTATGGATGGCCAGAACTAGATGATCTGAGAGTGCAGATTCCTAAGCAATTACATATCCAATGAGATTGTAATATTGGTCTGTTAAGGAATATACATATATTAATCAGATTAAGCCAGATGGAAGATTTCATTAGCATAATGTCAAAAAATGCTTATTACATTATTGCTAAAGATGGATATGCGTATCAAATGCGGCCGTTAATCTATGATGCAAATTTCAAACCAGAGGAGGAGACTACTCAAGCTATGGCTTGGATTTCTTTCCCGCAATTTTTGCCCACTTTTATGACAAAGAAACTTTGTTCTCATTAGCATCGGCTGTGGGGAAGCCAGTGCAATTGGACTTGGCAACAATTAATAAGACACGCCCAAGCTGTGCGAGAGTCAAAGTTCAGGTAGACCTTATTGAAAATCTTCCGAAGTGGGTGGAGATAAAAGTAATTAGTCCAGGAAAGCAGAGTACAAGGATTGAGAAGATCAAAATCCAGTATGACTTTTTACCTAAGTATTGTCGCACCTGCAAGCGGCAAGGACACAATGAAGAAGAATGTAGAACAATTCATCCTGAATTAAAATATGCTAGAGAACAAGAGGTTCAAGAGGAAGGGGAGCTACCTCAACGTCAGGATCAAGAGCAATATCAGAAGATCAACAAGAGACATAAAAAATTCATCAAAAAATGATGTCCAATTAAAAAGGTTTTCATCATGGATAGGACTGAAGAAGCAGAATCCAATGGTAAAAATATAGTGGCGACTGTCAATGCTTTTGACTGTCTGACCGATGAGACACAACAAGTTCAAATAGTTGTGGAAAATTATGAGCCAGACTCAATGCAAACATTAGACAAGGTATAGGTACAACAAAGCCAAATCAAAATACCAATGAAGAAACAAAATTGATACAGTGTATGAAGTATCCTCTACTGCTCAAGAGATTCAGGATAACAAATTAATTAGCAGCAATATGTGCAGCACACATGAGGATATTCAGGGCGAGCAATCAAAGATAGAAGAGGTGGACAAGACTACAAACCTCAAGGATGAGAAGTTAGCTCAAGAGAACAAGCAACTAATGCTTAATCAAAGCAACCAGATCAGTAGTAATAAAGAAGTAGATAGTAAGGATGGGGAACAATTAACATGTATTGGTGTCCAGCAGTCCACTGCGATTGCTAATGTTGAGTACCCTATACCACTACAGATGATATCTACAAGCCCTCAAGAGTCTTCAGATTGTACAACAATGGAGCACACATCTCCCCATTATTCCTTATACAGAGAAAGATTCTCCTATGCAAGACCTACATGAAATTGTTTCACATCAATAGTTGCATGAAGTTAATATAAGTGAAAGTACAGAAAGCAGGGTTGATGGGGTGGAGGATAAAGATGACCATAATAATAATATCAATTCTAGAATGATTGAAAGGGAAGCAGGATTATCTCCTCATGCAATCTCAAAAGGATTAAAAGGTAAAAATAAAGGGGAGAACAATGGTATGATAACAATAACATCACTGAAGAGGGGGGTTAAAACTGGTGTTAAATGAAGTACAAGCTCTTGTGTGAAACATTAGATCTGTGAGAACTCATAAGGCATTTCACAGAGTCCAAATGTTAAATAGACACCATAAGTTCTTCATGATTGCATTACTAGAACCATTTTAGGACACAAGGAATATTCAGAGTTTTAAGAGGAAGCTGGGGATGAAGTATGTTAATTATAATATTAATGGAAAGATTTGGGTATTTATACAAGATCATATACATGTGGGGGTGATTGCTGATTCTGAACAACAAATAACATTGCAACTAACCCTAGAGGATGGCATACAAATGGTTACTACCCTAGTTTATGCCAAATGCTCTGCTCTTGAAAGACTCATCTTGTGGGATGATCTTTATTCCATTCGGCATAATTTGACCCTTCCATGGATGGTAGGGGGCCACTTTAATGTTAGCATGAGTGATGAGGAGAAAATTGGGGGTCTACCTGTATATCCTCAGGAGTTTGAAGATTTCGCTTTCTGCATAAACTCATGTGATCTGTTTGATGTCCAGGTTATAGGAAGCCCATTCACTTGGTGGAATGGTAGGGATGATGAGGCTTGTATTTTCAAAAGACTTGATAGGATGGTGATTAATCAGGCTTTGGTGGATGTTGTTGGTGCTGTAGAGGTTCAACATTTGGCTAGAATTGGCTCTGATCATGCACCTTTACTTTTTACTTGTGGAGGAGATCTTAAACAGTTCCATAAACCTATTAAGTTTCAGAGTTTTTGGACAAATAGACATGATCTCAAAGAGGCTGTTAGGAGAAATTGGGTGGCTGAGAGTTCAGGAAATGTATTTATTGACCTCAAATCTAAGCAAAGGAGAACCAGACAGGCTCTGACTAAATGGAGTAAGGAAAAAATTGGGGATATTTTCAAGCAACTTATCATCAGAGAGGAAATTGTGAGAATAACAGAAGAATTGTTCAAAGAGTTCCCTACTGCCTCCAATAGAGTGGTTCTTCAAAAGGCCCAAGCTGAGCACAAGAAGTACTTGCAATATGAGGAGGAGTTTTGGAAACATAAGGCTAATTTGCAATGGTTTTTTTGAAGGGGATAGAAACACCATTTTTTCCCACTATTTGGTAAAAAGGAAGAAGAAAGAGGTTGGGGCTAAAAAGCATGTTACTGGAAGATAGAAGGTGGACTGAGGGTGATAATCAATTGGCTTCTGAAGCTATAAAGTTTTACCAACCTCAATTTACTGCTAATAATAACAATGCGGAATATTCACTTATTCAGAATATCCCTAAGCTGGTCTCAGATTCTGAAAATCAAGCACTGAATACAGTACCTACTGAGAAGGATATTAAAGGAGTTGTATTTGCATTAAATAGAGATAGTGCTTGTGGGCTTGATGGCTTTTCAGGTTTGTTTTATCAACATTGCTGAGATATTGTGGGTCTTGATGTTATCAAAATAGTGCAGGCGTTCTTTGAAGGTAATACTCTACCTAAATCTATTACTCATACTAATTTGGTCGTGCTCCCTAAGAAAGAAATCATACAGACTTTCTCAGACTTAAGACCAGTTAGTTTAAGTAATTTCTTGAACAAGGTCATCTCTAGAATCATACATGACAGGATAGAAGATTTTCTTCCTAAGATTGTCTCCCAGCATCAATCTGAATTTATGAAGGGAAGAAATATTTCTGAGAATGTATTGCTAGCTCAGGAGATAATTATTGATATAAGGAAGAAGGGAAAACCTGCAAATGTTGTTATTAAGCTTGATATGGCTAAAGCTTATGATAGAGTGAATTGGAGATTTTTTATTCGAGTGCTAGGAAGAATGGGGTTTAATAGTTTGATGTTAGATAAGGTTTGGAGGTTAATTGTAAACAACTGGTACTCCATTATTATTAATGGGCATTCTCATGGTTTCTTTCACTCTTCTAGAGGGGTGAAACAGGGTGATCCCCTATCCCCTGCTCTTTTTATTCTATCTGCTGAGGTGTTGACAAGAACTTTGAACAATCTATTTGAGGATAGAAAGTTCAAAAGTTTTGGCATGCCTAAATGGAGTGACAACATTAATCATCTTGCATATGCAGATGATACAATCATTTTCTCATCTGTTGATCCCATCTCTTTGAAATTGATTATGCAGACTCTTGAAAGGTATGAAAATGAATCTGGCCAGATGATTAATAAGCAGAAGAGTCAATTCTTTATGTACAGGAAGGCTGCCAGAGGGATCATACAAGAGGTGGAGAATATTACAGGTTTTACTAGAGGAGATTTCCCTATCATGTACTTGGGATGTCCCATTGGACATGCAAGAAAGAGGAAGGTTCATTTCTCTGAACTTATTAAGAAGGTACAAAATAAACTACAATTGTGGAAGGGGAAAGGTTATTCTTATCAATAGTGTCCTACAAAGTATTCCTATATATCTTTTGTCCTCCATGGTTCCTCCTAAGTGTGTGATTCATGATCTGCATAGAATATTTGCAAAGTTTCTATGGAACTTTAGGGAGGAGGGGAGAAATAAGCACTGGTATCTTGGGAAGATTGCTACTTACCAAAAAATGAAGGTGGTTTGGGATTCAGATCTCTTTTTGATATGTCAAAGGCTTTGTTTACTAAATTATGGTGACAATTTAGAACCAAAAAGTCTTTGTGGACTAATTTTCTATGGAACAAGTATTGTAAAACACATAGACCCCAAGTGGTACATTGGCAAAGGGGTTCTTAAGTCTGGAAACTTATGTTGGAAGCTAGAGATGCTATGGATCAAGACATATGGTAGGAAACAAAATGTGGTCATTCAAGTATTTGGTTTGATAACTGGACTCAATTAGGGGCTCTTTTCTATTATCTTCTTATATCAGACCAACACTATAATACTTATGAAGATGTCAAGCAGTTGTTAATACAAGGTAAGTGGAACAATGAACTATTGATGCAAATATTTAATGAAGAAGTGGTCAATCAAATTCACATGGTACTGGTAGCAGTAGGGAAATCAGAAGAATGGGATAAGACCTGGTGGATGTTAACAAGCAATGAAAAATTTACTATTAAATCTGCCTGGGAGTCATTAAGAAGGAGAAGTTCAGATCAGGAGGAGATGAAATTCATTTGGCAAAAGGGAATTCCATTCAAAATCTCCTTTTTCATATGGAGACTCTGGAAGAAGAGAATTTCCATTGGAGAAGTTTTGGTAAAAATCAAGGTGAAAAGTGAAGTGAAATATTGTTGTTGCAATAGTAATCATCAAGAAACTATTGAACATCTTTTTGTTCAATGTCCAAATGCTTTAAAACTATGGCAGATGTTTGCTGGGGCTGTTGGTTTGAAATGTTATGGTGTTCAGCTGAAACAAATGTGTGATATTTGGTGGAAGTTTGAGTGTGCTTCTAAACTTAAACCTTTGATTGTTGTTGTGCCTAGTTTTATTGGGTGGCAACTTTGGAAAAGAAGGAACAAAATAAGAAATGGAGGCAGGATATCTTTTATCTATATGGTGGGGGGAAATCAACAGAAACTTGGTTATGTTAGCCAAGTATTTGTACCCTTGGTTAGCTGATATTCCTGATAATTGGCCTTTAATGGTCAAGTTCTTTGAAGATTACAGACCAGTGATATCTTGTCAAGTGGTGAGATTGACATGTCCTGTAATGGGCTTCAAATGTAATACTGATGGAGGATTGGATTCTTTGACAGGCAACTTTTCTAGTGCATTTTGTATTAGAGATGTTGCAGGCAACTTTGTATATGTAGAAACAAGAAATATTGGGAAGGAATCAGTGTTGATGGCAGAAATGAAAGCCCTAATGTTTGGGCAAGAGTATTGCTGCACTCACAATGTAATGCATGTTGTTTTAGAAACAGATTCTTTGATATGTAAAAGGGTACTTGATGGAGTGTGGAAAACTCCATGGAGTATTGCAATTGTTGCAAACTACTTAAAGAGGGTATTAGCTATTAATTGGGGCCTTAGTCGAACATATTTACAGAGAGGGCAATCAAGTCGCATATTTTTTTACTAACATAATTTTTAGTTATGCAGGTCCAATGGTGAAAAAATTCAATTCTTTAAGAGAAATACCAAGTAAAGGAAGGGCATTGTTAGAACTCAAAAAACTGGGCACACAATATATGAGAATAAAGGAGTGTCAAAATAATATGGAATCTACAGCAAGCAACAGAACACCAAGAACAACAACCAATGATCCGATTAATGATTGAAGGGCAAGGCGTCAGATAGTCTCCGATAAAAGGATTGTTACCTGAAATCGGCATCTCCGATATGACATTTCCAGATCAGATTTCTTTGACAGTGGTATTAGTTCCTCTGGAGCTCAACCTGTTAAGAATGAAGAAATGGAAACCTAACTATGTCTTAGAGATGAAGATCGATCCCCGAGAATTTTGATTCTGCCCATCGGTAGAAAAGGAACCCGCGATTTAGTGGTAGAAGAAGTCTTCATTGAGTATGAATTCATGGTATTCGTGAGACTTGTGAACACCTAAGGTGAATATCTACTCGACCGCAAAATTGTGCTTCCAAAATCTCCAATGCCAGCTTGAAGATCTCTTCCATGGTGAGTTGGTGACTTTTCAAGCTTCCAGAGCTACTGTCTCTTTCCTTTTTTAGTTTTGTCTTCTCTATTTGTGTAATTAGATATTGCTTAAATTAAGTTTGGGCTTGGGTCACTTTTGGACCCAAGCCATGTAAATTGTTTACACCATTTTATTTTTTAGTCAATAAATGGGCTCGACCCAATCCATTTGCAAAAAAAAAAAACAAAAAAAACTAGTACGTTGGCTTCATACAGAATTTTCCAATCTACTATGGTTGCTTAATAATAAAGGTACAAACGAAGAGTTATCCAATTTCTTGTCTCATATGAAAGGGAAAGAATTTGAATAGTCCATAGCAATGGTGTATTGCAAGTTTGCAGCAAAAGCATAGGATCTGAACTTATTTGCATCCATTGATTTACAGAAACAAGAATCCCTCCTACACTAACTATATTTACATGCTAGCTCAACTACCTACTTAAGTAAATCAACAGCAAATCACAAAACTAGATATTAACTAAGATGAGCAAATGGAGTCCTAACAAGCCAAAAGGAGCTAATATTGATGCATATTTCCACAGGAATAACCTTGACTAGTTTATTATTCTTCAGTAAACTGATAGAAGCATCTACAGTATCCCCAAGCCTCATGGATCTCATGATTTATTTGGCAACGGTGGTCGAGGTGGAAGGATTAAGCTCGCAAGTTCGTCATTTAGCTTTACAGGGAGGGGTGGCATCTGCTTCATTATTTCTGGCATATCGTTCAAGCTGCAACAAATAGTTTTCTTAGAATGCAGTAGAAACACAACCAAAAAAAAAAAAAAATATCAAGTAGAATTTCATTGAAGGTTACCAAAAGACTTTGTCAAATACTTTTGTCTACAAGTTCTTAAGGAGACACATTGAAGCAAACATTTCAGTTGAGGGCGATCAAGAAATCATGCATAAAAACATCCTGTCAGTATAAAGTAAAAAGACATACTCCCTCTGTTCCTAATTACTTGTCCACTTTTGAATTGACACACCTATTAAGAAAACAATAATTGATACAGTGAGTTTACCATTTTACCCCTATTAATTATGAAGTAGATGAATTAAAAACTAGTTCTACCATTTTCAAAGTAATTAATTGAGGGTATAATGAGTAATTTTTTTTTGTCCTTTCTTGATTTGTCAAAATGGACAAGTAATTAGGAGTTCTACCATTTTCAAAGTAAACATTGAAGCAAACATTTCAGTTGAGGGCGATCAAGAAATCATGCATAAAAACATCCTGTCAGTATAAAGTAAAAAGACATACTCCCTCTGTTCCTAATTACTTGTCCACTTTTGAATTGACACACCTATTAAGAAAACAATAATTGATACAGTGAGTTTACCATTTTACCCCTATTAATTATGAAGTAGATGAATTAAAAACTAGTTCTACCATTTTCAAAGTAATTAATTGAGGGTATAATGAGTAATTTTTTTTTGTCCTTTCTTGATTTGTCAAAATGGACAAGTAATTAGGAACAACTAAAAAAGGAAATGTGGACAAGTAATTAGGAACAGAGGAAGTATTAACTAATCTGGAGATCAACAGGAGTCAAAAGACATTCACGAATTGCTAAATGCTCATCATAACAGTTGCTCCCTCCATTCCTATTTTTGTGATACAGTTTGAATGTGCACAAAATTTAAGAAAGAAAGACTTTTGAAACTTATGGTTTAAGACAGCATATAGATATTTGTGTGGCTATAAATCATCTCATTAAGATAAATTGAAAGTTTAAAAGTCAAAATCCCTTTTAAATATAGAAAGGTATAATTCTTTTTGGGACAAACTAAAAAAGAAACTGATCATGTAAATTAGGACAAAGGAAGTACAAGTACAAGCCATAAATGATGCAAATAGATTACATAGGAATGAGAAAAATAAGATAAAAGAGCACGCATGCAAAAGTATCACTTAATAAAGCATGTATTCCCCTGCAACTAAGATTCCTTTATGCCAAAGAGATGGCATAAGATTCACTGCATGTACTCACTGCAAACAAAAGCATGCACGCAAACAACTAACTACAGTGAAAAGGGAAAGAATAATCCAGAACATACTCATTTAAGATGGTGAAGATATTGTTTCGAGCTTGAGTGAAAAGGTTAATGTTTTCTTGGATCTGCATGGAAACCAAAAAAAAATGTTAATACTACCAATAACCAAAGGACAAATGATGCTTTGCATTGCAAATTATGAGGAACAATCCATCCACATGGATTTAACACAGAATACAACTGACTTGACCTTAGTACAGCATAATAGGAGTAATTGCAACGTACTATGCAGGGGGTGCGTGAAATAAAAAGAGGGCATCTCACTGGCAAATATTTATTCAAAATTAAAAGGGTGTAGCACACCCAATAAACATACAGAGAGCTATAGGAATGATGTTTACTGATTATACTGCTGATATTTAAGGGAATCGGTAACAGATAAAATCAGAGAAAGTAAGAACAGGGGAGGGTACGAGAGATAGAGAGAGCACAAGCATGTGGGGAAGGAAGATTCTAACAGATTTTCCTGCCTATAAAATGCTGCCACTATACTATTTAACTATCCCCAAAATTTTATTCAATAACCACCCAAGGCCATCATTCCGTGCCTCATACAAAGTCCAATCCTTGTGATTGTCTCCTCTTCTTGCTTCTAAAGATTTAACTGGCCAAATATTTTCTTCCATGGTTAGCCCATCTCCCCTGCAATTCCGTCTCCACTTTCTTGCATGACAATACCCCCAATAAGAACCTTTTCATCAAGGTTCGATAAAACAGTTTGCTCATTCCTGTACTTCAATGGTGTAATTTGATGGTCAGGCATTCCAACATCTTTGTAGCATGGAAACATAGAAAACATGGTAATTCAAGCCTCATTTGGTAAATCCAGTTCATAGGCAACGTCTTCAATTCTCTTAAGAACCTTAAATAGACCAAAGTAACATCTTCCAAACTTATGGTAGGGTTGCAATCTCATAGACTGCTGTCTATAGGTATTTAATTTCACAAATGCCCGTTCTCCTACTTTAAACTTGATATGGTGTTGCCTCTTATTAGCAAATTCCCTCATCCTTTGATGAGCTTTAATAAGATTGTGCTTTAGCAAATCCATCACTGCATTACGTTGAAGCATATACAGCTCCACCAGTTCAAAGGCACTACTGCTCATGACATATCGAACAATAGTAGGAGGTTCTCTAGCATAAAGGGCCTGGAAACCTGTCATCTCGGCAACTTTCTAGTACGTTGTATTATACCAATATTCGGCGCAAGGTATAGGTGTCCATTCATGAGGGCTGTCACCCATGAAACACCGAAAATACTGCTCACAGCACTTACTGAGAGCTTCAGACTGACCATCCATTTGCAGATGATATGCAGTGCTCATAGATAGGGGTTTTCGTTGGAACCGGTGAATTTTTTCCAGAAGAGAGTCCATAAGTTTGGGATCACAGTCTGTGACAATGACCTCGGGATGCCCATGTAGCCTAATAATTTCAGAAGCAAACGAAGAAGCCATAGTTTGAGCTGTTAAGGTAGAAGGAAAGGCAATGATTGCCCATATTTGGGTTAGCAGTCAACCAATGTCAAGATTGTTTCCTTCCCTTCGACTCCAAAAGGCAAGTAATACATTGGTACCTCCTCAAACACTAGGGCTGACACAGTAAAGGTTGTAAAATTCTTGCTGGCTGTTTGAGCAATTTTTCATTTGTTAACGTACTTGGCAAGCAACAAAAGCCTGAACATCCCAGAGCATTCATTTCCAAAAGAAATTGGATGAGATGAGATGAAAGGTGCATGACACACCAGCATGGTTACCAAAAGGAGTAGAGTGGAACTAATGAAGTAATCGTGTAAATGAGTCCCATGAAAATAGTGGGCATAGTAGGGCCAACCCAAAATCCAAACTTTTTGGATATTTAATTTGGACTTTGGATTTTATTTTTAAAACTAAGGATTTTGGATTGGATATTGGATTTATGCCTTATATTCAGTCCTCTCCATATCATGTGTCCTAGAGCTAATAAGTCCAATTTCCAAAGGTCCAATAGATTAGCACTCTATGGCCCTAACCATTATAATTTTAAGTCCAATTTGAAATTGCACGACATGACCAGTAAGGTGGCCTCAATCCTTGCTAACCGTAGAAAGTTAATACATTCTAACTTGATTTTAAGTTTTGTGCACTGTCAGTGTATAGTTATTTTACACAATCCGGTAGCATTGACCTGCTATAGCAGGTTATTACCTTTTTACTTAAGTAATTTGCCCCCTCTCTTAATCTCTCTCTCTCACCCTTTCAAAACATCCATTTCCTAGGTCTCTCAAATTTTACAAAGATCTAATCATTCATTTATGTTCTCTGCCTTCATGTGCCCCATGTGTATAATGTTCACCTGAAATCTTGATGTGCTCTGACTGTTATATGATGATTTTCCAATAAAGTTTCAATATTATTACATGGCTTAATAATATGATTTAAGTTTCCTTTTCTACAAGTTCTCTATGTATTCAATTTGCATGATTGATTTCTATTATAAGGCATTTTGAATTAGATCAAATTGAAGGGACCTTAATTCAAACTAAGGAGGACCTATAATCAAGAAGTTTCTAGAACCTAATTATATTTCCATGATCAACAAATGAGCCAAAACCTTTATAGCCAAAACCATGATCAACAAATGCTGAGAATTTGACATGAAATTATCAGTAGTAAACAAATTGGAATTCTGCATACTTAGTTAAGAGTATAAATAGGATTCTACTTGCCTTTGATGTTTTTTTTTTTAAACTATAATTATATTTAAAAAGATAATAAGTATTACTACTATGTACTAAACAAAGTTACCGTGGTTAATTAGGTTAGTTAGCTTTTGAGATTACCTGATGGTGTAAGAAGTTTAGTACACTGACCCTGACGGTGCACAAAAAATATTCGCCACCTAAAAATCAAAGGCCTCAGGGGTTGACCAAACCATCCTAATTCCACTACATCGACTTGTGATGTGACATGGGATGAGAGAAGCTAGTAGCAACATGAGGTAAGAGGAGCTTGGTGCAACAAGTACGAGAAGATTCCACCATGGGAGGATGGGAGGAAAGAGGTGAGACGACAATGTGGACATATGGAACACGTCTTGTATCCATCATCGATTGTTATCCATAGAAACTCAAAATTATGCTTATTCGCGAAAATCCAGGTTGGGTTTCACGGGTCTACCTACGAAGGGTCATCAAGGGAGGGGTTCTTAGTGGCCACTATGGTGGACAAATTATTAAAAGCACCAAGCATAACACACCCAATAAACATACACAACGAAAATTACAGGAACAAGGTTTATTGATCATATTGCAAGCTTTACTGTATTCGGTAACATATAAAAGAAGAGAAAGTGGGAAAGGGGAGAAATAAAGAGAAAGGGAGCGCAAGTGGGAAGGAAGATTCTAATAGAATTGCCTGCCAACAAAATATTGCCACAATACTATTTCACTATTCCTGTTTATTACCCATTTACATACCTAAGCCCATCAACCGGTGTGTCATACATAGTCCAATAATCTTTGTGATGGTGTGCGTTCTCTTTTGTCTTCTCCACACAATTTAACTGGACCAATATTTGCTTCCACAACTAACTTGTCATCCCTTGCAGGTCTGTCTCCATTTTCTTCATGCCAAGGGATCTTGCTAGCAAATATTAACAGGCGAATAACGAATGAAGCTCAATGTGTTCAAAAATCTTTACCACTCTTGATTTTTTTGAAACTGGTAACAATCTTGTACGGGTACATATCCATCTATCTTTACCACACTTGATCTGAGCCAAAAGGTCGAGAAACGTACTACTATTGAATATCTTTATTAGTGATACAAATCTCTGGATTTGAATTCAAAGAATAATTTCTCTCATGAATTCTAGATCCTTAACTACACACAGGGTTCGCAGAAGTCAAAGGCAATCAAAGAAAGCATGTAGACTACAGAGTTTCTGATTTCTTATCAGCAAAAGGACTTCCAAGAATAGAACATAATGAATACAACACTATCTCTTTAAGAATTGAACCTTGCCACTGCAGGAGACAAGAATGAGACCAAGGTCTAGTTTACCTCAATTCCTCCCATTGGAGGCAAGGTTTATTTATGTAAGCTGGTTTTCCTTCATACCAACGAATACTTAAATATGCCCCCAATAAAATAATCCAAGTTTATATTCACAGAAAAGAGATCAGAGGTAAATTATTAAGTTTTTCACGGAAATAATATTTCCTTCATCCCAATTTTTATGACACTTTCTAGTACATCTTAAAATGTTTGACATGATTAATGCAACTCTCATTCTTTCAAAATTCAAATTCATTTAACCAATTCAACTCATGGTTTGATGTCTCCCCCGTCCTAATGACTTGCCAATTATTTTTAAGAATCTCTTGTTCTCTTACTAATATAATAAGCAAGTCAAATTTCCTCAAAACTCCATTATCATTCAAACTACATCACATTAACATATAATCAAATGGAGTAAAAGAAAAAACAGAAAATGACTCTTATGGCTTGTTCATGTATTTGGTCCATTACCATTTTGTCACCTTTCACAGAAAAGAAGGTGAGGTAGGTAGGAATAAAATTGTCAGAAGCATCAGCTGACCTTAAAAACAGTAAAATTTGCAGATATTTGATCCAATGCCTGAGCGTTTTGCTCAAGAAGCTGTCCAGTGGTACCACCAATGGCTGCAAAAATTACAAGATAGACACATATTCCTCAGAAATTCCACCAAAAAATAGAAGAGAAACGAAAGAGAACTCAGAAAATATACAAGGTTACTTTACAGTTGCATATCACAACAGAAATACTGATTGTTCTTTTTATTCCTTTATTCCATTTTGCATCTAGTGAGTATTGCAAGTGCACAGCGAAAAAGAGCATTCCACGATTAATTCATGGAAAAGGACAGCAGATATTCTCCATGTTACATGATATCCTCTCCATACTACATGCTATCTTCTAGGCTACATTCCTCTTTACTGCATATCAAATTTCGATAAGAATAGAGAAAATACTTTTCTTATTATTCTCCACACTAAATGAAATCTTCTACGCAATCACTGAGGGACTAGTTCTTCCAAAGTGATAAGCAGCATTCCTGATTATTTCCAATGTTATAAACTTCTGAAAATCATGACTTGGCTTTTCAAAACACACAAGTTAGATTCTCAAAAAAAGAAGTTAGAAGGAAGGAGGGACAAAGTCTCTAGTAACAACACTTAATTCTGCATGAAGACTACAGTTATGGAGTAACTATTAAAAATAAGAATGGAGGACGGTAACACTTAAAGGAGATCTAGTTTAAGTTTTTCACTATCATAAAATAGATTCCCGCTGTTTAATCCATGTGAGAACAATTTGATTATCTTTGTTAAATCCTATAGATTAGCACAACAGAAGTTTAGAGGATTCCCCTAGCCCTAGGTCGTGGAGTTCAAAGTACTTGATAAATGTCAACTTTCAGAAATACTAAATTGGCAGATAATCAGACATGTCAATAGAGATTCGCACTTCACTAGGAAAACAGATGAAAATTAGATGATTGAGCTTATTGAGTTTTGCATCTCAACTGTTCTAGCTTTGAGCATTTACTTTATGTGCTTATTTTCAACAGACGTATCCGAGAACAAGTGTAATCTCAGGGAAACCTCAATAAAAGCATACCTTATGGGAAGAAAGAGAAGTTGAATTCTAATGTCTAAAGGCCTTTGTATATTCACCAAGCCGTCATGCACAACTAATGCCACAAATTATGCTCTCAGATTAGGCATGAAGCAGGCATAAGGTGATGTGCTAATCATATTCCCTATCCATTTCATCTTTCCAATTACATAAACTTTCCTCTACATTCAATTCCAGGCATGTCTATCTAAACTCGCACACAAAAGCAAGACTCCCAACATGGTTCTTTTGATATCTCGTTCTCAAATTTCACTAGACTTTTTAAATGTAAACTCAAAAGAGTGAATAAGGAGCAACCTTTGTAGGAAATTCCGTCATCACTGTCCATTGACATAACAGATTGAGCATAGGGAGGACCATTTGCACGATTAGCCACATGAGAAGATTTTGGCATAGAATCAGTGACCTTTTCCTACAATCAAAAAACAAGGGAAGTATGACAAAGAAGTGTTATTATTCGACAAAAGTACCAAACAGGAGAATCATTAAAATGCTGCCAAATAAGCATAATTTTCTGTAAGAAGTTGTAGCTCAATTGCAAATAATTTTTTTTCCTCGGTTTGAAAAAAAATGAATGATCCACAAGTAACTTGAGCAAATATCTCAATTAACATCCACTAAGCTGTTCAAAAGAATCTGGACTTAAAAGAAATCATGGCACCAGTTAAAGATGTGCACAAGCCCTTAGCATTCAATGAGGACTTATGAATCTGGTATTGAAATAAACCATAGATGCATAGCAGTCCAAGAAGGCGCATACACCATTAGACATTCAATCAGAACTTAGATAAAAGTGTGAGTGTCATTTTTTCCCTAAGAAATTAAGACTGCAAGATTTTATAACCCCCAGATTTTGGGCCATTCAACCAAATGAAGGCTTAAATAAGGGTGAGTAGCTCTAACAAGCACTGAAGCACAGAGTTTTGTGTATCAAGAACGACAAAATTGGAACAAGCCCTCCATTTTTTCTCAATCATCAAAACTTACAACCTGCAAATCAAAGAGGAAAGGCCATGATTTTTGTTAGGGTGGTTTAAGTCCCACATTGGTTGGGGAATGACCGGTGATCTGCTTATATGGACTTGGGAAATCCTTCCTCATGAGCTAGCTTTTGGGGGTGAGTTAGGCTCAGGTGCCATTTCAGATCAAGACCCATCTCACCCGATGTTGGGCCCCCAATTTAAATTGTCCATGCTTGAAATGTCCAGCCCTGGACGTGAGGTGAGGTGTTAAAGAATGAATAAAGTCCCACATTGGTGATCTCCTTATAAGGCTTGGGCAATCCTCATTTCTTTGAGCTAGCTTTTAGGGTATGAGCTAGGCCCAGAGCCTAATTTTACATGGTATCATAATAAAGTCAATTCCCATTTGGGCTCCTAGTCCAAGCTCCAGTTGGGCTTGGGCATGAAAGGAATGTTAAAGTAGGTTAAAGTCTCACACTGATTGGGGAGTGAACCGGTGGTCTGCTTATATGGACTCAGTCAATCCTCCCATCATGAGTAAGTTTTGGGGATTGAGTTAGGCTAAGGTGTCATATCTTTATAAATTTATTCTAAGTTGCTCAAATTTGACTGTGGGTGTCTGATGCGGGTGCAGATCTAGAGGTCGGGCCCTCTTTCAGAGATACGAATCCATGTATGAATACGGGTGCAAGGATTCAACAAAATTAATTGAATTATCAAAAAATAGAGTTATAAAACCAAAATTATGAGATATTATGTGGAGAACTTGAGGAGAACATATTGATCCAGAGGAGAATCTTGGAAGGAGATAAAAGGAAAGGGAGTGACAATAGGAATTTATATATACCAAGGTGTTCCATTTTCTTCAATTTCACCTTAACTTTTTTTTTTTTTTGAAACAGGTAACTTTGTATATTACTACAACCAGTACATAGGCAGTACTGAGCCATATTTACAATAAGATCATCAAATCCAGCTATCTGAACCTAAATTGAGTCTACTACATTAATTAGGGAGATAGTGTCATTTGAGTATAATTGATTACACCAAAAACACAGTAGCAACAAGCAATTAAGCTTGACTTTTTGCATGCTATTTTCTATACTATCAAAACATCTGGAATTCCTCTCCTTCCATATTGCCCACCAAATGCTAGCAGGGACAATTCTCCATCTCTCTCTGCTCTTAGACTGCATTCCAGCTTCTTCGCAACTCTGAATGGCTTCAGTGATCTTGCTTGGCATTACCCATGACATGCCCTAGAGATTTAGGAATAGTCTCCACAGCTGGCTAGTTACTCTACAGTGTAGAAAAAGATGGTTAACTGTCTCAGCAGTTTCCCCACAAAATAGGCACATTGAGCACAATGGAATCCCTCTCTTCATTAGGTTGTCTTGGGTCAGAACTGCTTCCTTAGCCAATAACCACACAAAACATGATACTTTGAGGGGTATTTTGGATTTCCAGATTCCTTTCCAAGGCCAGTTAGTTGTCAACTGGTAGGAGTTGTTCAACCAGTTATAAGCACAATTCACCTTGAAAATACCTTTTTTGTTGCCCTTCCACCATAAAGTATCCTGACCACCCTCCAATCCGTTGAGTGGACCAATGGTGTTGTAAAAATCAGCAACTCTCTGAATCTCCCAATCATTTAAGTGTCTTCTAAAAATGAAGTTCCACCCTTGAGGAGACCAGTGATCAAGTATGGACTTGTGCTGGTGTGACACTAAGGTACTAATATCTGGAAACTCTGTTTCCAGCCTGCCAGCCTCATGCCATACATCCCTCCAGAAGTCGGTTCTTTCCCCATTTGCCACTTTGATCCTTGTATTTTTTTTAATTCATCCCACAAGGATCTAATGGACCTTCATACACTTACTCCATAAGGTGTAGTAACAGTTTTGGTCATCCAGTAATCTTCCCCTTCATACTTTGCACTAATGACTTCCTTCCAGTAGGCTTGATTTTCATTGCAAAACCTCCACAACCATTTCATTCTGAGAGCCTTGCTCTGATCAAGTTCTTGATACCCAATCCCCCTGGTCTCTTTCCCACTATTACAACATCCCATTTAACCAGGTTATAACTCTTTTTCTCATTATTTCCCTGCCACAAAAACTTTCTTCTGATTTTGTCCGATCTGTCAATGACTATCTGAGGAATTGGAAACACTGACATCATATAAGTTGGGAGGGCATCAAGGACAGAATTTATCAAAGTAAGTCTCCCGCCTCTGGACAAATATTGTGATTTCCACCTTGCTAACTTCATCTCACACTTTTCTACCACCTTGTTCCAAATCTAATAAGACTGAGAACTGGCTCCCAGAGGCATCCCTAAATATGTTGTTGGCGAAACACCTATTTCCCCTCCCACTATTGCATTTAGATACTCCATGTTTTGCACTTCATTGATAGGGTACAAATAGCTTTTCCTCCAATTGATGTGCAGACCTGAGAACCCCTCAAAAAGCACCAAAATCACCCTTAAAATCTTGAGTTGTCCTTCTTCAGCATCACATAGAATAAGGGTATCATCTGCATATTGCAGATGAGTCACTTCCATACTGTTATCTCCATTTATGCCAACCTCAAAACCACTCAACCAACCCCTCAACTTTGCAGTTTTGATCATGCTATTCAGACCCTCCATAAAAATTGAAAACAGAAAAGGAGATAGGGGGTCTCCTTGTCTGAGTCCCCTTTGTGCACTGAAGAATCCAGCAGGGGATCCATTAATGAGGACTGAAAACCTCACTGTGGAGATGCATTGTTTGATCCACTGGATCCACTTCCTTCCAAAACCCATCCTCTCCAGAGTATTCAACAAGTATTCCCAATTTACATGATCATATGCCTTCTCCATGTCAAGCTTACACAAGATTCTTGGCTTCTTTTGTTTCTGTCTAGAGTCCACAGTCTCATTAGCAATTAATACCGCATCCATGATTTGTCTACCTTTGATGAAAGCCATTTGCTGAGAATCCACTAGTTTGGCCATGACCCCTTTCATTCTCTCTGTTAGAACTTTGGCGAACAGTTTGTAGATACTTCCAATCAAGCTAATAGGCCTGAAGTCTTTCAATTCTTTGGCACCTTTCTTCTTAGGAATCAAGGTTATGAAGGTGGCATTCAAACTCTTTTCAAAAACTTCCTGATCATAGAAGTTTTGAAAAGCTTCCATGATATCACCCTTCACCACCTCCCAACATTTAAGGAAGAATCCCATAGTGAAACCATCAGGGCTAGGGGCTTTATCAATTGCACACATCTTCAAACAGTTTAGAACCTCACATTCCTCAAAATTTCTTTGTAAATGCATCTTTTCCTCACCATTAAGCGTGGGGCAATTGTTGTTCCTGAATGCAGGTCTCCAACTGTTTGTTGCAGTGTACAACTTCTTGTAAAACTTTACAATTTGCCCTTCTATTCTTGAAGGATCCTGAGACAGTTCCCCTTCTATTACCAGTTGATCGATGTTATTGTATCTTTTGTGAGCATTGGCCATTTTGTGGAAGAACTTGGTGTTCCTATCCCCTTCTTTGAGCCATAGTGATCTGGATTTTTACCTCCATGAGATTTCCTCATTTTTTAGTAACTCCTCATATTCTAGTAAAGTTGAGTTCTTGCTTGAAATCTCCCATTCTGATAATCCTCTGCCCTTCATGATCTCATCAAACTCAGATAGTTTTTTAAGAAGAACTCTACTTTTTGATCCTCGATTCCCTTGTTCACTCATGCTCCAATCCTTAAGTTTGGTTTTTAGAGCCTTAAGTTTTGAAGCAAGAATAAAGTCAGGTCTCCCGGAGAAGTTAAAAGAATGCCACCAGCTACTGATTCTATCAGTGAACCCTTCTGTGCCAAGCCACCAATTTTCAAACTTAAAGTGCTTCTTCTTTTTGTTCCATACACCCCCTTGTAATGCTACAGGACTATGGTCTGGTATGAGTCTCTGTAGAACATTTTGCCTTATGTTATTGAAGCTGACATCCCACTCTTCTGATATCAAAATTCTATCAATTCTAGAGGCTGCCTCGAGATTGTCCCCTTTGAACCACGTGTAATTGTTGTCTTCTAGCTGTAGGTCTACCAATTTCAGGTCTTCAATAACATCTGAAAATTCTTTCATGCCTCTGGTTTTTCTCTCACAATTTCTTTTCTCTGAGATGAACCTTACTACATTAAAATCACCACATACAGCCCAAGGTCCTTCTATTATTCCCCTTATAGCCCCCAATTCCACCCAAACAGACCTTCTTTCTATATAACAATTAGGGGCATACACCCCTGTGATATGGCAAGAGTAGTTATACAATTGAGACTCAAATTTACAAGTCAAAGTGTACATATCAGTTTCCACAATGTCGCCTTTCCAGGCCCTATTGTCCCATAACATTAAAATTCCCCCTCTAATTCCACTAGCCTCCAAACTTGCATATTTGATCCATCTACCTCCCCAGATTTGTCCAACTTTTTCTTCCATATTCCCCTCTAATTTGGTTTCTTGCAGACAAATGATATCTGCATTCCACCCCTCCATCACACTCTTAACCAATCTTCTTTTGTCCCTATCATTCAGTCCCCTCACATTCCATGTGACTAACTTGAATTTCATTTATTACATATAGTCAGATTTCTCCCCTTACTCCTATTCCCACTATTTTTGAACTTAACATCAAAATTCACTAGGCTTTTCAATTCTTGGGAACCTCGAAGTCTTGTTTTCTTGCACACTGTTTCTGGTTTCATTCTTCTTGCTTGTCTCGCACTATCCACTTGTAATAGCAGTTCAAGGGCCTCTTCTTCATGACCCTGGAAATCAGCCCCCAGAACCTTCCCCAACTTGATTAAGTTTTGTTGTACCCATACTGATGTCTCCCTTTCTTTATTTCTGACCACTTCTTGTTGTCGAGTCTGTAGTGGTTCTGCCTCTTCTATCTCCCACTCCCCCACTTCAGTGATCGATCTTTGGTCTCCTGTTTTTGAAGTTCTGATGTCCTCCACTTCTGTATCAATCATGTTCGTATCATTCTCTTCTATTTCAATCAAGTGGTGCAGTGATTCGATTATTGTTTCTCCCACCATGTTTGCCATCTCCTTTTCCTCATGAATAATCTGATTTTCCAGCTGCATGTGTGTATTTTCTGTTTCTCGACAGTGTCGCGATTCAACAAAATCAAGAGATATATTAGAACTTTCATCTTCTGGGTCTTTTCCTAAAATATCATTGAAAATCACTTGGCTTGAGTAATCAGGCCCAAGTTTTCTGGAAACTCTTTTCCTTGTATTGGGCTGCTGATGGACGCCCAATATTCCCAATATTTCCCCCTCATTTAAATGAGGCATGTGCCTCTCACATGCTTCTCTTCTTTCTTCATTGTCAGCTGTGAGCCAGGATCCACCCACATGTTCTCCAGCAGGGAAATCCCTTGAAATAAGGGATTGAGTACCCTTTTTGCAGACTTTGCAGACTTTGCAGCCTATGAACCTCTGGGTAAAGGAGGGGATTGTACTTCTCTTGTTTTCTTCTCCAGGAACACCTTTCCCAATTTCCAGCAGCATTTCAACTCTCACGTGACTCTCCGCCCATATTGGGAAATGGTAAACGACCCCATACCTGGAGACGGAGACTTCTTTGGGTATGTTTCTTCCATCATTTTCTACCAAGATTCTCGCCCACATCATATGATTCTTCAGTTCTGTCTCCTCCTCTGTAGCAAGCCATCCTCCACAAAGGTTTCCAATTTCTTGGAACACTTGACTTGACCAAAGATGGAGAGGGATACCAATGATTCTAACCCATGTTTCCTTTGTCAGGATGTTGTTGGAGGTGCAACCTACCAACGGAAACCACCATTCCAGGTTGAACCTTTGGTTCTTCCAATTCCATTGCCCTTGTAAGGTCTGTTCTGCCATGTTCCTGTTGGGGAATTCAAAGAGAAACTTTCCTCCATACATCTCATAAATGTTAACACTGAAAGCCTTTTTCCATAACAAGGATGACCATCGTCTGACCTCTGACAGTGTACGTCTCTCCTTATTTCCCCCTTCCAGATGTCCCACTAGACATCTCTTCAATAGCCCATTCTCATGACTTTCCATTTGAGATAGTACTTCAATATTTTCCTCCAAGCTGTTTGTCTCTGCCTCTCTGATGGATTTTGACAGCCATTTACTATCCTTTACAGATCTAGCGTAGGGGTAGGAAGCTTCAGTAACTCTTGGTGGACCTGCCTTTTCCAAACTTTTGGGGAATTTAATGAAGCGTTCAATCTTGAGAGCTGTTAGAATAGAGATAAGTATTTCCTACTTAGAATAGGAATAGGAATAAGAATAGGAATCCTAGTTGGAAAAGGATTCCAATGTAGTGTCTATAAATAGGGTCTCAATGTAACAATTTAGATACAGAATTCAATAATATTTTTCTCATATATTTCTCACATGGTATCAGAGTATTGGTGAGAACAAACAAGTCACCGTATGTCTATGTCGAATTCCGGTGACTGTTGGGTCTGATTTTGTTAGTCTTTTTTCTTTCTGTGGGTGTTGTGCGAAAACCAACACCACCACGAGGCTCGGAAAGCTCCTGCGATCAAACCCCAGTCAGAACCACCGGAAAACAACACCCCAGGCGCTTTCACGCGCCGATCGGAGGTGGTAATTTCCGGCGAGATCGGGCTCACGCGCAGGCGCGTGAGGGCTTTTCTAATCATATTTTTTGAGAATTTTTTTGACGTTTGTGAATTAGATCTGGGGAATCTGTAACGGAGCATGCTGTAAAGGAATTTGAAGAGGTAAGATAGTAAAGGCCTTGTGATTCATGTCATGCGCCGGACCCTGCTCCTACTACGGACTTGCCTCCTCCTAGCCAACCGCTTGCACTTCAAAAAGGTATACGATCCACTCAAAATACTAACCCTCATTATACCTTCTTGAGTTATCATCGTCTATCATCACCCCATTATACCTTTGTATCGTCTTTGTCCTCTATCTCCAATCCTAAGACTACAGGTGAAGCACTTTCTCATTCTGGATGGAGGCAGGCTATGGTTGATGAGATGTCTGCTTTACATAAGAGTGGTACTTGGGAGCTTGTCTCCCTTCCTGCAGGTAAATCTACTGTTGGTTGTCGTTGGGTTTATGCAGTCAAAATTGGTCCAGACGGTCAGGTTGATCGACTTAAGGCTCGCCTTGTTGCCAAAGGGTATACTCAGATATTTGGGCTAGATTATAGTGACACTTTCGCTCCTGTGGCTAAAATAGCATCTGTTCGTCTTTTTCTATATATGGTTGCCGTTCATCATTGGCCTCTTCATCAGTTGGACATTAAGAATGCTTTTCTGCATGGTGATCTTGAGGAAGAAGTCTATATGGAGCAACCACCTGGTTTTGTTGCTCAGGGGGAGTCTAGTAGCCTTGTATGTCGATTGCGTAGGTCACTCTATGGTCTGAAACAGTCTCCTCGAGCTTGGTTTGGGAAGTTCAGCACAGTAATTCAGGAGTTTGGCATGACTCGTAGTGGAGCTGATCACTCTGTGTTTTATCGGCATTCTGCACCAAATCGGTGT
>NW_006238979.1:694921-701252 GCF_000226075.1 Solanum tuberosum | reverse complement strand
TTATCAGTCTAGATAAGGTATTGTTATTTCTCAACGCAAGTATGCCTTAGACATTCTTGAGGAGACAGGAATGATGGGATGTAGACCTATTGACACTCCTATGGATCCGAATGTTAAACTCCTTCCAGGAAAGAGGGAGCCACTTAGTAATCCTGAAAGGTATAGATGGCTAATTGGAAAGTTGAATTATCTCACAGTGACTAGACCTGACATCTCTTTTTGTGTGAGTGTTGTAAGTCAGTTTATGACTTCCCCTTGTGATAGCCATTGGGAAGCAGTTGTTTGTATTCTGCGATATATAAAGTCAGCTCCAGGTAAAGGACTACTCTTTGAGGATCAAGACCATGAGCATGTCATTGGATATACAGATGTTGATTGAGCAAGATCACCCTCTGACAGACGTTCGACATCCGGATATTGTGTTTTAGTAGGAGGTAATTTGGTGTCGTGGAAAAGTAAGAAATAGAATGTGGTTGCTCAATCTAGTGCAGAATCAGAATATCGAGCAATGGCGACAGCAACTTGTGAGCTAGTTTGGATCAAAACAGTTGCTAGGAGAACTAAAATTTGGCAAAATTGATCAGATGGAACTTGTGTGTGATAATCAAGCGGCTCTTCATATCGCATAAAATCCAGTGTTTAATGAAAGGACTAAGCACATTGAGATTGATTGTCACTTTGTCAGAGAAAAGATACTCTCGGCTGATATTGTTACGAAATTTGTGAAGTCAAAATGATCGGCTTGCAGATATCTTCACCAAGTCCCTCACATATCCTCGTATTAATTACATCTGTAACAAGCTAGGTACATATGATTTGTATGCACCAGCTTGAGGGGAGTGTTAGAATAGAAATAAGTATTTCCTACTTAGAATAGGAATAGGAATAAGAATAGGAATTTTAGTTGGGAAAGGATTCCAATGTAGTGTCTATAAATAGGGTCTCAATGTAACAATTTAGATACACAATTCAATAATATTTTTCTCATATATTTCTCACAAGAGCTATGTCGTACCACCCTGCATTCATGGCAAGCTCAGGAATAACAAGGACAGATCTCCCCCCATTATTAATGGATATGATACTCATAAATCTCCCATGTTCGTTGTATTTTCTGGTGCAAAAGTGTTCCGCCTCTCTTTCTGCAGTTTTCCATCTCCTAATCGACTTTCTCTGATCACTGGAAGCTTCTCTGAGGGTGAAGCAAATCCATTCCATGATTTTGTTGCTCATGGAGGATCTTCTCATCATTTTTCTGCTCCTTTCAACCCATTCATACCACACTGTTCCTTCAGATCTCCATCTAGTAATATCATATGATTTGAAGCCAGCATTGAAATAAATCCTATTTTCCCCCATTGATAAGGACCAGAAATTAACGGACTGAATCTAAGAGAACTAAACTATCACGTAGGTAATAGTTCAATGAAAAAGACAAGGACTGAAATCAGATTCCGGCCAAAACTCACCGGAAAGAAAGACCCCCCCCCCCCCCCCGCTAGGAAGTAAGGAAGAGAGTTATCTCGGGGAGGCACAGAGTGCCTGAGAGCATTATCTTCTACTAACAAAATTTTCTTGTTTTTTTACCGCACCTTAACATTTGTTTTTGATCACACAAATCATTGGATCTGTCCACAATTTCTCCTTCGAATTTGGTCAAAATAGCCAAAACTAGTTGACATGATCGGGTATGAATCACACACACACCCACGTCCCTGTTGACATGGATGCGGCACCGAAAATGAAGAGTCTGACGACTTAAATTTTACTTGTAGATGTGAAAACTTGCACCCCAAGTATATATGTGTATGAAGCATGATTTTGTACATTTGAAGGGTAGCCTCTTTATCTTTTCAATACCTTTTAGGTGCACCCATGAGATTGCGATCTATGTCGAAGGATGGGTGTCTTTTACAAAAATCTATTCAGCCTTGTAGGTTCTCAATTTTTGGTATATCTCTTGTATACGTGAGTTTCTCCCATTATTAACGAAAACATTCCTTGTAAAGAAAAAGTATATAAGTATCTTCCAAAATGCTAGCCATTTCATCAAGAGGCTGTCATTTTGTCTCCTTAGTTTTTTGATGTCCAATCCTCCCAAGTACCTATTGTTCATTGTTACATTTCACCAGATTGTAATCCTTATTCTCCTTGCATCCATGCAAACAAAATCCCTTCTGAGTTTGTCCAGCTTCTTCACAACCTTCAGAGATAGAAGGAAAAGAGACATAACATAAGTGGGAAGAGAGTCTAGATCTGAGTTTATAAGAATGAATCTTCCTCCTAATAATAGATATTGAGTCTTCCACATTATCAATCTCTTTTCTACCTTCCCTGTTATGCCATCCCATATCACTATCTCTTTATGTTTATTGTCAAGTGGCATGCCCAAGTAAACTGTAGGCAAATGATCTACATTGCAGCCAAGTATGTCTACCAACTCTGGATGTTGAGCACCTCCTTGACTGTGAACAAACTGCGCTTCATCCAATTTATCTTCAAACCTGAAGGGGCTTCAAAAAACAGTAGTAGCAATCTGATGTAATTTATCTGTTCCTCGGTAGGTTCACAAAAATAATTGTATCATTAACATAAACAAAGTGGCATATTTTCTTAGTTTACCCCGTAGCACCTCCTATTTGGAAGTCTCTAATCTCGTTGTTTTGAATGATCTGCTCATCACACTATCAAAATCTTCCATTACCAAAACAAAAAGAAGAGGAGATAGAGGATCTCCCTGTCTAAGACCCCTGACCCCTCCCTGATGGGAAATAACAACTGGTTCACCATTCACCAGAATAGAATACCTGACAGTACTGATGCAAAAACTAATCCACCCCAACCATTTCTCCCAATAATATAAACTATAATACCCTCTACTATTGGTTTTGATATTTCTTTGACACACTACCACAGTTTTATAAGCTCAATTTTAATTTTGAACTGTTTCAGACCAACATCAACATAGTAATCCATTCAGCCATGTGTTTTCATGCTAAAGGGTTCTCATGTTACTGATAGTTTCTATGTGCCTACAGATGCAAGTATATAGTACATAATAGCATTTTCCTGGGAGCAAAAAAGAATTCAGTAGTAAATGTTTGCAAACATAGTTGTGTGTGCGAGAGAGAGTGTGTGTGTGTTTCTGTGTACAATTATTTGTGCCCTAAGTTCCTTTACATATCAACTATCGATCAAACATGAAAAGGAGAAATTTGATTAAAGTTGAAGGATAGGTAGCAAAGAAGGCCTTCTTCAGCAAGGAGAGCAGTGGATGAGAGAGCCTTCAGTGAGATATTAGTCTGGGAGGAGTTAAGGACTAAAGCTCTATTATCACTTTCTTATCATGGCAAACCTTGTATTTCAAAAAAAAAAAATCAATTCAAAATAGCCTCCCATGAAAATAGGAATGTGCAACTACTTTTACCATTCTAAAAAAATATTTATATGTACAACTGAATTTGTATCTTAAATACACTTGTCACTTCCGCTCCTATTTTTAGAGGGATAGCACAAGACTGGCAGGTGGAATCCATTATCTTTTTTTTTTTCCAATTTATGCTAATCACTGCCAATGGTTTTGAGAGTGGGAAGCCCAAAAAAGTGTAAGGGCACTGCTTCGTGCTTTAAGCGAAGCGCTCACTTCATTGAAGTAAAGTGCAATTTAACGAAAGACCAAAATAAACCTTTCACAAAAACAATATATGTAAGCAAATGTTTTAGTTTAAAAATGAAAAAGTAGTTAGCAAAAATCCTCCATATGACAGGAAATTAACTACTACCTAGTGCCTAGAAGAAATTAACTAATTCGCTACTGAAAAATGAAATAGCTAATTAGCTACTAAAAATGGAATAGCTAATAGCTACTGCCTAGTGCCAAAAAGAAATTAACTGATTAGCTACTGCCTAGCGCCTAAGATAAGGAAATTAATTATTGGCAAATTCAATTGAATTATTAGACTGAAAATGGAAATTCAATTGAACTAATAAACTGAAAAAAAAATAAAGACATACATAAGAAATAAGAGCTGATGAAGAAGAAATAAGAGATGAAAAAATGTGGGGAAAATACGCTCTATACAGCCATATATGCAACGACGAAGAAAGCAAGGGAAAAAACTGCCAGCCATCGAAGAAGAAAGAACAAAGAAAAAAGAAGGAAGAAAGAAGAAGAAAATAGGATGAAGATGTGTTGAACAGTACATCTACGAGCTGCATATACTCTTCAACTATTTTTTATTTTTTTTGAAAACCAGTCCCAACTTTTCTGTTTTCTTCCGATTAGATCTTTTTTTCAGACAGAAGAAGCAAGCGCTTCAGCCTCGCGTCGCTTCAGTGAAAATGCTTTGCTTCACAGCCTTGAAATCAAAGCGCCTACATCTCGCTTCACTTCATCACTTAAAATGATGAAGTGCTCGCTTTTTACAAGACTAGTCACTGATTAGTTTGAGGAGCACACAATCCTGCTTAGTCGGAAGATATTGCACTGGCTTATAGTCTGAAGTCTTACAATCATGCCCTTAGCAGCATAGACGAAGAACCCTTTCCTTTGTGTTAAAGAGTCCCACATAGGATGAAAAAGGGATGGTGGTCTTGTTATATGGTCTTGGGCAATCCTTTCCTCTTGAGCTAGCACATTTATGGTTGAGTTAGGCCCAAAGTTCATTTCTTAACATGCTATTAGAGTAAGACCTGTCCCAATTCTTGTTTCCTAATGTTGGGCCCCATATTAAAATTTTCCACGCTCCAGATGTCCATTCCTGAGCATGAGGTGGGGTGTTGACGAGTCCCACATGGGATGGAAAAGGGATCGGTGATCTCCTTACATGGTCTTGGACAATCGTCCTCTCCTAAGCTAACTTTTGAGGTTAGTTAGGCCCAAAGTCCATTTCTTTCCACTTTGAAAATAATTTGGGAAGACAAAGGAAGATGAAAGGATCTTTTATTTTGGCTTTAGAAGATCCCCTTACAGGTGACAACTTTGGGGAGAGGAAAAGAATTAGCGCTAATGGCTGTCTTTTCTGCACTAGAGCTGAAGCAATACAAACATTCTCTCCTTCATTATGGCAGGTTTACTGAGATTTAGATCTTTTTTTTAATTTGCTGTGTGATGATCAGATGAGTTGTGTCTAGATCTGGATGACTTGAGTCACATCTTGAGCATTATAATTTCACTGGAAGAAGAGATAGAATTCAAGTGCTATTCTTATGCATTTGGATGAAAAAGAAGAACATCACTAATATAGGTGATTATGTTTTGGCTCAAGTCCAATGTTATTTCTACATTTCATTTTTGGTACGAGGAGAACCATCCAGCTAGTCATGATATTTTGAGAGATATTTTTTGCATTCTGACACTTGGTATCTTGAGAAAGACCTACAATACCTGAAATTTGTTGTACCCAGTCCAGAACTAAATGACCCTTTACTCACTTAGAAGCACTTAAGTAGAAAACAATTAGAAGATTCCCCTTTTGACTTCGCATGTTTCCTTGGGTGGGTCAACTTGAACAAAATTTGGCAAGGGGGCTAACCTCCTTTACTAATGTTCTATATAATGTGAAGACAGAGCTTTATATTATGATCAAAAGGTAAACATGTATTAAGGATATTAGTTTCCAATGATGAAAATTTCTTCCTTTTTCTCCCCTTACTAACACAGACACGACTTTTACCTTTTTCCTACCCCCTCCTCTCCTTTGATCTGTACATTCTCCTTTCCTTCCTTCTGTTTTTCTTTAACCAAAACAATACCATAAGTCAAGCGAAACCTTCTCTTTTCCTCCTGTGTAAAGCATGCCCCCTCATACTTTTTCTCTAGTGCTTACAGTGCAGGGGAAAGCTCTTAGCACAAGTGGATCATATTTCCCAAGTCCAGACTGAAAATGATAAAGATCATTCCTTTAAACCCACTACTTATGCACCCACCAAGCCTACCATGTAGCACATAAGTGGTTCAACAGGCTGCTCCAATCAACTTACCATTTTTACCGTTTTCTCCTCTATTCCTAAATATGCACACCATTTAGATAACTGATTATCTTGTTGATACCTTAGCCTTCAACAAAGCAACATGGTAAAGACAAATTTGAAACAAAGAAACAGAAAAGCCTAAGACCTCTATTGCATAATTCCAGTGACCTACCTCACTAAAGTATAGGTAATAAGGTAATAGGGTTATAGTGTTCAAGACTTTTACCAGAAGTGGGTCAAATGTGAAGATAAAAATGACTTTTAACTTACTTTAATATTAATAGGGAACCAGCACAAACTTTAATAATACAGAACATCATCTAAAGGTATTGAAGACCCTTGGGGTGAGGTCCCCCCC
>NW_006238979.1:686990-694248 GCF_000226075.1 Solanum tuberosum | reverse complement strand
AAGGGGGGGGGGGGGGGGCCCCCCCCCCCCCCCCCCCCCCCCCGCTAGAAAAACTGATATAATTGTGATAGAAGTATAAAGTAGGATAATAATTCATTTGATGGAGTTTATAATTAGTGCTCTAAGAGATAATTGCAGTAAGGGGATGACCAGGACAGCTAAATAGAAGATAATTGCAAATTGCTCACCAGAAAAGTAGAATGCACAATATCAGAAGCAATACTTGGAATGCTTTAAAAAATGTAATTCAGCTTAACAACCAAAAAAGTTAATAATCCAATTGTTTTGGACTTCTAAATTCCATACTGTACAAATAAAGATCCAAGTTTTTCCCCTTTAAGGGAGAAGGAGAATAGTTCAGTATTCTGTCATCAACACTACACTGGCTAGTTTTTGATGAAGCATAATACTGCAATAGTAAATGACAAATGAAAACAATGACCACTACACTGTGATATGGACATGGCTACATATGGGTCTATACAGTAACAAACAACAGTGACACTCAATCAAGACACACTTAATACTTGCACTAGTAAATGACAAAAAAGAAAGCAATAATCTCTCCACAGTGATATGGACATGGCTACATATGTGTCTATACTGTAACAAGCAACAGACAGTCAAAGCTCCATAAAGTCAATGACAGAAAAAGACCTCATCTTTTAGAAGGCATAAGTAAAAGATGGCCAAGAACTATGTAACACAAAAGCTGTAGTACCTTTTTGTCTTTATTTTTCCGTGAGTTATGATCATCTTTTCTTCGCTTTCCAATCTCCTTTTTCTGCCACAAGGAATAGATAAAACTTAAAAGAATAAGGAACAGTTAAGAAAAGTCTATTCTACCTAACCAAAATAACTGGATATATTTGCTGAAGAAGGGAACGTAATGTGTTCCAGCTTCAGAACAAAGGCTTTTATAACAAAATCACTATACAATATTTTTGCAGTTACCCACATACAGTATTCTAATATTATTCTTTATGGAGTGTACAGTTAAGCAATATCATTTTTTGAGACATTGAAGTCCCTGCTCAGGGAAGTCAGGACCTTTAAAAATGAAAAGGGAAAACATCTTACTTCCTCATTTAGATCCTTTGTAAAATTTTGTGATTTAACATGTGTTCAACTACAGTGTTGTCAAAGAAAAAAAGCATAAAAGTCTATTAAGGATTTAAGGGTAAACACAATTAGAGTGTGACCTTGCCTTAAAGGGGTGCAAACAAAGAAAAAATTTATATATGTATAAATGATTAAAAAAACACTATTAGATTTGAACCGGAAACCTCATGATTCTCCTTTCACTTCATTGACCACTGGACACACCTTTGGGTGCACTCCTTAACAACTAAATATCAATTTGCTAGCTTTATTTATTAGGGGGAAAAGGGTAAATTTTGCCCTTGAACTATTTATGGACCAAAAGTGACTCTTTGTTAGCCAAGTAGCTCAAAAATGCCCTCCCCATAAAAGACGAGGGAACTTTTGGGCAGAAAACTAAACAAAGGACAAAAACATCCTATTTCAAATAGTTAAGGGGTATTTTTGTCCTTTTCCACAACAAGATACCCGATGTAATTCTACACGTGAGTTTTGGGGACAGTAGAGAGTATGCAGACCTTACACCTACCTTGGGAGGTAGAGAGGCTATTTCCGATAAGACTATTTTTGTCCTTTTCCCTTGAAATAAAAACCCTCCAAGGCTACATATGTTAGTTGATAAATTTCTTGAGAAATTAGACTTGGAGAGTTAGTGGAGAATCAAGAGTTCAATCTTTGAAGCTCGTATGTTATCACATGAAACATGTCATGTGACGAGATGTTGTTGCAGACTGATTGCTCATAACTTCGTTGTTTTGACCCATTCGAATACTAGAGAGAGGTTTTACGATTGCCCTAGAGAAGCTCTGTAAGTTTAGTTTCTTGGTTTTCATTTGTCCGGTTTAGTTAATTGATTTGTTGCTTTATTTGTTGGGTTTAGTAAATTGAAGCCAAAAAAAAGCTCAACTCATGTTGCTAAAATTCTGATTTAAGTAGGAGTTAGTATCTGAATTGGGTGGTAAATGTTACTTATTTTAGTTTGAAATATTATTGATTTTTTCCCGAAAATTTGCTAATTATTAATCATAAATTTTTCTTTACTTATCTAATTGGTGAAGTTAAATTTATTTATTCTTATTTGATTGGTCAGGTTAATTCATACTTTTTTTTGGGGAGTGGCATGACAAGAAGTCCCCCAAGAGCAGTGATTGCTATCAATACTTTAAATTCCTGTTGGATGCTATTAAGTCCGGAAGGAACAATCTAAAGTAAAAGGTTGATGAAATTGAAGATTACTGATTTTGTCGAATTTAACATAGTAAATTGGGGGAGAAAGTTGATAAATCAAATCTTTTGCTTGAGTGATTGAAAATCCATAGATCCCTATCGCAAGAGATCCAACAAAGAAATTCCAATAGAATTGTTTAAGCATTTGTAGAGCAATGCACCTACAATTTACTCAGAAAGCACAACTGTCCTAACTTACCCACATAGAAGTTCTTCCAGCATCATCATGCAGAGTCCTTATATAACAAAAAACATCGAAACAATGCTTACATTTTTTCCAACTCCGAAACAATTGAACACCTTTCTAGGTTCATTCTTTCTTATGTACCATGATCTCTTCAAGAATCTCTAGAGTACCAAGTTTAAACGATTTTCCATAGTTTGGAAAAAAGGCTTTCAAAGAAAATGGTTGAAGACCACCGGAGGAGGTTCCAAAGGCTTGGAAGGAGTCTTGGGATAAGTGCTTGCAAGCTTTTCCTAGGATAGTCCTTCCACTTTCCGAAAAAACCAATGGAGTTCATTCCCAATTTTCCTTGACACTCTAGTCCTTCCAAAAGTGGTGGCTTAATGTGGAAGGCTTCAAAGTAAAAGTTCAAGAGTGGTGGTGTTCTTTTATTATATCTGGTACCCCTGACTATATCCAAGCAACAAAATTAAGCATGTTAAAGGCTAAACTCAAAGAATGGAGCAAAGAGCACCAAGGTGAACTGGAAGGCAAGAAAAAGCCACATCCTAGATCAAATAGGGAGCTTGGAGACCATCCAAGAGGGCAGACCTTTAAATGATGATAAGCAGCTGGTAAAGGCTCATTTAGCCATGGAATATGAGGAAGTGGCCAGAAATGAAGAAATATTTTGGAGGCAGAGATCCAGAGTCCATTGGATCAAATGTGGTGATAAAAACACTAAGTTCTTTCACAGAATGACCACTGCACATAAAAGACTCAACACTATAGATTCCCTGTTGATCAATGGAGAACTATCTAGTGATCTTGTGGCTATCAAGGGCTCCATTGTGGATTTTTATCAAGATCTCTACAAAGAATCAGAAAATTGGAGACCTTATTTGAATCTTAATGAAGTACAAGGCATTTCAACAGAAGAAAGAAACAACCTTGAGGGAGTTTTTGAGGAAGAAGAGATATTGGAAGGAATAAAGATGTGTGCTGCAGAAAAAGCACCTGGTCAAGATGCAGACATTCCACAGATTTCATGTGTGCTATACCATGGCTTTCTTTCAAGCTTTCTGGGAAACAATAAAGGAAGAACTGATGCAGACATTCCACAGATTTCACTGTCATCACAAGTTTGAGAAGAGCTTCAATGCCACTTTTGTAGCTTTGATTCCTACGAGGGTTGGGGCAAATGATCTAAGAGATTTCAGACCCATCATTCTAATCTCCAGGATCTACAAAATCATAGCAAAGGTGTTGGCTGAGAGATTAAAGAAGATAATAAGCAGAGTTGTAAGCAACCACCAGATGACTTTCATCAAAGGGAGATAAATATTGGATGCTGCTCTTATTTCTAGTGAGTGCATTGACACCAGGATTAGAGGAGATGTGCCTGGAGTTATGTGCAAATTAGATATAGAAAAGGCCTTTGACCACCTGAACTGGAGTTTCTTGTTGAACACTCTCAGGCAAATGGGATTCGGGAGAAGGTGGATTAAATAGATAGAATTCTTTATCAAAACTACTAGGTTCTCCATTTATCAAAATGGAGAACCTGCAGGTTTTTTTCCAGCTAAAAGAGGTTTGTGACAAGGGGATCCCTTGTCCCCTTTCCTGTTCATCATAGCTATGGAAGGGCTAGGCAGTCTGATGAGAAGGGCAGCAACAAACAACTGGATAAGAGGCTTCAGCATTAAGAACAGGAACAATGAACGCTGGACAAGAGGCTAGGCAGTCTTGTAGAAGGCTGGAGGCCTGCTTTTGAGATTGCTAACTGTCCTAGAATCTCCCAGGAAGATCAAGAGTGGCTGCAAAGGACATTCACTGAAGCTGAGGTATTGGGTACTATCAAACAGTGTGATGGTGACAAAGCTCTGGATCCAGACGACTTTACAATGTGTTTCTTCAAGGAATGTTGGGGGACCTTGAAAGAGGACATGATGAAGACAATACACAATTTCCATCAAAATGAGTTTTTTGAGAAGTCTTTCAATGCTACGTTTATAGCACTTATTCCTAAGAAGAAGGGAGCAGAAGAGTTGAAATACTTCAGACCAATAAGTCTAATTGGTGGAGTCTACAAAATTATAGCCAAGCCCATTACTGAGAGAATGAAGAAGGTTATGGGGACTCTGGTTGATGAACACTGTTAGAATAGAAATATGTATATATTCCTACTTAGAATAGGAAGAAGAATAGGAATAGGAATCCTAGTTAGAAAAGGATTTCAATGTATATGTATTGTCTATAAATAGGGTCTCAATGTAACAATTTAGATACACAATTCAATATTATTTTTCCCATATATTTCTCACATGGTATCAGAGCATTGGTGAGAAACTTCAAGTCACCGTGTCAAATTCCGGCGACGACGGTTGGGACTGATTTGTGTCATCTTTCGTTCTGAAGGTGTTGTGTGAAAGACAACACCATCACGAGGCTCGGAAAGCTCAGGCGACCGAACCCCAAGAATTTCCACCGGAAAACAACCCCCCACGCGCCCCCACGCAACGTTTGGAGGTGGAAGTTTTCCGACGAGATCTGTTCACGCGCCGGCGCGTGAGTACTGCTCCGGTCATCTTTTTTCGAGCTGTTTTCTTCTGTTGGGGTCCCCCAGTATTTCCGACCAAAACCCATTCAGTTTTCTCTAGATCCGATCACCGGAATTAGGGTTCCGGTGATTTTCCGGCAGTTTCCAGCGAGTTTCTTACTCTTTTCAAGTCAAATTTCGAAAAAATGTTTTTCAGGTGTGATGTTTTTGGCTCCAAAAATACGGGGATTGGAAGTTCAAGCCTTACAATCACTTCAGAACCATTAATGGGAAGTTCAAACTATCTAGCTTGGGATTCTTCAGTTGAGTTGTGGTGCAAGGGTCAAGGTGTTCAAGATCACTTAACAAACAATGCTTGCGTTGTAGATGAAAAGACAAAGTCTAGTGACGAAAGTGCAAAAGCCAAAGCACAATGGGAGAAAGTGGATGCCCAATTATGTAGTCTCCTTTGGCGCTCTATTGATTCTAAGTTGATGCCCTTGTTTCGCCCATTCCAGACATGTTATTTAGTTTGGGAAAAGGCACGTGCTTTATACACTAATGACATATCTCGATTCTATGATGTGATATCTCGGATGACCAACTTAAAGAAACAAGAATCTGATATGTCTACTTACTTGGGACAAGTACAAGCAGTCATGGAGGAATTTGAAGCGTTGATGCCTATCACTACAAATGTGGAAAAGCAACAAGAGCAAAGGCAGACATTGTTTCTAGTTCTTACACTTGCTGGACTTCCTACTGACCATAACTCTGTGCGTGACCAGATTCTAGCCAGTCCTACAGTTCCCTCAATTGATGAATTATTCTCTCGTCTGCTTCGTCTTGCTGGTCCTCCCAGTCACAAAGAAGTTTCATCATCCATTGTTGACTCCTCAATTCTCGCATCTCAAACAACAGAAAAGCGTACATACCAGTCTATGGAGAATCGGCGAGGGGGAGGGCGTTTTGGGAAACCTCGATCCAAGTGTAGTCATTGCCATAAACCTGGACATACTCGTGACATATGTTATATTTTGCATGGTCCACCACCCAGTTATGATCCTATTGTTCTTAAGGAATATAATGAGTTCCTTCGAAATCGCGCAAGTAAACAGACATATGGTGCTCAACCTAATCAACCATCCAATAATGCTCATATTGCTCAGACAGAATATGATGAGTTCCTTCGGTATCGTGCAAATAAACAAACGTCTCCACAAGTAGTTTCGGTTGCACAACCTGATGTTTCTGTTGTGGGTAATTCATTTACTTGTGTGTCACAGTCTAGCACTCTTGGATCATGGGTCATAGACTCAGGGGCTTCTGATCATATCTCCGGTAATAAATCACTTTTGTCCGATATTGTTTATTCACAATCTCTTCCTGCTATTACTTTAGCAATGGGATTCAAACAAAACCAAAAGGGGTTGGAAAAGACAAACCCCTATCTTCTGTCACCCTAGACTCTGTTCTTTATGTCTCTGGTTCTCCTTTTAATCTAGCATCTGTTAGTCGTTTGACGAAGGCTCTACATTGTAGCATAACTTTTTTTGATGACTTTTTTCTTCATGCAGGACTGCAGTACGGGACAGACGATTGGAACAGGACATGAATCACAAGGCCTTTACTACCTTGCCTCTTCAAATTCCTTGAAAGCATGCTCCGTTATAGATTCCCCAGATCTAATTCACAAACGTTTGGGACATCCGAGTCTATCCAAACTGCAAAAGATGATGCCTAGTTTGTATAGTTTATCCAAATTAGATTGTGAGTCGTGTCAACTTGGGAAACACACTCGTGCTACATTTTCACGTAGTACTGAGGGTCGTTCAGAGTCTATTTTTTCATTAGTTCATTCTGATATTTGGGGTCCTAGTAGAGTCAATTCCACCTTAGGATTTCATTATTTTGTTAGTTTCATTGATGACTATTCAAGATGTACTTGGGTTTTCTTAATGAAAGATCGTTCTGAGTTATTTTCTATATTCAAAAGTTTCTTTGCTGAAATACAAAATCAATTTGGTGTTTATATTTGTACTTTTCCTAGTGATAATGCCTTAGAATACTTATCCTCCCAATTTCAGGAGTTTATGACTCACCAAGGCATTATTCACCACCAGACTACTTGTCCATACACCCCTCAACAAAACGGTGTAGCTGAAAGAAAAAATCGGCATCTTATTGAGACCGCTCGTACTCTTCTCCTTGAATCCAATGTTCCACTG
>NW_006238979.1:617693-686129 GCF_000226075.1 Solanum tuberosum | reverse complement strand
TAAGAATGCTTTTCTGCATGGTGATCTTGAGGAAGAAGTCTATATGGAGCAACCACCTGGTTTTGTTGCTCAGGGGGAGTGTAGTAGCCTTGTATGTCGATTGCGTAGGTCACTCTATGGTCTGAAATAGTCTCCTCGAGCTTGGTTTAGGAAGTTCAGCACAGTAATTCAAGAGTTTGGCATGACTCGTAGTGGAGCTGATCACTCTGTGTTTTATCGGCATTCTGCACCAAATCGGTGTATCCATTTGGTTGTGTACGTTGATGATATTGTTATCACAGGTAATGATCAAGATGGTACCACTAAATTGAAGCAGCATCTCTTTAAGCACTTCCAGACTAAAGACCTTGGTAGATTGAAGTATTTTCTAGGTATTGAGGTTGCTCAGTCTAGATCAGGTATTGTTATTTCTCAACGCAAGTATGCCTTAGACATTCTTGAGGAGACGGGAATGATGGGATGTAGACCTATTGACACTCCTATGGATCCGAATGTTAAACTCCTTCCAGGACAGGGGGAGCCACTTAGTAATCCTGAAAGGTATAGACGGCTTGTTGGAAAGTTGAATTATCTCACAGTGACTAGACCTGACATCTCTTTTCCTGTGAGTGTTGTAAGTCAGTTTATGACTTCTCCTTGTGATAGTCATTGGGATGCAGTTGTTCGTATTCTGCGATATATAAAGTCAGCTCCCGGTAAAGGACTACTCTTTGAGGATCAAGGCCATGAGCATATCATTGGATATACAGACGCTGATTGGGCAAGATCACCCTCTGATAGACGTTTGACATCCGGATATTGTGTTTTAGTAGGAGGTAATTTGGTGTCGTGGAAGAGTAACAAACAAAGTGTGGTTGCTCGATCTAGTGCAGAATCAGAATATCGAGCAAATGGCGGCAGCAAACTTGTGAGCTAGTTTGGATCAAACAGTTGCTGGGAGAACTAAAATTTGGCGAAATTGATCAGATGGAACTTGTGTGTGACAATCAAGCAGCTCTTCATATCGCATCAAATCCAGTGTTTCATGAAAGGCTAAGCACATTGAGATTGACTGTCACTTTGTCAGAGAAAAGATACTCTCAGGAGATATTGTTACGAAATTTGTGAAGTCAAATGATCAGCTTGCAGATATCTTCACCAAGTCCCTCACAAGTCCTCGTATTAATTACATCTGTAACAAGATAGGTACATATGATTTGTATGCACCAGCTTGAGGGGGAGTGTTAGAATAGAAATATGTATATATTCCTACTTAGAATAGGTAGAAGAATAGGAATAGGAATCCTAGTTAGAAAAGGATTTCAATGTATATGTATTGTCTATAAATAGGGTCTCAATGTAACAATTTAGATACACAATTCAATATTATTTTTCCCATATATTTCTCACAAACACCAAATGGCCTTCCGGAAGGGTAGACAGATCATGAATGCAATCCTTCTGGCAAATGAGTAGGTAGACTCTGGGTGAAGCAGAATGTACCAGGAGTGCTTTGCAAGCTTGACATCGATAAGGCATATGACCACATAAATTGGGCTTTCCTTCTCAAAATATAGAGAGATATGGGGTTTGGCAACAAATGGATTAACTAGATCTTTGTATCTCCACTGTGAAATTTTCACTCATAATCAATGATAGTCTAGAAGGCTTTTTCCAATCACAGAGAGGCCTGAGATAAGGCAACCCCATGTCACCTTTTTTGTTCATCCTAGCAATGGAGGGCCTAAACTTTATGATCAGGAGAGCAAGGGAGAACGGATGGATTAGAGGCTTCTGTGCTAACAGAAATATGGGCAATGCAATGGAGATATCGATATCTCATTTACTTTATGCAGATGATTCCCTAGTTTTTTGTGAAGCTGAAGTTACACAAATAAGGCATTTGAGAGCTATCCTAACCATTTTTGAAGGCGTTTCTGGGCTCCATGTTGACTGGCATAAAAGTTGTCGCTACCCAGTCAACCAAGTGCCTCATATGCAGATCCTAGCAGAGAACCTAGGGTGTCAAGTGGCTTCCCTGCCTACTAAATACCTAGGTATGCCTCTCGGAGCAAAGAATAAGGAGCTGGAAGTGTGGAATGAGATTCTGGAGAGAAGTGAGAGGAAACTAGCAAAACGGAAAAGTCAATATCTGTCTTTGGGCAGCAGACTAACCCTTATAAAATCAGTCATGGATGGCCAACCTACCTATATGATGAGTTTGTTCCCTCTACCAGTCAGCATAGAGAAAAAAATTAACAACGCAAGAAGAGTATTTCTATGGCAAGGCAACAAAGAGAAGGGGTACAATCTAGTCAAATGGGCTATGGTGATCCTTAGCAAAAAGCAGGGTGGTCTAGGCATAAAGAAGTTACGTGCACACAACGAAAGTTTACTACAAAAATGGTTGTGGAGATTTTGTTGTGAAGATATGGTACTTTGGAGGAGATTAATTTCACATAAATATGGGCTCCTGAATAGTTGGATTACCAAGGAGGTGACTGGTACATTTAGGTGTTCCTATGGAAAACAATTAGAAGATTGTGGCTTTCTTTCAATAGTAATCTGAAGTACAAAATTGGTAATGGGGAAAAAACTAGTTTCTGGAATGAATTGTGGATTGTGGAAGAAAACCTGAAAACTACCTTCCTAGATATGTATATTTTGAGCTTGCAACAGATGGACAAAGTGGCACAAGTATGGAGTCCTTAAGGGTGGAACTTGATTTTTAGGAGGGCCTTAAATGACTGGGAGATAAACAGAGTGGCTGAATTGCTGCAGGTCCTAAATGTTTTACCAGGAGTAAATGCAGGTCCTGATTTGCCAGTCTGGAAATTGCACAACAAGGGGTCCTTTACTGTGAAATCATGCTACTGGAGACTGAATTACAGTCGCACAACGACAACTATCTGGCCTTGAAAACTGGTCTGGAAGAGTAAAATCCCTCTCAAAGTCTCATGCTACATCTGGTTGGTGATCAGGAGAGCTTGTTTAACCCGTGAAGTACTACAGAGAAGAGGTATACAGATTTGCTCAAGGTGTTTTATGTGTGAGAAAGAGGCAGAGATAAATAGTCACTTGTTCTTGCACTGCCGAACAACTGTAAATCTGTGGAACATGCTCTTTTGTATACTAGGCATAAATTGGGTGATGCCCAGAACCTCCTTTGATTTGCTGAAAAATTGGGAAGGAGTGGGGAGAAGAGGGTCACAAGAAGACTGGTGTAGGAGCATTCCAGCATGTATTTGGTGGAAATTATGGAGAGAAAGAAATGAAAGAGGTCATGATGGAATAGCCAGCAGCAGTGTTTTGGATGGCGAGAGGCGACAAGGGCCTACCTTGCCACGCGGCGAGGCGCTCGCCTTTTTGAATTGAGGCGCCAATTAATACCAAAATTTAAAAATATTTAATTGCATATATAAATATCCAAAATCTCAATAGCAATAACATATATTAGCAAATATTTCAATTCAAAAACTAATAGTAGATACTAAAAGTCTAGAACTTTAAAGACCCAATAATTCAAAAGACAATACTAGAACTCTAAAAGTCTATTCTTCTTTAAAAATATTCAACTCTTGAAGATCAACATCCTCTACATCATTATATTGCTCCTCATCTTCTTCCTCCTCGTATCATCGTATCTCCAAAATCTTTTTTTTTGAGAAGGCAATTTAGATTTCAGAATTTCAGATTCACTTCTCATGAAATTGAAGAAAAGAAAAGAAGAAAATAAGAGAAGAAGAGGACTGAAGAAAAAAAAAAAAAATCCTATTTCTATTTCAAAAGAGGACTGAAGAGAAGAAACGAAGAAAAGAAGAGAAGAAGAAGAAGAAGAGAACTGAAAAGAAGAAGAAAGAAAAGAGGCCATACCTTTCAATTCGCGCGACTGAAGGAGAAGAAGAGATCGTGAGGTTGAGGAGAAGAAACGTAACTGACCCCAAGTATGGAAATAGGAAAAAAACCCTAATTTTGACTAATATTATTAAGTCAGATCTTTTTAAAAATTTTAAAACAAAAAGGCGCCGCCATTCAGATCGCCATTATGTCGCCTAATTGATCTCGCCTCGCCTCACTGTGAAATAGCGTGACAGGCTCGCCTCGCCTCGCCATAGCGCCTTTGGCGAATGGCGCTCGCCATTCAAAACACTAGCCAGCAGTTTCCAGAATATCAAGATGAAGAGACTTAGTCTTTTGTTTTTTTGGTGTAAACAAGATTTAGTGTGGGAGATAGATAGTTTAGTCGATTTCATAGGACAATTGTAAAGTCTCATGTCTAGTTTTTGGTCTTGATGATACCCCCGAGTTTGTAAACCCCAACCCATCAGTTTTTTACCTAATGGGTCTTTCGGTGTGAATATACAGTTACCATTATCAAAAAAAAAACTCTCAAGCTAAACACTAAAGTCAGAGTTGGTAGGGGAGACAAGGTACTTTTTTGGGAAGAGGACTGGAGTGGTCATGGCACACTTCATTCCCTTTTTCCTGGACTGTTTTCAATAAGCTTGAATACTGGATGCAGTATACAAGAAATGTGGTCCCCTCAAGGGTGGAATCTGACTTTCAGAAGACCCCTAAATGATTGGGAAATACCATGGGTAGTAGATTTTCTAACACTAATAAGAAACTTCCCAGGCACTAATACAGACGCAGACAAACTCATTTGGAGGCACCACAATGATGGAATTTTCACGGTTAACAGGGTATACAAAAGGGGACTGAGTGTAGCTGCAGGCAGGTCAACTGGACCTTGGAATACTATATGGAAGAGTGTGGCTCCTAATAAAAGTGAAATGCTTCACTTGGCTAGTAGCTAGGAAAGCATGCTTGACACATGAGGCATTGCAAAAAAGGGGGTCCATCATAGCATCTAGATGCCTCCTCTGCAAGGAGGCACTAGAAACCAACAAACACTTTTTCATGCATTGCAAAGTAACGACACAAGTTTGGGCTATGTTCACTTCCATTGCTGGAATCAACTTGATCATGCCTGAACATACTGCATACTTGCTTAGCTGTTGGATCAGAAGAGGAGGAAGCAAACACCAAAAAAGATAGTGGAGGATAGTCCCAACCTGCATCTGGTGGACCATTTGGAAGGAGAGGAACCGGAGGATCTTTGAAGGAACAGAATCCTCTATTTTGAAGATTAAGTGGAAAGTTATTACTTCACTAGGTTTTTGGTGAAAAGAACCAGAGTATGGAAGAGGGAATCCAATTAGTGGATTTTATAGGCTCCTTGTAAGTATCTCTCCTTTCCTTTTTTGTAAACTTTTTGGAGGTGACAAGCATAGCCTTAATGCTGAAGAATTTACCAATTTCAAAAAAAAAAAAAAACATGCTCCTCTTACAACTTGACTCGGGTACTAAAATGTCAGACGAGCCATTGTCCATCTTAAGCCTCCACGTTGCTACTCCAACAACTGCTATAATGATTATAATATCAGACTCTGCAAATATACCATATTTCATCAAGCCACATTGAATATTACTATCCATGAGTAGTAGCTAGTCTAACATGCGAGAATGATTATTCTAAAAATTCCATAATATCTCTAGGACTTGAAAGGTTCTTCATTAGGAGTGATCCTCTTAGCATACTCCTTTGCAAGCGGTGATCCTCGAAATTGAACTACAAGTTGATTTTGTCGCTTCAATTGTTCTCATAAAAAACATTAGATCTCATGAATCGATATGGAATCCAAAGTGGCCACATAACCAGTGCTAAAGAAATTCAGTACTAATGTTCACTAGATTTTGTACGTTCTTTGGTATTGAAATTCTCATTCACGTTATGCTAAACCTTTTAACCTTTCTTTTAACCCTTCCCTAGGAGCCACCCTTTTTGCTCCCTTGGTGACTCGAACTCGCAACCTTCGGGTTGGAAGTGAGGGGTATTTACCATCCGAGCAACTCCCTCTCGTCCTAAACCTTTTAACCTTTCTTTTAACCCTTCCCTAGGAGCCACCCTTTTTGCTCCCTTGGTGACTCGAACTCGCAACCTTCGGGTTGGAAGTGAGGGGTATTTACCATCCGAGCAACTCCCTCTCGTCCTAAACCTTTTAACCTAGCTACAATAAATGACAGAAAAAATTCAAGGGCTTCTCTTGACCCATTTGACAATATAATTAGGCTAGGAGTAAACAGAGATCGCAACTAAGTACTGTTGTAGCAACATAGTCCATAAAAATTGTCAATGATCCAGTTGACAATGCTCCCAAATCTCTATTTAGCTCCATGGGACGTCATGTCCTTGGTGTGAGTTCCGAAACAACCACCAATGTCATAAATAGATCCAAGTACATCTTTACCTTCTCATCAGTATTTCTGGAAGCGTGAAGCACAAAAAAGCGGCAAGTGCCTGCCTCACTTGAAGTGTGAAGCAAAGAACTTGCTTCATTAAAGTGAAGCATGATCTTTAGAGAAAAGGAAAAATTAGCTTTGCACAAATAAATAAAATGACTAACTAAACAAAATAATATCTATTTGCAAATCTTTCCATCTAACAAGTAACAAATAATTTTCCACAGGACGGGCTAAATCGAAACCAAATTGTTTAGATCCTCAAAACTAAATTTGAAACTGAAACTAATAATAAGAAAAAGAGAAATAAAAATACTATTAAATAAACTAATTTTTTACCATTAAACAAACTTAAGAGTATTCATAAAATACTATTAAAAATTCTTTACATAAACTGATTTTATAATATCAAACCAACTGAAAAAAAGTATTTATTTAAAAAGTATATAATAAATAAACTGATATTTACTCTTAAGCAAACTGAAAGAAGTACAACAATAGCAGCATAACCAGTGTAATCCCCCAAGTGGGGTCTGGGGAGAGTGACGCGTATGCAGCCTTACCCCTCCTTGTGAAGGTAGAGAGGTTGTTTCCGATAGATCCTTGGCGAAAAAAGAGTATTTACATAAATAATACTAAGGATTATTAAATAAACTGATTTTTTTACTATTAATAAAACTGAAAAGTAGTTAGTTAACTATTAAATAAGTATTCAAATAAACTGATTTTGTACTATTAAACCAACTGAAAAAAAGTATCTATTTAAATAATATTACAAAGTATCTAAATAATTGATTTTTACTCTCAAACAAACTGAAAAAGTACCTATATAAATACTATTAAAGAAATATTAAATAAGCTAATATTTTTACTATGAAACAAACTGAAAGAAAACTAAATCATTATAAAAGACCCAGCAGCAATGGTGGCAGGCGGCAAAGAAGATGCAGCCACAACAGCGAAATCAAGAAGAAAAAGAACAAAGAACGGCAGCAAAGAAATGATACCCTAGCAGAAAAGTAGCGCAGACGAAGATAAAATAAGAAGAAAGAAAGAAGGAGACCTACCTCAAGTTTGAAGAAGAAACAACAAAAACTAGCAGAGACACAACGAGCAAAAATCATACCTACTTTTCTTCTGGAAAGACTACTTTTTACGGAAAAGTAAAAAAAAAATCGCTCGGAGGCTTCAAGACTTCACGCTCGCTTCACATTTCCCTGAAAACGGTCACTTCTTCAACATCACTTTGCTTCACACGGAAGAAGCGCCCCTCACTTCGCTTCACCGCTTTAAGAGATGAGGCGCTCGCTTTTCACAATATTGCTTCTCATAGAAAACAAGTTAGGAACCATATGACCAAAAAGACAACATAGTCAAGAAACACTCATAATTATCAAGGAAAAAAAACTTCCATCAGGTTGGCGATATTTGTATAACATTTCCTCAAGGAAACTCATATAGTCTCAATCAATAACATTCCCCAAACCGCACTAAGGATTGCAAAGGATAGAGCGCCTTCTTAGCCAATGTCATTCTCTTCTACTCAACTGTTTGGGAGATTGTATCGCCGGATAGATGCATTCAAGGAAACAATGGAGGTAACTACATCAGTGTAGTCAAAGGCGCGATTTAAGCGCGCTTAAGCCCTGAAGCAAGGCTCAATGTTGTGCGCTTTGCGCCTCACTTTATGTGCGCTTCAGTGTCGTCATCAAGGTTCTAAGGCAAACTTTTCCTTGCCAATGAACCTCTTTTGAAGAAGTGACACTAAGCAATTGATATTTTACTTTATCATAAAAAAAATTCAATTTCTTTGGTCATATATTTGTCATTCATGTTTATAATTATTAGACTTGGACTAAACATATATATTTGTATTTTTTTCTCCCTTTGCGCCTTTTTTTATTAAAGCCCACGCTTTATTTGCGCTTTGCGCTTAAAGCCCCAACAAACCTTAGAGCTTTTTTGCGCATTTTGCCTTTGATAACACTGAACTACATACGCCCAACAACCGAAAGGAACCAGAAAAGATTTTGTAATTGCAATTTATTTCTGGGAACTGTCATCAAGCACATCGTCCTCTAAATCATCAAAAGAAACCAATGTAGAAAGGTCTACCAACAAAGTGACTCTATTTGAACTAGGGTTAAACGGAAGTTGAAGTAACATATGTTGAGTAGTCATAATTAGAGATATCACACTATATCCATGCACATTATTATAATCGAGCATTAGATCGAACAGGTTGCAAGCAACTCTAGTTTCCTTAAATTCCAAGCATTGTTCCATAAGTGTTGATAGGAACAATACCCAAATCAGGCACTCTAATGCAATCAAGGAGCAAGGAATCAAAGTCTACCTTACTGTGAGAAATATTGGAGAAAAATATTATAGAATTGTGTATCTACATTATTACAGAGAGACCATATTTATAGACACTAAATACAATCATTTATCGAGTAGGCAACTATATACTATTCATATTCTTATACATGTTACAAGTAGGATTGTATATACCTATTCCAATTCTTGACACTCCCCCTCAAGCTGGTGCATACAAGTCATATGTACCTAGTTTGTTAGAGATGTAATTAATGCGAGGACCGGTGAGGGGCTTGGTGGAGATACTGCAAGTTGATCACTCGACTTCACAAAATTGACCGTCAATCTCAATGCACTTAGTTTTCTAATGAAATACTGGATTTGATGCAGAATGTTGATAAAACGCGGAGTGATTAGCCCCACTATGAGTCATGCCAAACTCCAGAATTACTATGTTGAACTTCCCAAACCAAGCTTGAGAAGATTATTTCAGACCTTTCACTTTGCGCAATCGACATACATAGGCTACTGGACTCCCCTGAGCACCAAAACTAGGTGGTTGCTCCATATAGACTTATTCACAGTGCAGCAGTCACCGAAAAGTGTTCAAAATATATGGTATATATCGATCATCTTGGAATCAATAGATGAGTTGATATTAGATATGGAACAAAAACGTCACTAAAAAACTGGTTGAAACATGCTCATGCATCGGAGTATTAGATTTCATGGTTGAACCAGAGAAATAAAATTATATGAGTAAAGTCGGAATAATGGCACGACCCTACTGAGAAAGAATTAAATGGGTAGGGGTCAAAATGATGGCATGACCCTCCTGAAAAATAGAAATTATATGGGTAGGGGTGGAATGATTGCACAACCCTACACAAATAAGAAAATAGTCACCGAAAACATGGTGCTACGCAAATCAGTTATGAAAAAGTGGTCACCAAAAAGATAGCCCGGTGCTACACAAATCGGATATGAGAAAGTAGTCACCATAAAGATGGAATGGTGCTACACAGATAAGATATGTGAAAGTAATCGTCGGGATAATGCACGGTACTACATAAATCGAATATGAGAAAATAGTCTTTTTTTCTTTATCAAAAAAAATAATGCACGGTGCTACACAAATCAAATATGAAAGATAATCTGAAAAAATGCACGGTACTATGCAGATTAAATATGAAAAAAAGCAGTCACAAGAAAGATGCACGGTGCTATGCAAATTAGATATGAAAAAATAGTCACCGGAAAGATACACGGTGACCCAACTTTTTCTAACATAATTGTTGGTCAGGCGGGTGGCATATATAGGTAATAGCCACCCGCCGGCAACGGAAGCTCTTTGATTTTCTACAAGATCTTAAGGCATTGATACCATTTGAGAAATATTGAAAAAAAATTATTGAATCGTGTATCTACAAAAGGTTGTGAATCACAATTTACTGTCACGAATTCAGTATTGATCAGTTGCAACCTAAGTTGCTCGGACTCTTCATTATTGGTGTCGCACCTGTGTCGACACGACATGGGTGTGGGTGTGGGATCCGTGTACGATTTGGTCAACCGTTTTTGGGTACTTTGAACAAAATCGATGGGGAAAGCCTGGACAATTGTAATGATTTCTGTAATCAATACAAAAGCTAAGGTGAAATTAAAGGAAACAGTATACCTTTTATATAAATATTTCTATCACTCCTTTTCCTTTGATCTCCTTCCAGGATTCTCCTCAAGTTCTCCATATAATATCTCATAATTTAGGTTTTATAACTCTATTTTAGATTTTTTTTTGAACTTTTTTTTTTTTTGAAATTGTCTATTTTAGATATCTGAATCAGTTTTAGGAGAATCCCCGCACCCGTATCCATACAATGGATCCATATCCCCGAATCTTAAAAATTAGATCATGAAGGATCCGACCTTTAGATCCACACCCGTATTGGACACCCGCACCCGAGTCCGAGCAACTTAGGTTGCAACGATATTTTCCTCCCCACTAGTGTTTGGGAAAGCGATAAACAACAAAAAATGAGAGCCTGTTTACTAAGGCGGGAAGCGAAGTGCTCACCTTTTTGAAGTGAAGCACCAATTAATACAAAAAAATTGCAATTTTAATTTTGCATGTATAAATAACCAAAAACTCTATAGCAATAACATATTAGCAAATATTTCAATTCATATACTTTTTGTAGACAAAAATAATTAAGTTATTATTCTGAAATTGTAGTCTACAACTGGAAAAAAATGCAAGAACTAACTGTCTGCAAAAAGAAGAAAGAACTCCAGAAATAGAGGACGGAAAACAGAGGAGAAGAGAGGAGAAAGAAGCTGTTGGAAAAGAGAGGAGAAAGAAGCTGTTGGAAAACAGAGGACAAAGAAGAAAGAAGAAGAAAAGAAAGAAAAAAAGAGAAGAAGTACCTAAACAAAACAACCTTAGTTGTTGCAACTTGCGACTGAAAGAACAAGAACCTGAAGAAGAAGAAGAAAAGTTGAAACTGACCAAAAAACTCTAGATGTGTGTTTTAAAGTCTATTTAAGAAAAAGCCCCCAAGGCCTAGCTCAAGTGGCAAAAGGTGGAGGATTTGTGGCTTAGGTCACAGGTTCAAGCCCCACACCATGCAAAGCAAAGCCAGGTATTTAAGTGGAGAAGGGTAGAGGGGCGGGCCCATTATCCACCGAGTTTAGAAGGCTGTGATTGGTCCAAAGGGCGGGTCACAGACAGATTTCTCGGTTATCAAAAAAAAAAAAGTCTATTTAAGATAAACCGACGCTTCTCCTTGCGCAACACCTCTTGCCTCTCGTTGCCGCCTCTCACCTCTCAGTTACTTTTTTCATCGCGTAACACCTCAAGCCAAAAAAATGATAAACTCCTGCTTCACCTCACGCTTTAAGCATAGAGCTTTTGTGTCTCATCTTGTTTAGGACAGTTAAAGAACAATTGGTCCTCAAGGTTGGACAGCATATGTCATAAAGTGAAGCTTCAGAAATAGATTTTCAACACAATATGTAAGCAACTTTAAGTGTCCATGGGATTCCAAGGGAGACTTCGAATAACAGTTCTTGTATGTGATTATGAATCAAAAGTCTATGAGGTTGTGCATAATGAAAAAAGAGGACAATGCATTGTCGATGTGTCCAAACATACGAGTGCACTTCTCTTGCATTGCCATGATCAGATCCAAGATGGTATTGAGTCAATTGTCGAACATGGTAGAACATTATAAAGGCATGGAGTACGAGCAATGCTCAGCATCAATGTAATGATAAAGCTTTGTGTTGCAATAGAGGAATGGAATACAGATAGTGAATGAGAAATGTTTCTCCTTTATTTGCAACAAAATGCAGAAATAAAATGAAAACTTATACGGGAGGAAGGTTCAAGATTTCTTCTATTAACAAATAAGAAAAGAAAGATAAAGTTCTTGCATAACCCTAATGAAAGATTTCCTCTTGAATACTTAGTCATCTTCATACAATGCACATGTTTCTTTTAACTGGATTCCAAATGTAATTTGACAGCTGTCCAAATGTGTCCTCAACCTTGGCCTTTTAGCCAATGTCATTCTTAAATTTTTGCCCATCCTCTGGAGGTCGTTTTAAAGAGAATCAGAAGAAAGACTAGCTGCCAAAATGTGCAAAATTCCATCAATAAAATGAAAATCCTCCAGAACCACTACTTTCTGTAAGTATCACGCCCAAGAGAGAAGGTAAGGCACCCGATCCAACCAATATGTGGATTCGTATTATTCAGGGGTTTAAAAGTTGTACAAGCTCTATTTATCAAAAAAAAGTTGTACAAGCTCACGCTTGCCTCTTTTTCTTTTTCTCTTTTCTAATAAAGCAAAATTGCATGTTACTAACATTTGTATCACTAACTATATACAAATAAATCAGCAAAAACCAGAAAAGAAAAAAAAAACTTACAGTCATCCATCTACAACATCTATGTTACTAAATATGCAAATAAATTAGATAAAACTAGATCAAAAAACTTACAGACATCCATCTACATCTCAGTGCTACATCTCGAACAGTCTTGTCTTTTAACTGCATTGCAATTTTTGCATACCTAGATATGTTGCTTTCTGTTGCATATCTGCAAAAGTAAAGTTCCAATCTCCATTTAACCAATCACGAGAATAGAAGTCAGCTCTGATACAAATACTAATAATGCATAGTTAGCATAAGTGATGTTGTTTGAACAAGGACATCATATATATTTAGTTTTTTGATAATTGTGGTGTCCGGGCCAGCTTGCGGTACCTCGACTAACTCCAAGAGATACCTATCTGTCCACCAAGTCTAGAACACATGGGAAGAAATCACCTAGTGTTTTTGTCTAACTGAAATTTGAACATGAGACTTTGTGGTGCTCAACCCACTTCATTGACCACGAGGCTATACCTTTGGGTTTCATATTTGTAATGACTAATAGTTAACTAGAACAAGAATTCTGTATGCATCTAATTATTTCTCTCCATTTCGTTGAACTTACTATAGCAAACACTGACGGTATATTTCCAAGTTGATTGGGTGACAGGAAGAAGTGGTCATTGTTATTATAGAAATGAATTACAAGACGAGATTATTTGTGATAGAAAATTCACTAATCCATAGAATTAGTTTACAACTTGTCTAATTTATTCAAGACAGATACATCCACCACCCAAAGGTTAGCAGAAATTAGGCTAAAAGGTTAAAAGTTGTATGATTACCCATTTCTTGCCCTTGCGAAAATTTCTAGACTAAAGAAGAGTGCAAGCAGCAAATTTCAGAGGAAAATCAATAATTCAGGAATTAGTTAGCAACTGGAAATAAAAGAAGGATTAATACAGACTTGGCGAGCAATTCTTCAAGGAGGGACTGTTCGTCAGGAGTCCAATCAACAGAAAGGCCGGGATTGTGTCGTAGAGCCGCCTGTGTGGGGCCAACCACAGAGTTTTCCGGAACGGAGAGACCATTAGTGGTGGCGCCATTCCCATTGCCGTTGCCTTCTTGACCACTATTATTACCCGCCGGAGGATTCGCGCTGGCAGCCATCAATTTGTACAGTACCCCGACAAATTACAAACAATTGCAAATTCAAGTGGATATAGCTGAATCTGTAACCTACAACCAGTTTGGAATTGGGGAGCGCCGAGCGAGATTTAGTAATTTTATTATTATTATGAGAGAAGAGAAAATCGGTACGGAACTGTTTCTAGAGGATTTCAATACTAATTGACCTTGGATAAAGAGGGGAATATTTTCTTCATTAGATAGTTGTTTCTTTTTCTTTCTTTTTTTAAGAGAGAGTAATTTATTTACTTTAGGGCTGCGATATTTTTGTAAGTAGTTTCATTTTGAGACTTTTACTCATGTGGTCCATTGTTTATTTTTTCCTTGTCCTATTCTAAAATGTGTTTGATTGATTTAGTATAGAGTTTAAAAAAGAAATTAAGATTTTAGAAACTTGTGATCTAAAATAATTTATAGATATTTATGTGACTATAACTAACATCCTTATATTGATTGTTTTTAAATTTCATATTTACTTCTTGTTTAATTAATGATGAACCTGATTATTTAATCCACGTAGAGACAACAAAAATAATAGAGTTATTTTTAAACACGATATATTGAAATACTTCAAGGATCACTATTATCATATTTTTAGGGATAATTTCATAGACGTCCTTAAAGGTTTCTCTCTATAACACTCACCTCCCCTATGATTTACGATATTATGCATACCTTCTTTATTTTGATTTTTTTGTAATCATTCTTTAAACCTATTTAAAATATATATTTTAAATTTAAAATATATATAAATTAACTATAATTTGATAAATTTGTCCTTCTTCATATTATTAAAAAATGACTCATTTAATAAATACTTTTAAAATAAATCAATATAAAGAAATGTCTACTTTTATTTGGAAAAAAAAAACCGCGTGTGTATATATAAAAAACATATTATAGTACTAACTTATTTGTGTTGACTCAGTTTTAAAGTATTTATCAAATGAGTTAGGTTTTTAATAATGTGCATTAATATGAAGAAAGACAATTTTGTTAAGTCATCTTAGATATATATTTATTTTAAGTAGGTTTAAGAAATAGTTTAAAAAATAACTAAATAAGGGAGGTAGTCGTAATATCATAAACCACAAGGAAAGTGAGTGTTAAAGAGCAAAATCTAAAGGGATGACTATGAAGTTATCCCTTTTTTAACTAGTCTCTTTGTCCCAATTTATATGACTTATTTTCCTTTTTAGTCATCCCAAAGAAAGACACTTTTATATTAAGTAACAATTTAACTTTAAAATCTCCATTTTATCTTTAATGAAATATGAAATTTCCGAGAGTCAAAAAACCCCGACCTCTCTCTCTCTCTCTCTCTCTCAAATTATCACTAAATTTGAGTATCTTCATTCAAGCGATAATACAAAAAAAAGTGACAGTACAAAAAAGGAATGAAAAGAAGTGAGAGGTTGAGGGCAGGCTAGGGAAAAGAGTCGAGTCCAGACTTGACGATCAGGAGATTTTATAAGTTTTAAGAAACTAAAAATAAATACTTTACTTTTTTTCTTCTATAATGCGCTTCAATTGTAGTCCAACTTCCTCAACAACTCTACCTAGATGTTGGCTCTAATAGCTCAAAACAACACCTAATACAAATCAAATATGAAAAGTAAAATGTGTGAATTGAACTTCAAACAACAAGAATTGTTATGAATGTAACTTGATAGGAACATGTTCCTTATTATCGACACTCCATTCTTACAATTAAATCAGTATTAAAATCTTGTTCTTACTTTCTATTTGTAGTGACTCTATTTTCTTTCAAGTTTTGCAGCATCAATGAGGCGTTTTATATATGAGTATATGGAGGTTTTATGTCTTTTCAATTCAACATGGATTGGACCAATTATTCTAATCTAAGTTTGAATTGATTTTCCTTCACGCATTTGACCATTGTTTTATCTTATTTTGCAAATCTTCTTCCACGTGTGTAAATATGATTAATGTTTTCATATTTTCTTATTCCTTGTTTTATCGGATTTTTCATAATCCTAATTCCACAAGCAAACCTTTTATGCACTTGAAATATGCTTTTGGCTTGATCAATAATCTCCTCTGGTCCACTGTCAAGGACGTGGTTCCTTCACTGTTTATTCATTGTTGTGACGCACTCTTGATAAAAACGTTTTGTTGTAGACATGGAAAGAAAATTGGTTACCTTTTAATATTTTGTTATGAACACTACCAGTTGTTGAGACCTATGAATGACCTGATTCTTTCATATGTTTGTTATGTATTGCTATTCATTTGTTAATTATCTAAACTACATATTGTTAATCTTAGCACTATAACTCATCGTTCTTAGATTAATAAATTTCCCTCTTTTAATAATGACTAAGCCATAACATCCCATACCAATTGCATTACTTCATTGTAGTGGCATGTGTACTTAAGTGCAACTTGTCCCCCTAAGAACTAACTTCATGTTGATCATTACAAGTTAGTAAGATATGAACTCTTAGCTAAGTCTTTCATGGGACTAACTTTCCACCCATCACAACTCAATAAGTCACTAGTAATAAGTGGTGAATTTTACCACTTATTTGTGTCCTTTTTTGTGATTTTGTTCATTCTAAGCATGAAATGAGACTACTAATGTATGTTTTATGAGTATTCAGGTGAAAACCTATAAAAGAAGGATAGACGAGGAAAAGAGCCATAAAGAAGCTAAAATAAATGGATGCTACAAAGAGAAAACTGTCAGGTCCCGCGCAACTGCAAAAAAAGACCCACATATGTGATCTCGCACCAAGGCAAGAAGTGAAGCTCCTACGATTGTCAAAGAACAATGGATCCTCAGACATGCAATGAAATTTTTGCCACAACAAAGGTCACGCCTGCGACTAATGGACATGACTAATGGGCTACAATGTAGCCCAAAGTTGTATTTTCACACTTTTGGAAACCCCAAGCTGAATTAAAGGCACCTCAAACCTTTGGAAACACATCATTGATCTACCTTCAAGAGAAAAATCATATTTTAAGAGGAGAGAGTCACCACTCAACTTGAAGAGTGAAGATTGTGAGCTTAAATGTGTATATCTTTAGACCTTTCTTCAACTCTTGATTTAGCTTGATCACTCATAGTTGTAGTCTTTGATTTTCATATTTGGATATTGTGTTAAAGATAAACGATATTTAGGTTTTGATTCTTGTTTTGTGCTTTTGCAATTAATTAAATATTGTCTTGTTTATGATATGGGTCTTTGATTTTCTAATTGATCTCATGCTCTAATTGACTTCCAAAAGAGTGATGAACCCAAGGACTTTCCTATTAAGCTTGATCTTGCTTGAGAAAGAGGATTAAGTGTAGGAATGTTTGACTAGCACGATTTGAGAATTGGATGGACTAGATCTTGAGAAAGTTTTGATCTGGGTCTAACCCTCATCTTATGGATTTGAGCTAGAGATAGGATAATCATAGTGTTGTCATATTGGTTGTTTATTTTCTATACTTGCTTGTGACCGAGAGATACAAATGGGTACTTTAGAAACCAAGTCAAAGTTGACTTACGCATGATTAACTTGATGATGTTTAGTTATTTATGATATATCGTATAAGCATGAATTGAATTCTCATTCCCAAATCTATTTTTCTATCCTCGAGTCAAAAGGTCTTTGGTCAATCAATCTTTTATTTTTCTTATCTTAGTTTTAGTGGTTGTCCCTTATTAGAAACCCTCCCCCCCAAAAAAAATATGTGTATCAATTGTTGGATTCAAATTAGTGGCTTGTAATTCTTTATCTTTTTTATCGCCACAAATTGTTCATTGTGGGATTTGACCTTGACCTCATAAGTTGGGTATTGTTTTTGCATACGACCGCCTACATTTTTTATTTGGGAAGTGTAGTTGAGTGTTATCGAAAATGGTGTCGTTGTCGTGGAACAATTTGGTGAATTGATATAGAATTTATAGTTCACTTGTTTCGATCCACATTGTGAATATTTGTTTGTGTTTTTGTAGTTTTTATTTTTGTTTCTATGGCTTTTTTTTAGGACACCAAGCTTAAGGGTTGCAATCCCTATGTTGAAGACCCTTGCCCCTATTGTGGAGGACCTCGTGTTGGGAAAAATGTATAGAGACTTCTCAAAATAAAGAAACGAGTGACACAATAGGAACTATGAGTCAAACTTGGCTCGTAAGAGTAACCCAACACCTCGACCATTGCGATAGGATGCAAGATAGTTTGTTCCGCTTGAGGGGTGAACTCTTTCACTTGCATCTCAACTGGTGCCATGAGGTGATCTAACTTGAGCTTGAAATTGTCAACTTGAAGACTGATGTTATACCAAAGCTTAGGGCATGTGATGCTCTTCCTCAAATGGTCAAGAGTGATGAAATAAAGTTGGAATTTGACAAAGAAAGGGTTGTGCTTTAATATGGAAGAAATCTTAAGTATTTTCACACCTTCCGAGCCAAAGATAATTCAAGATGTCACTAGCAAAGAAATGATACTAGAGTTGCAAGAAAAAGTCAACATCCTCATCTCTAGTCCATTTGTAAGTGAGTTTGCCACTCAATGGAGACAAAATGACATTCCTCGCTTAAAGGCCAAGAAATGCATGATTCGATGTCAACAACGTGGCCTGTTTTTCACCTCTCCCTTGCCTAATGCACCTCAACAAAAATTCGACTTGAACTTGAGAAAGAGGTTCAAATATTCAAATTGGAGGGATAGAGTTGGATGCATTGTGTGCACACTCTTACCTCCTAATCCTCAATAAAACCTTAATTTGAAGTTGGGGAGGAGGCTCATTGACTCAAAATGGAAGCATAAGATCAGGTCATGTACTCGAATTTGCACCACGACGTTCAATTGTGCGCTTTATGGGAGGAAACATTGCTTCTAAATATTTACAATGTAGTTAGTTTTGTTTTGACTAATCAATAATTTTCTAGTTTGTTACTAAATTTGCAGGTGAAATTATCAACACTAGTATAGGGGAGCCACTCCTACAAAATTTCTTCTAATAGAGCGATACCATATGCGTTATGATCTTTTTGCACCGGCGATAGTCCGCTGGTCAGCAATAGTAGAAGTAGCCATTTCTCATAGAAGTGATACCGCCAAAGCAGAATCAGAGTCGAAGGTGTGAAGTGCACTTGGACTTCTAAGTTCTTATCAAATGCATGAATGAAGAGTATTCATAACTCTTCATATCCGATCTTGAGTAGGTTTACTCCCCCTCTCAATTGACTTTTGATACATTCACCTCACAATCACACACTTTACATCCTACAAAAGCAAAAAAAAAGGTCTCATCAAAGAGCAAAATGAGTTTTTCAAAGGATCTTCAAGAATCAACTCCCCCTTTGTTAAATCTTTACGAAAAGCAGGTACGAACTTGAATCACTTGCATTTGGTTTGCATTTTCAAGGTAATTTAATGCTTTTGTGTTGATTGAGACAAGAACGTGCTAAACAATAGCTTGAAATGGGAGATTAAGGCTAAAATTGGGTTTTTGATTATGGTAGAAATTAAAGCATAAATCTGTGATTTTTTTGTGTTTGAGCATGAATATTTGTCTGGAATGAGGATTTGGAAGTTTGAGTACGAATTCCTAAGGCCAAAAGTTTGAAAATATGTGTTCTTTATTACTTTGAATCGGCGGTTGAAATTTGTAAATCGACGTTTCACCGACCTAACATCGAATTCTTTAAAAGTTGTTGTGATGAACCTGTGTTTAAGGTTGACGTTATATAATTCATAATTGGCGCCGCAGGTGGAAACGTCGATTGTCAAAATTCTATATGGCCTTCTGATTAATACAAGGTCACATGAGCGGAACTGTTTCCACATATGCGATACTGTTCCTGCGACATTTATTTTGCAAGAGTGAAGTGTGATTAAAGACAGAGTACTGCGAAGAACATTCCGCAGGCACGACTCCGCAATTGCAATGGTGCTTCCAAAGGTGTAATGCCAGTGTAGAAATGCTATCCAACTCAAAGACATCTATTCCTCTCAAACGGAGCTTGATGTTGATCTTCCTCCCAAAGTTGAGCAAGGTCTGTGTGTAATTTAAACCTAGATCCACCTTTTGTTTTTATATGGGAAATTAATGAGTGCAACCCTAAGAATCACCTGATTTTACCTGGATCACCTATGCAGGCACGACAATGCCATTGTCGCTTAGGATCAGTAAGCATATGAATAATCAATTTCTTATGACATTCAAAGAATTTCTTTAACCAACAATATTTTTTGCGCTCCTTATAGTTCATTTTTTTAAAAATATTTATGCGTTCATTAAATTCATTTAAAACCCCATCTTCATCGCTTTCATCATCACGAAAATCCAATTGATTAAATGATAAAAAATTGTTATGCAATTCCAATTTTTGAACAATTGGATGACAAATATTATTCTTGTGTTCCAAAAATATTGAAATGGGATAGTTAGGTATCCATGGAATCTTCCCAGTACTATTTTTTGACCCTTTTTCTCGGTTTTCCTATCACAAACAAACCATTCTTCATTTCTATCTGAGTTAAGGCCCAAATCTACAACACCCACATTTCTCTCATCAACCCTATCTATTTTGGGGATAGAGTTATTGTAATGACTCTCTAGGTCTTTTCGAAGAAAATGCCTTCTTTTAATCACTTAGAGCATTCCTATAGTGACCCCAAGTCATTTATGATTTGTTGGGACTAACAACTTGGTCACATGGTCACTCGTTTGGTTTTTATACAAGTTTCTGTGTTTTGGAGCTTTTGAAACTTGAATGGTTGAATTCGGTAAAAAATTATCATAATGTAATTTTGACGGTTCATTTAGCTCAAGAACATCAATTTTGGTCTAGAAGCACCCTTCATGTGGATGGAAAGGCTTTCAGGCTAATTTTGAGGCCTCTTGTAGATTTTTGCTAAATATGGAGCTTAGGGGTGGCACAAAATTTTTATTGAGACAACCTTGGATGGAAGTATTGAATGCTCCATTGAGTCTGGATTGTCGAATTAGGTGGGGTAGCATATTTCATTTGTGCATATGAGGTTCTGAATATCGAGCTTCGTCAGAGAATACGCACTCGCCAAAAATAGTTGATGTGCATCAGCTGGTACATAACATATTTTTCCTTCACGTTCATAGGCCTTTTTAGATGCGTTTGCAAAGAGTCAGTTGGTTGACCTCCACGTTCACGTGGCCTGGCCGCATTCGCGATGGTCTGACTTTCAGACCCTCCGTGATCGCGGGACTTCTGAGGCATTCACAGTGCCCAAATTTCTAGACCTTCGTGTTCACGGGCCCATAGCCATGTTTGCGGGCCCATGGCCACATTCCTAAAGGGTAAATTCTTGATCCTTTGCATACGTGGGTCCTCCTAGTCGCGATCACGTTTGTTATCTAGGTCTAGTCTTTCAAATGAAGACAGACCGTGATCCCCCTCATTCCAAAAACATCCAATTGTGATTTTTCTCTCGTTTTATCTCCGAATTAAATGACTCAAAGTCCAGTGTGATAGTTAAGTAAGGACTACGTGGTTGAGAATTTGGGGAGTGTTAGAGAGGCTTTTCTTGAGGTAAAATTCTCTGTTAAGGGGTTTTTCCCCCTGTTATATTGTTCCTTAATTGTGAGAATTATGCACGATGCTTATTTGGACTATTCCAAGCCTCAAATTGTTTTCCATTTTGCAACATAAGTTTGAGAAACTAATTTGGACCTTTTGACAGAGTCAATCTGGAATTTCTGGTACAGGTCCATATTTTTCATTTTGACTCCAATTTGGGTTCGTCTCCATTTTATTTTATTTGTTGTCAAGTGACCTTATTAACATTGTGATTCTATTTTGATAGTGTGGTAGCATTCGAAGGCCATTTAAAAAGGAAAAGCTCCAAAAGTGTGATTTGGAGTGCACGCGGTCAGCCATAAGGTATGCTACGACTTCATGTTCCTTAGATAGAGCTTGATTATGTGAAAGCATGTTGATTTGTGTGAATTTGGGGTGTGTACCTACGTAATCATATTAAATTACCTAGAATCAATGTTTTTGGCTTTTGTCGAGTTATTTTTTAGGATTTGAGCGAATGTCGGTTGTGATTCATGATAATCTTTATCTTCTAGTATGCCTTTATTGTTGTTATTACTGATTGATTCGAGCGTGTCTGACCTTAGTCTAGGGATAGACTAGTTCTTGAAATAGACTTGCATTATTTGGAGCCAAATGGCCTTAGTTTTGCTCTAACATCTTTTTGGATAGCCTCGCTCCCTCCAGACTGGTGTAGCAGATTTGGGTTTGATAGAATGAGCCTTAGATTAGGCGTTGACTCAGCCTTGATGACCTTCTATCCATTTCTCCCTCGTTTTACGACCCTATAGATTACAATTGAGATATCAGGCTTTGCTTGGCCACTTGGGACTTGAGTTTGTTCAGCTTGGAGTATTGTATTAATTACCTGAGAGTGGACGCCTTTCCATGGTGGTTTTGTGATGATGATTTCATATGGCATCCCTCAACAGCTATTCTAGTTACATATTTTAGGTGTAGGGATCTGATTTATAGCCACACTCTATGATTCGGGGTATTTTATCCTTTATGGAGTTGATACATATCGGCTAGATCATATTGGTTACTTTGGAGGCCTATCTGCGGTTCGAGGTGTGGGCTACTCTCTCCCTTTATTATATGAGCTTATTGGACCTTTTTGAGACTATATGTGGTTCGAGTTTTGGGCTATGCACTCTCTATATATTGGTGATTCTTATTGGTTACTTGGGAGGCTATCCGCGGTTTAAGGTCAGGGCTAAGCTTTCTCCGGCTCTGGACAAACCGGGTTCTGCTCTGGACTAATCGGGTTTTGCTCTTAGTAGTGTTAGTCTTTTTGTGTACCCGTTGGCTTATGGAGTTTTTTCAGTTTTTTACTTAAACTTGTACAAGAGTATACCTTATTGGTTTATGGGGCCCCAACTAGGTTTAGTTAAATGTACTTATATCATTTTTTGTATTAGTACACTCGTGTGCATCTCTTTTAAATTCGTCTCTTTTGGCTTTTATCTGTGTTTAAATGCTACCATTTCATATTTTTCTTACTTCTATTGCTCATTCGTCCTATGATGCCTACTGAGTACCTATTATTTTGGTACTCATGCTGCACTTTATGTATGTTTCATGATGCAGGTCTGAGCACCAATTACCAGCGCCAAGATTTGAGTATGTTGCAGCTTCAGTTCATAGGGGAGGGTGAGCACATGGCGTCATATACTTACCTATCTCTATCTGTATTTTGTTGGCTAGTCTTTTGTATTTTGTGACAAGCCTTGTATTTTGGGTTAACTTTTGTGACTTGTACTCTTTTATTTTAGGAGCTCTATACTTGTGACTTCCAGGTTGCTCAGAATATCTACTGTAATGTCTCTGTTAGATTCTTCGGTTGAAATAAGGGAAAGGTCAATTCTATTCTCGATGGAAATGGGATTTTGGAAAAACTTTTGTTTAACATTTCTGGAAAGACCATCTATTTGTTCATTTACCAGGTTTAGCACGAAATCATAAATAAGCTCTACCAAGGATTGCCAAGCATTTGCTAAGTTTTCTCCTCCGTTTTTAGTAACAAATTGTATATATTTTGGCTTGCTTCCATCTATTCTAATATTTCTGTTATTTAATTATCTCTTCCACTATGTTACCTACTATCTAATATGAATGAATCTCTATGACATAGCTCTATTGCACGATTAAGAGTATGAGAGATGGGAAACTTTTCTTAAATGTCTGTAGTCCTTCGTTTATAGAAGTGGGGTGCTCACAACCATAAACAAGATCCTACTTTACACGACTTCATAGACACCCTAGGACACTTGAACCCTGTGCTCTGATACCAAGTTTGTCACGACCCGAGCCTACACCCTAGACGTAGCCGGCACCCGAGAACCATTTCTGGTCCCCAAGCGAACTCTCATCCTGGCTGACTACAAGCGGAAGACTAATTCAAGCATACAAAGCTTAAAAACTGAATAAAATTCATTGAACTCAATTACAAATCTTTGACTCAAATAAATAACTCTGAATAAAAATAATATATTCAACTCGCCATAAAATAGGCAACTTAAATCTTTAAAACATTTAACAAAATAAATGAACAGACTTCTGAAACTCTACTGTCTATCTATGAAGCCTCTAAATGACAAACATGGAAGTCGGGACAAGACCCATGACATCCTGATAAAACTGAAAAGTAAATATAATCCTTCGGAAGTAAGGGGGCTTATCATAGCTAACTCGAACTCCGTACGGTATCAACGAAGCTCATGTTGATGACCCTGAATACCTGTATCTGCATCATGAAACGATGCAGGCCAAATGACTCAGTACGTGGAATGTACGAGCAATATGTAAGGGTAATGCTAAAGCATAAACATAAGCTTGGACTTGATAAAAAGGAAACATACTTACCTCTTCTCAACTCACTCGACTCAACTCAACTCAAGAACAAGATACTTAACTCAAGGATACTCAACTCAACTCAAAGGTATGATACTTAACTCAAAATTAAGCAACAATAAAAGATGCAATATATGGAAAACTCTTAAAATAGTAGATAGCAACTCAATGTATTGAAGAATACAATAACAACTCAATTTGTATATAATAAAATATAATACAACTTTGTGGGAGTTTCTCTAACCGACAACCATCACTATGAGCTATGTGATGATACAACATCTCGCCCACGCTGCCAAAACTGTCCTATAATTTGCCGAATATAGAACGCCTCAACTAAGTGGATCCACTAGTCTATGCTAAAAAGTATTAAGGAATCATCTAAAAAGTATGACCCTTTCTACCCACGTTGGCTACATGGTTGATGAAGACTTGAGTTATCTGAACTCGTCCCCATATCGGTGCGCTCAATACTACTCCCAAAAATATACTCAGCTCATATGTTTAAAAACATAACTCTTTCTGTGGTTTGAGATTATTACTCAATACTAGCTCAAAGGCTCTCTTGGAAATCGGTGTTCCTCTCTTGCTTAAATGTGAAAACATTTACTCTTTGGGAATACTTAGTTCCCATATACTCTTTTGAAGAAAATGAACTCAACTCTGCTCTTTCTCAAAAACATTTCAAAATTATATTAAAATATGATCATTGATGACTCGGAAAGTCATAGTGCATAAACATTGATGGTATATCTAGATACCATACTACTCATACATTGATGGCATACTCGATTGTCCTACTAATCATGTTTTAGAAAACTCTTTTCTCAAAACTCATCTTTTCTTTCTCAAAACTCAGTTTAAGAACTCAAGTGTTGGCTTTAAAAAGCTTTGTAAACTTTATAACTCAAATCATAGGGTTCATGTGGAATTATGAACATGAAAGATTCAACTTAGGGATCTTAATAGAAATAAAGAACCTCGGTACTCAGAAACTCAAGAGTCAATGATACTATTCATCTTTAGACTGCTCGACTCAGAGGGTTCATGCGGAAGTATGGGCATGAACAACTCAACTCAAGGGATTCATGGGTAACATGTAGTAGTCCCATGATTAGGAATAACATCTCAAAAGGGATTAGGAACTCAATACTCAAGACTTAGAACTTGAAGATACTACTCCTCTCAAAGATACTCAACTTTTGAAGTTCATGCAGAATTTATGGGAATGAACGACTCGACTCGGGGGTCTAAAGAACATTTTGGAACTCATGTATATGACTCTTATCATTCTCATACTTACTTCTTCAAAACTTAACTCAAAATCGATAGTTGATGTCAAAGGATTCACAATTGAATTCAAAGGCTTTGTTGAACTTTCCTCTTGACTCTCTCTTGAATGTGAATTATGAATTCAAGAGTTATGGTTCATGATATGAAGGATCTTGTGATGATAAAGTAGACTCATGAATACATTCTCCTCACTCTCATACTCACTTGCTCGAGTCTTGAAACAAGTTACTAGAAATTGTAGAAGACTCCTCAAAAGGACTCAAGGGGACTTTTTCAAAATGTTCGGAAGAACTCTCAAAACTTAACTCTTAACTCTACCTTGAATTTGAGTTATGAATTCAAGGTTATGATCATGTTAGGAATGATTTCTAGGTGTTTAGAAGTAGCTTAGAGTGTTTATAATCAAAGGAAGTGAAGGTACACCTTAAAGGAACTTAAACGGAGCAACCAACTGCAAACTGGAAGGGGCAGGAGACCCTGGTGCACTGAGTGGCGCGGGGCGCCAGCCCCTAAACTTCAGAACATGATTTGGGGTGCACTGGCTGGCACGACGCGCCAATCCCCAACCCAGAAAACCCGACGAATTTCTTTGCTCGTTTTCTCACCCTAACTCGCCTAGAATCGAACGGTTTCTTCCCCAATCACTTGGATTCGATTACTTAACATAAGTACACTCTAATCTACTCAATATAGACCTCAAAACACTCACTTTCATATCAAGAATCATAAAACCCCAAACACAACAAGATTTAGGATAAACTTCAAGAAAACTTCCCAAGAACTCATCAAGAACTCTAATCTTTCAACTCCAAGAATGAAATTTCGCTGAAAATAACATGATTGGCGTGTGGGTGAACAAACCAAACACTATGGAAGCTTACATACCTCTTAGGGATTAAACCCATGGCGAAAATCCACAACAAAACTCAAGAACCTCGACGAACATTTTGATTCTCTCACCTTTTCTCCTATTTTCTCTTCTTTTCTCTTCTTGAACTCTCAACTAAAACCCTAGGCGTATATTAGGATTATAAAACTGAAACCAATAGGATTAGACCCTTAAAACCTTACTAAAAATGAATTAAATCTGATTGGGTTAGGAAAAGACCAAAATACCCCTTACTATTTTCAGGTAACTTTCCTTAACTGGACAACTTAACTTCAGAAGGGCATATCTCACTCATCTGAACTAGAAACTTAGAAAACTCGGTGGCGTTGGAAAGATAATTCAAAGATCTTTCATTTGTCATATTATGGCACACATAACTCATCCTGTACTGAGAGTTATGGTCGTTTGAAGTTGACCTAAAACTCATAACTAAAGCATAACTTGCAAAATTTCAGAGTTTGCTATTTCCAACTTAGTTCTTTTTGGAACTCAAGGAGTTACATCTAGTTACATGAACACTCAAGAAATTTTAATTTCCTCAGTAAAATCCTACTCACAACGAAGGATGATTCGAGTCTCAGTTCAAAAAATTTCTAGGGTGTTACAATATTTCCCCTAGGGATTATTCGTCCTCGAATGATGACTGGACTGGGTATGGAATGAGGTTAGTCTTACTAAGGTTTGAGTCTAATGGTATGCTCTTACTATATTCAAGCTTAACCCAAATACTAGGTTCGGGTGGTTCTATACCTCTCTATAAGGAATCTCCTCCCAAAACTATTACTCTTTACCACCACATTGGGCTCATATCAAGAACCACCTAATGTTTAACAATACCACATTCAAGCTTAGTACTCTAACAACACCATGGACTCCTACTAACCAGCTCCTTAAGAAATTCTCAACACTTGGCTTGATTTCTCATACTATCATCTCCCCCTTAAGTCTAAAGCTAATACTTGAAAGCTATGGACCTATTCCACATTGACAACTCAATTATGCTATCTTGGCACACCTCTTAATGTTCTTGTTACTCTTGTGACTTAGCCACACTTCACTGCCCTTATCTAAATATTAGGATCTCTTACTGGTACTACTCACATTTATTGCACCTTATCACCTCAATTCCTCACCTACTCTATGTCAAGTCTTCTTGATCAAATATCAAGACTAACATCATCACTCTCAAGTTGTCATTCTTTGCATCATGACACTCATCTCAAATTCAAGCTCAATGTTCATTACTAAACCCGAATATCAACATGATTGCTCACCTACTATACTATACCTCATTACTTGATTAGTTCTATAACCTTCTGAACATCATGACCCTCTCAAACAAATCATAAGCCTAGCTTAGATCTATCACCTCATGTATACTCTTGCTCTTCTATTCAACACTTACACTTGGTCAGCACTTACACAATGACACTTCATCACAAACTCCTTTCTAGCTACACCACACTCTACCTCCTATGATGTAATCTTCACAACTCATCACTTCTTAGTTTACCCATAAGGGAAAACTCCTCATTAGTAACTTACCATGTGCATGACTATAGTAACATAGCTTGTCAAAACACCATCTCCCTTACTTAGATTACTAAACCTCTGCATACTTTCCTCTAAGTCTGGACTCTTTCACTACTACTGCTCATGATCTCGTAACTCATGCTACCTTTTAGGGTATAAATACTACCCAGGCTCTAAACATACTTTCTCATAAGGATCTCAGTTGAAACAGGGCTTAAGGAAAATAGTACAACTCGCTTTTAGCCCAATGCACGATTCATATAAATATGGGTGAATTCCTCTGAAACTGAACACTTACTCACTCATGGGATTCTCTCAAGCCCCTCTAGAGTCACATGACTTCCTCAAGATTTTTCTAGGAGTAACTCATCGATATATGACTGACTTTCCTTTTCAACTACCTTTAGTATGATGGGTAGTCGAATGGATCTGAGATATGCACGAGTATGAATGAATCTCTATGACATAGCTCTATTGCATGATTAAGATTATGAAAGATGGGAAACTTTTCTTAAATGCCTTTAGTTTCTCGTTTATAGAAATGGGCCCCTCACAACTATAAACAAGATCCTACTTGACATGTCTTCAAAGACACCCTAGAATCGAACGGTTTCTTCCCCAATCACTTGGATTTGATTACTTAACATAAGTACACTCTAATCTACTCAATACTGACCTCAAAACCCTCACTTTCATCTCTAGAAATCATCAAAACCCCAACACAACAAGATTTAGGATGAACTTCAAGAACACTTCTGAAGAGCTGATCAAGAACTCTAATCTTTCAACTCCAAAAATGAAATTTCACTGAAAATAATATGATTGGCGTGTGGGTGAACAAACCCAACACTATGGAAGCTTACATAGCTCTTAGGTATTAAACCCATGGCAAAAATCCACAACAAAACTCAAGAACCTCGACGAACGCTTTGATCCTCTCCTCTTTTTCTCTTTTTTTTTCCTCTTGAACACTCAACTAAAACCCTAGGGATATATTAGGATTATAAAACTGAAACTAATAGGATTAGACCCTTAAAACCTTACTAAATACGAATTAAATCTGATTGTGTAAGGAAAAGACTAAAACACCCCTTACTATTTTCGGGTAACTTTCCTTAACTGGACAACTTAACTTTAAAAGGGCATATCTCACTCATTCGAACTTGAAACTTTCCAAACTCGGTGGAGTTGGAAATATAATTCAAATACCTTTCATTTTCCATATTATGGCACACCTAACTCATCCTATACTGAGAGTTATGGTTGTTTGAAGTTGACCCAAAACTCATAACTTAAGCTTAACTTGCAAAATTTCAGATTTTGCTATTTCCAACTTAGTTACTTTTGGAACTCAAGGTGCTACATATAGTGACATTAACACTCAAGAAATTTTAATTTCCTCGGTAAAATCCTACTCACAACGAAGGATGGTTCGAGTCTCAGTTCAAAAATATTTCGGGGTGTTACAAAAAGTCACAACCGTTCAAAAAGGTCATGACTCATCGTAAAAGTCATAACTCTTTGGAAGATTCACAACCCTTTGGATAAGTCACAACTCTTCAGAAAAGTCACAACCCTTTAGAAAAGTTACAACTCTTCGAAAATGTCACAACTAATCGGAATATAGATAACACTTTGGAAATGTCACAACCTTTCAATGTGAAAAGTTGTCTTTTTAAATATAATGTAATACAATATAAATATAATATAATATAATACAATATATAATATAGAAGATATACTAAATTTGGTGTTTTAACTTTTAAGGTAGTATAGATATAGATAGATAATAAGATAGATATAGATTTGTCTAATTTAAATTGATATGAAATTTTTAAAAAAACAAAGAAGTCTTTTAGTTTAAGGATATGTAGAATATATAAGAATGCCTTTTACCTCTATGGTCTTAAACATGCTCCCCCCCCCCCAAAAAAAGAACATTTTATATCAAACTGAATAAAAATAAAAGTAAAACAAATAAATCGAAAACGGAGGAGTACTTATTAAATCTAATTTGGACTATTCAAGCAAGTTTTTGATCAAAAAAAATTCTCCAATAGTTTGAGGCTTTTCACAGTTTGAACATCAACTTATAGTTTCTGCAACATAAAATCATTGAAATTTTTGTCAAATAGAAGTTGCTGCAAAAGTATATTTATAGCAATGAAAATGAGTACATACTGATTATCTAGATAGTCTTCTCGTTTGAAGTTGAGTTATTCAATTCTCCTTGTTGCATCAAATTTCTTTCTTTCTAATTTACCCACAAAAATAGTGTAATTGCATAATTGAACCATTCTCACAATATACCTTGTTTTAAGAAGAATATAGAACTTACAAAACTCATAGATTAAAAAAGTGAGGAAACCCCTCTATTTATAGACAACAAATGATAGTATGAAAATGTGCTTATCGTGCCTTATCAGATAAGTCACAACCCATCAGAAAAATCACAACATTCGAAAATGTCATAACTCATCGAAAAAGTCACATGTTTAAAATGTCACGACCCTTCGAAAAAGTCATTACCCATAAATGTGAAAAGGTGTAAGCTTTTAATATAATATAGAACAAATAAATAAATAAGATATAAAATATAGAGTATATACTAAATTGGTTGTTTTAAGTTGGGGTATTATAGTAATTTAACACTCAAGTTAGGAGTTCATGCTTTTAAGATAGATAGATGGATGGATGGATGGATGGATATATATATATATCCTAGGCCAGAATTGTTATTTTTCTAATTTCTCCTTCTAAAATATATATACTAAATTGGTTGTTTTAAGTTGGAGTATTATAATAATTTAACATTCAAGTTAGGGAGTTCATGCTTTTAAGATGGCATAAAATACATAAACATGACATTTAACTTGGTTTCAGTTAACAACTATGACCTTTAACTTTGGTTATGCACAAACAGACACATAAACTTATATAAAATTGAACAAATAAACACATTTGTCACCCTACATGGCAATTTGTGTCCTACGTGGTGTCCTACATGTATTATGTCATATAGGACACATGTGTCTACTTGTTTAATTTTATACAAGTTTAAGTGTCTATTTGTGCAATCCCAAAGTTGGAGGGCACAGTTGTCCACCGAAGTCAAGTTAAGGGTCATGCTTATGTTCCTCAAATAAGCTTTCCTACATTTTCCTTCCCATTTTTTGTGTTTTCTATCTTCAGGTGGAACTTGGAAGAACAATTTCAATAACAGACAAAAGTAGGGGTTCTGAGGGCCGGAAAACAATTAATTGTATCGGCCGCTCTTCCAACTTCAGTTCTACAATTTCACACAACACTCAGTTGGGTAGTTTGATTCATCGGATGTATGCAGCAATAAAATTTGAAGGAGATGAAGTAAAGGTTGCCATGTAAGATGGTACTTTTTAACTTCTTTGAAATTATTCCTAACCCATCGGTGGCCTCTTAAAGTTGGGACGAAGTTTCACTTAGACACCTCAATTGGGTGATGTTTATTTTAAACCCCTCATGTTGGATCTCGTTGTTTCATTTTGACACTTTTTGCTGACATGACATGGTGAGTGTAATACACTCAATGTCAGCGCGTGAGGAGCTTTTCTTTCCAGGCCAAAAAATTATTTTTAAACATTGTTCTTCTTCTTCCCTCTTTCTTTGTGATTATCTCATCCACCACACACCATCAACCTACCGCCGCTGCATCATTGCCATTAATCTTATTAAAATCAAAGTAATTTTTAATTTTTTCGATCTAAAAATCACCACAACCATCATCTTCTTCTCATTCTGTTTCTTTAGATTCAACAATTAAATTTCAGCGCCATGAAATAATTACTCTATTTCGTGTTCACATATTTGAATCCTCTGCACATACGAGAAATGCAAAAAAAAATAATCTTCCAATGTTAGTTATAACTAATTTTTTTAGAAGTAAAGAAGAGAAAAAAATGTTCTTTTATAAACTAATTTTTTCAATGTAATTAAATTTTTTTGAAAGTGTTTCTTGAAAAGATGATAGAGTGAAAAATGGGTTGAGGTTGGGGTGGGTGGGGGTAAGAGGATGGATGATCTAATAGGGGGTGGAGGAACGGTTGGGGTTAGGATGCGTGGGGTGGAGAAGACTCCTGGGTTGGTTGGGTGAAGAAGACAAGGGTGAGTTTCTTGAAAATTAGAAGTGTTTAATTTCTTTCTAAAAAATATTTACTATTTGAGTTTAAAATGCCACATGTCATCAAGTGAGTGGTTATTTTTCTTTCTACTTAAAAGTCATTAGTTTAGAATTATTTTTTACATATATGACATGTTTGTTTGTTTAATTCGTCACTTTGACACGTCATCAGCAAGTGTATTACACACACTTTGTATTTTTGGATGATTGTTAAAAAAGTGTCAAAATGACACAACGGAACCCTACATAAGGTGTCTAAAATGAACAAAAGTTAGTTAAGGTGACTAAGTGAAACTTGGTGCCAACATTAAGGGGCCACCGATGGGTTAGGCCAAATTATTTTATACGCAACCTCTTAGCCATCCTTTTGTTGCTCTTTAACTTCAATTTCGTATCACGTTACCAACTTAATCAATTGAGTTTGGGGGAAATAATATTTTAGAAGCTCAAATAATCACTAATAGGATATGCCTAGGTGAGTATAAATTGAAAATTCTCCATGTCAAGCATATAATTCTTATAATGTTGTTTTGAGTTGTAATGATAATGAAATCTGAATCAAAATAGGAGGAAATCTTTAAAAATATCGATTTTTTTTTATGTAATAAATTATTTCAAGCATGAATTTGTTATTTTATTTAGTATAAATTCTTTAAAATTGTTGATCTTATTTGATATAATATATTACTTCAGGCCTGGATTTGTTATTTTCTTTAATATAAATATCTGTTCTTCCTTCAAATAAAAGTTTCAGTTTATTTCCGAAGCTTGTATCTTTCATAAGTATGATACATTATTATTATTATTATTATTATTATTATTATTATTATTATTATTATTATTATTATTATTATTATTATTATTATTATTATTATTATTATTATTATTATTATTATTATTATTATTATTATTATGTTAGCCATTTAAGTTTTGCTTGTAAAATAGTTAAACTAATGGACATATATCAAAGAATGATAAAAAAATCAAAGCCTAAGATCTACGTATTGCATTCATCATTTTACTTTTATAATAACATTCATTTCGCAAAAAGTGATGAAAAATGGACACCTTATATCTTAATTAAAGAAATGATTGCTCAACGTGTAGAAGATGAAAGTTACCTTCCACTATATATTTTATATATAAAGGACAAAAAATGCTTGCATAGCACCTCTCTTAATTAATTCAGGATTCATATAGATATATGCACACTGATACATTATTGACACATTTTATTGTGCTTTTCTCTCCAATGTCTCATGTAAGACACAACAAGGAAATAGCCAACTTGGAAAATCAAATATAAAGGTATGTGTGTCTTTCCCCATTTGAACTTTCTTCGCTCTTTGAATAATATTAGGCTACAGTTCTAATATTCATAAATTTATGACCTCATCTACCACATTAAAACCTTTTCGTTATTTTCTATATATCTTTTATTATTCCTATCTTTCTGCACTTTGGATGATAATGTTCGAATATGCATAGCTGAAGCATTATTCAAGATCACGAACAAACATAATAGCATAATAATGTAAACTGAATAACTTGTGAAGCTCTAACCTTTTGAAGCTTTCACATGACTTGTTCAGGAACTAGGACTCCAGGATTGCAGCCTTCTACTAATTCCTGACTAACTCTCTCAATCAAGTCTTGTGTGGGCAAGAAATTTTTTAGAAAAAAAGGATGATCTTTCCTTGAGAACCACCACCCCTATTTATACTTTTCAGCAGAAGGGAAAGGTTTGAAATATGAAATGTTTCTAGTCATAATTAATAGCCATTAATAGTCATTAAATACCTTTAAGGGATCGTTTGGTACAAAGATTAATAATGCAGGGATTAGTAACGCAGGGATTAGTAGTGCAGTGATTAGTAATGCAGGGTTTATTTTTATTAAGTGTTTGGTTCATTGTTTCCCACCTCATTTTGTGTTTGAATTAAAACTCTATAAAAAAGCTTCTTTCCCATTATACTTGATTTTTTATGCAATTGGGTCAAGGCAGATAATTGCCGGACAATATTATTTTTTATGGTCTTCTAACTAGCTATGAGAAGAACAATTTTGTTGTCATGTTTGCTATTTTTTCACTTGAATTAGTTGAGGATAAATAATTGTCATCCTAATAAATTGATCACCCACAAAATGTCAATTTTCAATTTTTATGTTTTAAAAAAGATAAATCATCTAATTTAAAATTTAAAAAAATGGTGAATAATGGTAAAATTGAATAAACCATCTATATTTACATATAAAAATTGTAAGTTGTAGTTTTAATATGCATGTAATTTTTAAAATTATTCAAAATATAAATAATAAAAAATCATACAAATATATATATATATATATATATTCAATTAAGATCACAAACGTCATGTAGTGATATATTTTTTCTTTTTAATTTAAGTAAATGTTAAATAACTCTCGTTTCAAATTTGTATTAGATTTATTTAGTAACAAACAACTCTCTCAAAATAATTTGTAAGCTAATTTATTTAAATAAATTTACTAGTACAAATATAAAACATAAAATCAACAAAATAAATAAAATAATTAAATTAATTTGAGGGATATTTTTGTCTTTACATAGCCTTATCCCATGGTATTATATCTATGTGTTACTAATACCGCCAAATGGAAGGTATTAGTAATACATCCTATAATACTATGTAGGATGTATAACTAATCTATGGATTAGTTATACATATACCCAAATTCCTACCAAACATAGTACTAAATAATACCATACATAATACATGAATTATTTCTTCTAATGCGGCTTACTAAACGACCCCTAAGTGTATTTAGACACCGTTAAGTGTATCCAACAACCACGATCAATAGTCATCAACAACCATTAAATACCATCAAGTGTATTTTGACACCGTTAAGGCTATCCAACAGCCATGATCAATAGCTATCAACAACCACTAAATACCATTAAGTGTATTTAGACAGTCATTAAACTTCAAGGGTATTTAAACACCATCAATAGCCATTAATAACCATTGAATACTATTAAGGGTATTCAATACTTATTAAACACCATTAATAACCAATAACAACAATATTTGCTTCTTTCATCTTCTATGGAAACAAAGAAACCCAGTATTTTCCTCTTTCTTCTTTTAAGGAAATAAAAAGTTATTTTCTCTTTTAAACTAATAAAAGTCATAAACGATTTATTCCCAAACTAGAAAAAAATACGAACAGTTCTTTTCTTTTCCAAACTCGATCAATTAATTAGGCATATTAGGGACCGCAAATTTATTAGAAGAGGCTTCCCATTATAATATTTAATTCGTAAAAGCATGAATTAACCATATCATAATAAATCACAGATTGTATCACTAAAAATCTGTAACTGCACTCCTTTATTTAATTTCAAATTTTTACTGTTACAACTTATTTACTCCCCATATTAGAATTACCGACACCAATCAATTAAATGAAACTTCTGAAAAATTTATTCCATTGATTAATTTAATCCTTTATCTTTATGCTTAAATTAATTCATGTGACGAATATACATATATAATCCACCTTGCAGGGTTTTCACGTGACTACTTATAAGCAACCATAAAGGGGTGTCTTCTTTCTCATATCCGAGATATAGTTCTATCAACTAATTATTATTTCATGAATATAATTTGTTATTATCCAATCCATTAGAAATATTTTGACTCATCGTAGAGTCTCACCTTTTAATAGGTTAGAATAATAAAGCAAACTACACAGATCATAATAACTACATCAAGATTACGATTATAAGCTAATGTAATTGACTAGAAATATTATTTATTGAAATTCAGAACCTAAATACATATCTCAATTTGGTGCGTTCAATAAATTTTAATTATGGGAATGATAAATTCCAACTTCTTGTGTTAGTTCAATAAATTAATAGTTCAAAATCTTTAGCCAATATAGGCATATTCTCACTTTAAAATAAGTAACTTTAGAAGTGGAAACCAAATATCTCTTCTTTTTTTTTGGCAAATTAAGACAACAAGCATGAAGATGATTGGATAATCTAGGAGACTACCAAAGGAATGAAGTTTCTTTACCGGCTAATTTGTTTCGTCTGGCTTACGAAACACTTATATTACATTATTTTTAAGCATCAAAGATTTGAGCAGGTAGTGATGCTACTTCTTTTTATTTAACGTTTTCCTTTATTTTATAGAACTAATGTTTGTATACATGTTGCTCCCAACTGCACACGCAAGTGTATGTGATCGCGCAAGTAATATAGTGGCTCTTAAAAGAACCGAATTATCGAACCCAAGGGACTTACGATCAATTTATATTCACTATCTTAATTCCACAATTCAACAAAAGTATCATTAAAAGAGTTTAGAGATTAAATATTACTACTACGACTAAGTCAAGAAATAAAGTAACTAATGCGAACGACTTCAAATTGATGTTTTAAAGAAGTAAGAGACAATTCCAAGGCTGTATCATGCATTGGATTTCATGTATCGTATCTCAGATAATGAACTAATTTAGGTTATCAAGTTATTGATTTACAGGGTTGATTTTATGACCATAGTATCCCGACCTCTAATCGCCTACTCCAATTAGTTGTCTAACTACATCGTTGAGCGGGGATAGGCAGTCCTAATTGGCAAGCCTTTATATTTCATCCTATTTCGTAACCAAGCTAGGTGTTCGTTCGGGAATCACTCCTAAATACAAAACAACTCAATTTAATGAAAGATCAAGCTTTCTATATTCTTTGGTCTATCTACCTTAGCGGCTCCCGAGTTTAAGAGTAGACAAGAGATTTATTTCTATGGTGATCAATCATGAAATACTAAAACAAGAACATAGAAGTAACTTAAAAACGATAACCATGAATTAATTCAAAACCATTAACACTCAACAATCATTCGTAGCTACAGCCCCAGAATAAGGGTGTTTAGCCACTCATAATATTCAAAAACCATAAAAAAATATTGTTCATGCGATTTTCAAAATAAAGAAGTTAGAGAATTGAAACCTATTACAAAAACGTTAATCCTTGATCTTGCACACCAAAAAGAATTCGAACCCCCACAAAATACCCTAGGGTCCTATTTATTGAGTTTAGGAAAAGTATTTTCAATTCCGATTTAAAAAGGAGTCCTAATTAAATCAAATTTTACTGGGCACATCGGGCAAAGGCTGGGGCGCCGCGACACTCAGTGTGCCAGCAACACTTTCAGTAGTTATTGCTCTAGAGCGCCGCACCAGTCAGTGCGCCTGTGAAGTGCCTCAGTAGTTGTGGCCTTGGCGCCTCGCGCCAGTAAGTGCGCCTCAGGAGGTCGCCAGTAGTTGTGGCCTTGGCGCCTTGCGCCATATAGAGTGCCAACCTGCAGTGCTCCTTATGCCATCTTCGTGCTTCCTAACTCCTCTTTTTTTCATATCGACTTCATTTACCTTGGAAGTTCATGCACCACCTAATCACGTATCTTAGTGCACAATCATAGCAAGTTAGACAAAACAAAGTTAATAGTCTCAAGATTATTCTAATTTCAACACCTAACGTGGGTAATTCGTGGTAAATTGGCATATAAATATGCCTAAGATCACCACCCCACACTTGAACCTTTGTTCATCCTCGAACAATCTTCTAACCATCAACTCATTCTCCTTTCCTTTGGACTTATCAACCCGCCTTAAAATCAACCAAACATATTTAATTATGCTTTTGTAGCTCTCATTGTATGCAACATTTAACATTTTAACTTCTCATCATAGTATACCAATTAACAACACATATGCTCAAAGAATGACTCATTTATCATATTCTCGGGATAATGCAACCTTAAACAAACACACCAAGTATGATATATCCAAACATGTGCCATGAATGCCCTCACCAATTTGTATTTTCTATAACCTTTCACTCCTACAATCAACACGATTGCACGTTGTAGTTTAGAACAAGGCCTATTTTTCAAACATTTCACTCACTCTCACAAATGAAGTTCTCACCTATCATCACATGCCATATGCTTGCCCTTAGTGTATTTTCATTTTCACTAAGTATTTCTCATGGAATCAAGAGGACTTCTATTGGTTGTAATGTCGGCTTAAGGTAAGGTAGGGAATATTTAGGATATAGTTAGTGACTACACCTCCCTAATGCACATGTTATTGTTTTGCAGACATACATCTTCACTAGCCTCTCTTTTCCTTTAGTACACACTTCATGAATATTTTCCCTTTGTATTTCAAGCTTAGCCCTTATTTTTTTTATTTGCCTTTACACTAGCCACCCTCAACTCAAGTTTTGCATGAATTGAGGTGCACGATATCCTTAGGGGGACCAGGGCCAATGTTTAAGCATACTTCTGAAATAGTCACCCTCAACTTAAGCTTTGAGGCTCGGTTGAGGTGCAAAATGTCCACTAAGGACCAGGGCCAATACAGAGTTTCACAATTTCTACTTTTTTTTTCTTTTATTTCCGACAAACCAAGCATTTTCACCCTTTTTCACTTCTACCTTTATTTTTATTTTTTCTTCTCAACATAGTGCATTAAGGATTCCTTTAGGATCAAATACTTGTGCTATCAATTTCGGCACAATCATGCATTTTAATAAAAAAAATCAAGGCTAAAAAGGCTCAATTGGGATTCACTAGGGATAATTCATTTGGAGGCATACACCAGAGTAAAAAATTGGCTTATTCAAAGAAATGCCACGATCATCTTCCATAAATCATACAAGTTACTCATTTAACACACACACGGGGAAAGTTCTATATAAGTAAATTAAAGCAAGAACCAAGCAATTACTTACCACACATGGCATCACGACACACATAAGGGAAAAATCATAATCATAGCATGCTCATATAAATTGCATTACGGTGTTTCCACTCAATTAAACCCACTTAGATCCTTTTAGAGTCAAAACAAAGAACACATGGTTGTTTCAAGGTTACCACTTCAAAGTTGCATATGGAATTGTGAATACTCATGACGTCTGACTAACTTTACAGGACAAGGTTTCACAATGCCAACAAGTTGGTTTCACTATTCTATTCCTCCTCGTGACTAATTTTCCCTTAAGACGGTCGTCATCCATCCATCATTGGGAACTGTCACTCTTATGAGGACTCTAAGACTCAACATAATTAAATAAAACTAGTCCTAGTCAGTTCAATGGGACTATCCTCAGGAAAAGTACTGAAAATAAAAGCCGAGGAACCCAAATAGAAAAGACTCGATAAATCAGTAAAATATGTACAAAGAGAGTCATCTCCCACCCCACACTTAAAGATAGCACTGTCCTTGGTGCGCACAACTAACACAAAGTATAGAGTTAGAGATACCCCGTTAGGCCTCTAGGCCTCGTCGTTATCATCACGACCATCCGTCACATCTGTGGCACCATCAAAGCAGTAACATTCTCCTCAACATCAACATCATCATCCTCCTCATCCATCACCTCATCATTGGTAGCCTCATCATCATAGATCGACTCATGAAATGCGGACCCATCCTGCACATATAGGGTGCATTATCCGTCAGTGGGTAGCGCTCAGCTAAGCTCTCCATCTCCTCATCAGTAACAGGGCGAATCCCAATCTGAAGATGTAACTCTAGCATGCCAAACATTCTAGCCATCCAACTGTTATCCCGAGCTTGCCTCTCTGGTACCGATAAGGCGGGTCCATGTGACATGTCTTGAGCCTTTGTGTGTGACATATCCACCAGATTGCACACGAGATACGGGGCCCTAGCTATAGTCATATCAAGACTTTCTTCCTCAATTCCCTTCGCTCGGAGAAATCTGGTAATCAAACTACCATAACAAAACTTCCACCACTTATTGTTATGAACTTCAACATATTCTACCACAGCACAACCCCCACATTTATTGGCATACCTTTCATAAGCATGTACACCAGAACCACCTGCTCCTTAGTAACATCTGAGGTGTGCTTACCTAGTAAGAGGACACTACACACAATTTTCAACCATACTCTGGCCACTTGGTTAAGGTTAGCATAGTGGAGAGTGGCATGTCTACCAGTATCTTTGCTTTGATCCCACCTAGCCGTGGAATCAACCCCACACAAAGTATGTCTAATGTCTCTATAGGGAGGGGTCTCTTTCAACCTATTATAATCATCAGCATCACATTGGGGTGTACCCAAAAACACATTCAACACTTTAGAGGTAAAGCGAACCGTCTTACCATGAATTGGGACTGACTTATTGTAGCGCGTCTCAGTGATCCAATTAACATAGAATTCCCCTACCAAGGTGAGATTACAATCCCCTTGATTTTCAAAAATATAACGCAACCCCAAATCACACACAATTTCATGAATATGTAGAAATTTGGCTTGTAAGCGTACCTCATTTACATACTCGTCCACAAGATATTTTTCTTCATTTTGGCATTCAACCCATTCTTTGCGTGCCATGTTGCTCAACTACCTACTTGCCAAACTTTTGAAACGGAGTTCGGCTACTTGAAGAACCGGTAGCATCACCCTTCCTTGACCGATTAGAACCACTCCACCATCCACATTTTTTCCCTTAGGAGCCATGGGAACTATCAAGAGGGAAGGAAAGAGAGAAAAAATACAAATTTAGGGGAAGGAAGAGGGGGTCGGGTTGGGAAGTGTGGGGTGGTGGGTATGAGTTGTTCTTGGTGATTTGCGGGTGGTTGGGCTTTGGGGAAGAAGGAAAATGGGAATGAAAGAGTTTGTGTGAGGAATAATAAGGGATTGGAGGTTTTTATGGATGAATTTTGGAGAAGAAGTGAAGAAGAAAAATTGAGAGTGGAGAGAAATTGATGGGTTTGGTCGGTTGGGGGGGTTTTAGAGAGAGGGAATAATAATGGGTTTGGGGATTTAAAAGGGTGGGATGGGGAAGGGTCGGGTTTAGACCTGATTTTGGGACGACCCATCTGTAGATCTGCACTAAGGCGTGATAGGGGTGCCTCGCGCCATCACTACGCCAGGAGGCACTCTGTAGTTTTGGACCTGGCGCAGCACGCCACTCAGTGCGCCAGGACCATCGCTCTGTAGTTTTGGACCTGGGGCGATGCTCCACTCAGTGCGCCAGCCTGTGTTATTTTTTTCTAATACAAAATAAGTTACAAATAATTGAAATCCCACCTATCTAATACTAAAAATAACAAAACTTCACTAGATCCTATGAATTTAAACTAAGTTAAGAAAATTTCAAAATTAAGCAAACTAACTACCTATTACATATCGTTCAGGGGTTGCCTCCCATGGAGCACTTGGTTTAATAACGCGGCTAGACTCCGCTTGGATCATTCATCATTTAGCTTAAGAGCTTCTCGACTGCGATCTGTATCTTCACCGAAGTAGTGCTTGACCCTTTCTCCATTCACCAAGAATGACGGGGAATTTTTACAATTAAGTTCTACGGCACCATGTTGCGTCATCCTCACCACTTCAAAGGGATCACTCTATTTTCACCTTAGTTTTCTGGGAATAACTTAAGTCTTGAGTTAAAAAGTAGTACCTTTCGTCTGGAGTGAAAGTGCGAGGAATTATGTGCTTGTCATGCTACTCTTTGGTCTTTTCTTTGTATAGCTTGACATTATCATAAGCATGGAGCCTAAAATCCTCAAGTTCATTTAATTGACCCATTCGCTTCCTACCAGCCAGCTCAGGGTCAAGGTTCAACCTCTTAATTGCCTAATACACTTGGTACTCTAATTCCACCGGAAGATGACATGCCTTGCCGAACACCATGTGATAGGAATAAGTCCCTATGTGTGTTTTATATGCATTTCTATACGCCCATAACACATCATCAAGCTTCTCAGACCAATCTTTTCTCTGCGCATTCACCGTCTTCTGCAACATTTGCTTCACCTCTCTATTTGAAACTTCCACTTGATCACTTTTTTAAGGATGGTACGCTGTAGCAACTTTGTGACAAATAGCATACTTAGCAAGAAGATTCTTCACTAAGTGGTTAATGAAATGCTTACCTCCATCACTTATGATTGCTCTCAGAGTACCAAAGCGAGTGAAAATGTGTTTCTTGATGACTTTAATGATCACCACTCTTAAGTCATTCATGGGCAGAGCTACCGCCTCAACCCATTTTGACACATAATCAACAGCCACCAGAATATATTGGTTCCCACTAGATGGTGGGAAAGGACCCATGAAATCAATACCCCTCACATCAAAGATTTTAACCTCAAGAATGTTATTTAGTGGCATATCATGTCTTTGCAATATAGTACTTAACCTTTGGTATTGATCACATCTCTTCACATAGGAAATATAATCTTTAAATAAGGAGGGACAAAAGAAACCAAATTGTAGTACCTTGTGAGCTCTCCTCTGTGGTGCTCTCTATACGCACTCACATGACAACTCTCGAGTACTTTCTTGACCTCATATTCCAGAATGCATTTTCTTACCACCTGATCCACTCCTTGTTTGAACAAGAATGGTTAATCCGAGATGTAGAACTTAGCATCGTGAGTCAGCTTCTTCTTTTGTTGGGTGGTTGCACATGGAGGGTACTCTCCGCTCACTAACAGATTCACTATATCAACATACCAAAGCACTTGAGAGATATCCAATGCCATTAACTATTCATCAAGAAACTCTTCTCGGATTTGTTCCCCTTCATATACATGGGAAAAATCTTCTAACCTGATTAAATGATCAACTATTTGGTTCTCAGTACCCTTTTGGTCTTTGATATCAAGGCAAATTCTTGGAGAAGTAATATCCACCGAATTAGCCTTAGTTTAACATCCTTCTTGTTGAATAGGTACCTAATAGACGCATGGTACATATAAATAATTACCTTGGTACCTACCAAATATTATTTGAACTTGTCGAAGGCGAATACTAGAGCCAACATCTCCCTTCTCAGTCACTGTGTAATTAGCTTGAGCAGAATCAATGGTCTTATTCGCATAGTAGATTGAATGGAACACTTTATCTTTTCTTTGTCCCAACACTGCACCCACTACTACATCACTTGCATCACACATGAGTTCAAATGGTAACTCCCAGTTGGGAGCAATCTGTAACGACTCTAATATCTAGTAGGTGAAACTAGAGCTTAATGAGTTTCGTTTTGAGTTGTTATGGGGTTTCTTGTGGTAGAATGTCTTCCCGAGCTTAGGTTGAGGGGTTTAGGGGTAAAAAGTTAAGGTACGACCCCCCCTCCCCCCAAGGACCACCCTAGGGGTCCTTGAGAAGGACCCTTAGCCTAACCCCCAAGACCCCAAAGAAAACTTGAAGTTGCCAAAATGAGGGTGACATGCAGATGGGGTTCATGACCCGTAGGTCCATCCACCTCCCGTGGATGGCCTCCGTATGTTAAGGACCCAATTAGCATGCTCCAGTTCCAAACCATGCTAGGATAGCATGACCCGTAGGTCCACTCACGATCAGTGAGTGGTGGGCGTGAGTCAAGGGCTGCATGCTGTCAAGTTCGGCCAAGTCTAAGGATAGGTTAGTAATTTCCTAATTAATTTAGTTTACTTAATGGACGGTTATTATTATTTATTTATGATATTTAAAGAGTATTAAAACTATTAAATTCATTATTAACTTCATTATTCAAAAGACCCGAAATCAAAACCCAAATTCCCCCCTCCCAAAAAATCTTCTCTCTAGACTCCATTGAAGAACAAAGGAAGGGATCAAGCTAGAGATTCAAGAAGAGGGCTATTTCATATGAATTTTATGGGATTCAAAGTCTAAGGTAGGGATGCTTTTCATTCTTGGTTAGCTATCACCAAGAAGTCCCTTCAAAGTATGTTTTCAAATCCCCCAAACCTAGGGTTTTTCAATTTAGTCATGGGTCTCTTTCCAAAACGAATTCAATTGTTTAATTAAGGTTTATTATTATTTATTATGATGATTTATGATTGGATTAATGGAGTATTGTTGGATTTTGATGAAAATCTCTCTTGGACCCATGATTTCCCCTTTTTCTTAAATTGTGAACTAGGGTATGACTTGATTGATCATGTAAGCTTGTCAATTGTTTATGCTTATGTTTATTAAGTTGTTGAATCATGAAATTACCATATCTAACTTGGTAATTCTAGAATTTAGGTTTGAATCTTGATTCTTAGCCTTGAAGGGCAAATTGAGGGTTAGATGTGAAGCTCTAAAATTTATGAACTTCTTGATGAATTGCCTTAGATTAGATCACTTAGACATGAATTTATTATGAATGAATCTTGTAGACATGAACTAACTTGATTAGGTCTTATATGATGGATCATGGTTGAAGTAGTATTGAGATTTAGTTTACTTGATGCTATATGTCCATAAATGAGTAAGAATGAAGCAAGTAGTTAAATTTACCTGGAGAGTTAGGTTTACATGATTACCATGTGAGGTGTTGATTGAGGGTAATGCTCATTATATGAAGATGATTCCTAGGGATTTAAAGTTAAAAGCTAATATGAACAAGTTAAGGATGTTTAGGCTTAAAAAAGGAAGCTATTATGCATGTTGAAGTTGTATATGACATTATTGTGCAAAGACTTCACCCACATGACCTATAATATGATCACATGAGTTTATGCATGAAATTAATGGATTATTTGAGTCATAGTTGTATCTATGTTTTATGTGTTGAATGATAGATATGTTGACTCAATGTGACCCTTGAATGCAATATATGTGAATTATGTGTGATTGTGGTATTATATACATGCTTATGAACACTTTGAGAAGGAAGTGTCTATGATGATAATGTATCTATGGTGTTGATTTAAAGTTTAGTTCTCATATGCACCTTTACATACTGTTATGCATGAAATGTACTTGATCATGTTGATCCACTTGAAAGGTGGAGGTGTTTAATTATTGTGTATATTGTGGTATTGATGCAAGATCCTCCTTTCCTATACCCCTACACATGACTATGTACGATATGATATGACGAAGTACGATATGACGTGACTATGTATGAAATGTTATGACTATGATAGTCTTGTGGTTGAATGAAAGGATATTCTCATGAACACACTATGAATATGATGTGAAAGGTTTTCTCACAAGTTGATGATTCTAAGGTTGAAAGGACATTCTCCCCCGAAGAATCTATGAGCTATTATGATATATGTTGGTTTGAGTGCCTAGTGCATTCTTTAATAAACATAAACTTACGTAAAGACTTAATGTGACGTTTAAAGGGAATTATGCTTTGCACTGAGCGGATATAAATATGAGATGGGTTCCTTGACACTAGTCGGGTGGTTCACATTACGGTGTCTCATGAGATGGAAGCCTCCACGTTAGAGTGCGGGTTTCAAGAAGCAATCTCCATATCCCATAACTATGTGCCCATATAGGTTGTAGCTAGTGGATCCACCTAGAAGCTATTATGTACATCCTACCTTAGGCAAGTAGGAAACCACTTTTCGGTGTGGGGGTAGAACAATGGATTCCATGTAGCTCACATGGTCTATGTCGATTGAGGCTATATTTGCCTATATGATACGAATACGAGCTATGATAAGAACATGGACTCTAATTATGAATTCTTAAGAGGTACTTCTTAGTATGAGTGAGGGTATGGGACTTCACCCATACATTGCACAAGTGGACTTTAAGAGGGGTTATGGTTAGGTTCTCTTATGTTATGAAGATTTATGAGTTATGTATGTATGATATGTATGAATGTTAAGGTTGACTTTACGTGTTACAAGTTATGATCATGAATTTACTTGTGCATGTTGACTATGGATGAATCAAAAGTAAGATATGTATGTTGTTGGTGATCTAAATGTGGTACTTAGCATTTGGTAGGGTTATGGGATCTTACGTTTGCAATGCACTAGTATGACTTTGGGTTGCTTATATGTTGGTATGAACTTATGTTATGTATGATCATGGTAGCCTAAAAGTGAGACTTAGTGTGGATAGGATTATGGGATCCTATCTATGCATTGCACAAGTTTAGCTTAGGGTTGCTCATGTGATAGTTCCATTATGATGATATGATCTTGGTATGTAATTATGTATGGGAACTATATCTTGTGACGATTGGAGTATGCATTATGTTGTGTTGAAGACTATGCTTGTAATATTGATGATATCCTTTATGTTATGATGAATTGTGTATGGGTTGTCTTATGAACTACATTCTCCAACTATTTTAAAGATGATGTTCAAAAGTGGCATAGCATGGTTTTAAACAAATTGTTCATTTTATGCATGTTTTAAGGATTTTCTTGCATGGCCTCTATACTTAGTACATTTTGTGCTAACCCATATTTCTACATTTTCTATAAGTGTAGGCTTTGGAGATATTGGATGCTATTCTCATGGCTAGGACTCTAGTACATCAAGAAGAAGAAGATTGGTGAGTCCTCATAGTATTCGAGGGCTTGACCACTTGTCCTTATTGTCTATCTTTTATGTTTTAGATTTATGTAAGGGCCATGTCCCTATGATTGTATTAAAGAGTTTTAATTCTATGTTATAGATGGTTTGAGACATAGTGTTATAGACTCTTTCATTTTATAAAGACTTCTGTTGTAAAGAAAATTTTAAATTTTCCGCATTTTTCCTATGTTCTTATGTCATGATATGCTAAGGGCTTGTATGAGACCCCTTCAGGGTCAAGTACACCGTGTCATATCTAGGGGTAGTTTCGGGTTGTGACAAACTTGCTATCAGAGCATAAGTTTTTGGGATGGTTTTAGGATGTCTCAAACCACGTCTAGTAGAGTCTTGTTCATCGTTGTTAGTCGCGACACATCTATGAGTGAGAGGCTATAAGACGTTAGGAAACTTGACTTCTTCATTCTCTAGTCGTGGCATAGAGTTTAACTCTATGAGGTCTTTTCTCTCTAATCGGTAGTCCACAAGATGTGACTAATCAAAGGCCTCTTGTTACAAGGAGCAAGAGAGAAGGTGTTGGTTGAAATACCAATGATGGCTATGTGACTAGATAGGACTTGATATGCTAAGATTTAGATGTCATCCTTAGGATGGATTGGTAGTGTTATTGTTATGCTCCTATGTGGTGTTAGAACCCGTATAGTCAAGTTGTTAGTCCCCAAATGAGCTTATCCGAGAGTGGAAGGGGGAAAGATCTATGCCATAAGTTTGGACTGTGTTTTGTCTTAAAGTTGACTTTGAGGGTTGCATGTACCACCTAGTTAAGGTGAAGAAGAAGAAGTGTAAGTGTTGACCAACTTCAAAGAGTTAGTTATCTTTTAAGATTGATCATAAGTATGGTCATTTTGAGTAGGGTGTTTAGAAAATACCTAGGGTTTAAATTGGTTGGTAGATCCCACCAAAGGTGATGACATGGGTTCCTTGATAGGTTTTACCCTTGGAAAATGAGAGATTTCCCGGTGCTTAAGGCTAGAGGAAGAGAGGATAAGAAAGTTCCTCCTAATGGTTGCGGTATGTGTATGCTTTATTAGATTCCGATATTACTTGTCTTTTGTGACTTAATAAGCTAGACCTTGATGTTGTCCTTAGTGTGAATGGGCTTCATAGTTGTGTTATAATATTGAGTGTAGAACTCTACTTATCCATTTAGAGTTTTGGTAGGTTGTAAAGTTTGATGAAAGAGGGTGTTTGAGTAATGCATATATGTGTTGAGTGAATAGACTCCCCTAAAAAGGATAGAAGTATAATTCACCATGGTCTAGAATCACCTTGTGTGATGGATGTGAAAACTTAGAGATGACTTGCCCCAACCTTAGAGTTGAAAGAAATGGTGCTTAGAAAAGTCCGTATAAGTTTACTTCCATGAGGAAGATGATGTTCTTAGATGGTAAGGTCATTGGGTGTCTTTGATGTCCATGATTTAGATTGGCTTGGAATGCTCACCTTGAGAAATGCTTTGAGTTAGGTAGTTTAGTCCCGGTATGGTAGGCTCATATGAGAGTTTAAGTGGTGTTGGTAAGGTTGCTTGTGAGAAAAAGTGCTTAAATGAGAACCTCTCTAATTTAGAAGTACCAATTGGGATCTTAAATGGCAAGTTAAGAAATAGAAGAGTAAGAAAGTTCTTCCATGAAAATGTTGAGGAGTGGTATTTTAGCAAGGGTTTTAGTTGAGGGTGCTACTTGGGAGGCCAAGGGCCAAAGAGATGTCCCAATATCCTTGTATTCCCTTTTATTCCTCCTCTAGCTCCAGATGATAAGTCCTCCTTGACTCATTTTATGATTTTGGAGTCTTGGATGTTATGTGTGTCCTATGATTCCCTTGTCCCTTAAAGTTACTCTTGTTAACCTTGGTAGGGTTTGGATGAATGATCATTAGACCTCTATTGTTTTTAGAACTCGGTAAGGTCATAATGAGTCTTGGTAAAGCTTTAGGTTTGTTTGAAAGGAGTAGTATTTGAGGTCGTAGTAAGGGGCTTACTCCGTAAGGGGGGGGGGGGAGATCATGTTCTTAGACAGCAAAATTGATTGAGAAGTTCCGATGTCCTCATCCATTTCTTGTATTCCTATTCTAACTTAAAACCAAGAGTTCCTTTTTGGACTTGTTCCATCTCTAGGAGTCATGAGTATTTTAGAGATTTCCATGATCTCCTTATGATATCTATGTTTTTGAAAGATTCTTGTTGGTATAAAATGAGTTTTCATGATTTATATGTTCCTTATGTTGTTGTGTATTTTAGTATGATAATGGCATATGTGACTTCATGAGGTGATTTGATGAACATGCTTTGTTATGCTTTTGATGAAATGACACATTGGCTCCATATTGTTGAGTTGAGCTTGCTTTTAATGGGAAAATGTAGTCCCTCTTATGATTATGTGATTGAAAATGTTTAGAGGAGCTGGTCCACTCCCAAGGGGGAGATGGTGTGCCTAGCTAACATTGTTGTTATGTGCTTACGTGTTGTCATGACTTCCTTATATAATGCATGTTCATGAAAACTTGTGTTTTGAAAGGAAATGAGTTTATGTGAATTGTTTTTCCTCATGTGGTAGTGCTTTGGGTAAGAGGTGCCTATTGTACTTCATGAGAAGAATACATGAGCATGCTTTAGTTTGGAGTTGAGAAATTCCTCCTTGAATGAAATGCTTTTTGAGGTTAAATTGCATAATGTGCTTAAGGATGTTATGATGAGTATGATTTGAGTTGGAGAAGGTAATTCCTCCAATGAAATGAGAAATGTTGAAGTTATGATTCACAATGAGTTTGTAGATGTAGTTCCTACTTCCTTGTATTGCATTGAGTATGTTTGAGATGGAGTTGATGTTTCCTCCTAGTTTTGTGCATTGTTTATGATGTTGCATGCATGATGGGGTGCTAGTCTTGAGTCGTTATCCCTTAATGAGTTTTAAGTGTCATTCGAGGACGAATGTTCCCAAGTGGGGGATAATGTAACGACCCTAAAATCTCGTAGGTGAAACTAGAGCTTAACGAGTTTCGTTTTGAGTTGTTATGGGGTTTCTTGTGGTAGAATGTCTTCTCGAGCTTGGGTTGAGGGGTTTAGGGGTTAAACGTCAAGGTACGACCCCCCTCCCCCAAGGACCACCCTAGGGGTCCTTGAGGAGGACCCTTAGCCTAACCCCGAAGACCCCAAATAAAACTTGAAATTGCCAAAATGAGGGTGACCTACGGATGGGGTCCACGACCTGTAGGTCCATCCATGCCCTGTGAATAGCCTCCATAGGTCAAGGCCCCATTTGGCATGCTCCAGTTCCAAACCATTCCAGGACAACACGACCCGTAGGTCCACTCACGATCCGTGAATGGTGGGCGTGAGTCAAGGGCAGTAACGCTGTCAAGTTCGGCCATGTCTAGGGATAGGTTAGTAATTTCCTAATTAATTTAGTTTACTTAATGGACGGTTATTATTAGTTATTTATGGTATTTTAAGAGTATTAAAACTATTAAACTCATTATTAACTTCATTATTCAAAAAACCCCAAATTAAAACCCAAATTCCCACCTCTTAAAAAATCTTCTCTCTAGACTCCATTGAACAACAAAGGAAGGGATCAAGCTAGAGCTTCAAGAAGAGGGATTTTGCATATGAATTTGATGGGATTCTAAGTCTAAGGTATGGATGATTTTCATTCTTGGTTAGCTATCACCAAGAAGTCCCTTCAAAGTATGTTTTCTAATCCCCAAACCTAGGGTTTATCAATCTAGTCATGGGTTTCTTTCCAAAACGAATTCAATTGTTTAATTAAGGTCTATTATGATTTCTTATGGTGATTTATGATTGGATTAATGGAGTATTGTTGGATTTTGATGAAAATCTCCCTTGGACCCATGATTTCCCCTTCTTCTTAAATTGTGAACTAGGGTATAACTTGATTGATCATGTAAACTTGTCAATTGATTATGTTTATGTTTATTAAGTTGTTGAATCATGAAATTCCCCTATCTAACTTGGTAATTCTAGAAGTTAGGGTTGAATATTGATTCTTAGCCTTGAAGGGTAAATTGAGGGTTAGATGTGAACCTCTAAGATTTATGAACTTCTTGGTGAATTGCCTTAGATTAGATCACTTAGACATGAATTGATTATGAATGAATCTTGTAGACATGAATTGATTATGAATGAATCTTGTAGACATGAACTAACTTGATTAGGTCTTATATAATGGATCATGGTTGAAGTAGTATTGAGATTTAGTTTACTTGATGCTATATGTCTCTAATTGAGTAAGAATGAAGCAAGTAGTCAAGTTTACCTTGAGAGTTAGGTTTACATGATTACCATGTGAGGCTTTGCTTGAGGGTAATGCTCATAATATGAAGATGATTCCTAGGGATTTAAAGGTAAAAGCTAATATGAACAAGTTAAAGATGTTTAGGCGTAAAGAAGGAAGCTAATATGCATGTTGAAGTTGTATATGACATTATTGTGCAAAGACTTCACCCACATGACCTATAATATGATCACATGAGTGTATGCATGAAATTAATGGATTATTTGAGTCATAGTTGTATCTATGTTTTATGTGTTGAATGCTAGATGTGTTGACTCATTGTGACCCTTGAATGCAATATATGTGAATTATGTGTGATTGTGGTATTATGTACATACTTATGAACACTTTGAGAAGGAAGTGTCTATGATGATAATGTATCTATGGTGTTAATTGAAAGGTTAGTTCTCATATGCACCTTTACATACTATTATGCATGAAATGTACATGATCATGTTGATCCACTTGAAAGGTGGAGGTGTTTAATAATTGTGTATATTGTGGTATTGATGCAAGATCCTCCTTTCCTATACCCCTACACATGACTATGTACGATATGATATGACTAAGTACGATATGACATGATTATGTATGATATGTTATGACTATGATAGTCTTGTTGTTGAATGAAAGGCTATTCTCATGAACACATTATGAATATGATGTGAAAGGTTTTCTCATAAGTTTATGATTCTAAGGTTGAAAGGACATTCTCACCTTAAGAATCTATGAGCTATTATGATATATGTTGGTTTGAGTGCCTAGTGCATTCTTTAATAAACATAAACTTACGTAAAGACTTAATGTGACCTTTAAAGGGAATTATGCTTAGCACCGAGCGGATATGAATATGAGATACGGTGTCTCATGAGATGGAAGCCTCCACATTAGAGTGCGGGTTTCTTGAAGCATTCTCCATATCCCATAACTATGTGCCCACATAGGTTGTAGCTAGTGGATCCACCTAGAAGCTATTATGTACGTCCTACCTTAGGCCTGTAGGACACCTCTTTTCGGTGTGGTGGTAGAACACCGAATTCCATGTAGCTCACATAGTCTATGTCGGTTGAGGCTATATTTGCCTATATGATACGAATACGAGCTATGATAAGAACATGGACTCTAATTATGACTTCTTAAGAGGTACTACTTAGTATTAGTGTGGGTATGAGACTTCACCCATACATTGCACAAGTGGACTTTAAGAGGGGTTATGGTTAGGTTCTCTTATGTTATGAAAACTTATGAGTTATGTATGTATTATATGTATGGATGTTAAGGTTGACTTTACTTGTTACAAGTTATGATCATGAATGTCTCCTTACTTATGCATGTTGGCTATGGATGAATCAAAAGTAAGATATGTATGTTGTTGGTGATCTAAATGTGGTACTTAGCATTTGGTAGGGTTATGGGATCTTACGTTTGCATTGCACTAGTATGACTTTGGGTTGCTTATATATTGGTATGAACTTATGTTATGTATGATCATGGTAGCCTAAAAGTGAGACTTAGTGTGGATAGGATAATGAGATCCTATCTATGCATTGCACAAGTTTAGCTTAGGGTTGCTCATGTGATAGTTCTATTATGATGATATGATCTTGGTATGTAATTATGCATGGGAACTATGTCTTGTGAAGATTGGAGTATGCATTATGTTGTGTTGAAGACTATGCTTGTAATATTGATGATATCCTTTCTGTTATGATGAATTGTGTATGGGTTGTCTTATGAACTACATTCTACAACTATTTTAAAGATGATGTTCAAAAGTGGCATAGCATGATTTTAAACAAAATGTCCCTTTTATGCATGTTTTAAGGATTTTCTTGCATGGCTTCCATACTTGGTACATTTTGTGCTAACCCATATTTCTACATTCTGTATAAGTGTAGGCTTTGGAGATATTTTATGCTATTCTCGTGGCTAGGACTCTAGTAGATCAAGAAGAAGAAGATTGGTGAGTCCTCATAGTATTCGAGGGCTTGACCAACTGTCCTTATTGTCTATCTTTTATGTTTTAGATTTATGTAAGGGATGTGTCCCTAAGATTGTATTAAAGAGTTTTAATTCTATGTTATTTATGGTTTGAGACATAGTGTCATATACTCTTTCATTTTATAAAGACTTCGATTGTAAAGAAAAGTTTTAAATTTTCCGCATATTTTCTATGTTCTTATGTCATGATATGCTAAGGGCTTGTATGAGACTCCTTCGGGGTCAAGTACACCATGTCACGTGTAGAGGGTAGTCTCGAGTCGTGACACAATCAAGATTGGAGCTTCAATTAAGTTCCGCTTCAACATCTGAAATGCTTTCAGACACAACTCATTAAACTTAAATTTCACCTCCTTCTCTAAGAGACTGCACAGAGGTCTTTCAATCTTGGAAAAAACATTGACTCTGGTAAAAACCTGCATGCCCAAGGAAACTTCGCACCCCTTTTACAGAAATAGGAGGGGGCAATTTTTCAATCACTTCCACCTTGGATATATCCATTTCTAGTCCATGGCTTTTGATACCTTGTGACCCAATACTATGCCCTCTCGAACCAAGAAGTGACACTTCTCTCAGTTGAGCACTAAATTTGTATCTTCACATCGAGCAAGTACTTTATCAAGGTTTCGGAGGCATACCTCAAAAGACTTTCCAAAGACCGAGAAATCATCCATAAATACCTCTAAAAAGCCCTCCACCATATCATGAAAAATGGCCATCATGCACCTTTGAAAAGTTGCCGGCACATTGCAAAACCCAAATAGCATGCGTTTGAAAGCATATGTACCATAAGGACAAGTGAATGTGGTTTTCTCTTGATCTTTGGGTGCAATCAAAATTTGATTATATCCGTAATACCCATCTAAGAAGAAATAGTACTTCTACCCTGCTAAACGGTCAAACATCTGATCAATTAAAGGGGCAGGATAATGATCTTTTCGTATGGCCTCATTTAGCTTCCAGTAATCCATGCAAATTCTCCATCCGTTGAAGGTTATAGTGGGAATCAACTCATTTTTCTCATTCTTCACAACTGTCATACCTATCTTCTTTGGGACACACTACACAGGACTTACCCACTTACTATCAAAAATTGGGTACACAATTCCAGCATCTAACCACTTTTTTACTTCCTTTCTCACCACTTTCTTCATTAAGGGATTCAATCTACGTTGAAGTTGTGCACTTGACCTGTGATCCTCCTCCATATAGATTTTGTGCATACATAAAGCTGGACTAATCCCATGAATATCAGACATCTGCTACCCTATAGTTCTCTTTCTTTACTTCAAGATTCTCAATGCCGCATCAACCTGTGTTTCAGATAATTCTGCAGAAATTATTACAGGTGAGGTTTCATTGTTACCCAAATATGCATACCTTAGTTGAGAAGGCAAGATTTGAACTCTAATTTAGGTGCTTATTCGATTGAGGGTTTGGGTGGAGGCCCCAATTAGGGATCCAATGATTCCACCATACCTCTTTGTGTTCCCACTACAACCACATTAATAAAAATCGCCATCTCTTGAGCTTCAGTATATCCATCTATGTCATGACCTACCAAAAATCTTTCCAAGGGATCCCCGGAAGCTATACAATGTGACTCTACTGTTAGATCCACAACAGTAATGGTGGACAACTCTTCATAAACATAAGGCAATTTCAAAGAGCGATAGACATCAAACACTTCAACCTTATCATGTGCTCTCATAGTTAACTGCCCAGCTGTTACATCAATCAATGCTTTCTCCGTGGCTAAGAAAGGATACCCCAAAATAAATGGAAGTTCTGGATCAAGCTCAAAGTTTAGGACTACAAAGTTCACTGGAAAGATCAACGATCCCACTTGCACCAACACATCTTCTACTACCCCTTTTGGCCTCCCAATGGATCTTTCCGCAAGTTGTAGAATGGCAGTGGTTGGTTTTCGACTCCCCAACCCAAGTTTCTTGTATGAGGATTCCAACATGAGATTAATGCTCGCACCCACATAAACACTGGGCATGGACACTTTGTCCAATTGTAATTTGCACAGTGAAGCTACTCGGATCCTTCAACTTCTTGGGTAGTCTATTCTGGATTCGAGAACTGCACTCCTCAGTAAGTGCTACCATTTCGTACTCCATTAGCCTTCTCTTGTTTGCCACTATATCCTTCACATACTTAGCATACTTAGGAATTCCTTGCAAAATATCAACCAAAGGCAGGTTAATGTGAACCTATTTAAGGAGAGAGAGAAAAACTTACCAAAACATTCATCTTCATTGTGCTTTCTGAACTTTTGTGGAAACAGAGGAGGTGGTTTCATTTGAGGAACACTCTTCTCAACATTAGAGTTCTTTACCACATCTTCTTGTATATTTTCACTTCTCACTACCTCAATATCTCTCTTCTTTGGAGCTAATTCTTCTTGTTATAGCCCACTTCTGATACTCACCGCATTTAATTGTTTCGGGTTGGGCTCAGTGTCACCCATCAAACCTCCTTGTGGATGCAAGTTGAGCGAATTAGCTACTTGTGCAACTTATTTTTCTAGACTCATCTGTTACATTTGGATGTTCCTCATGTTCTCATCCTGCTTATCTATCCTTGCATTAATCTTCACATTCTCAGCACTGTTCTTACAGAATTCTACCATCAGCTTTTGGAACAACTCTTCATTAGTCATTCCCCCTTTCTGTGCACTTTGGTTTCCGCCTTGGCTATTATTTTGATATTTCTTCCCATTTCCTTGTGCTCGATATTGGTTGGACCCTTGCGCTTGATTTTGGTTCTGGTTTTGATTTCCACCCCATGAGAAGTTAGGATTGTTTCTCCAACTGGAGTTGTAAGTGTTACCATAACACTGCGTACCTCCACCTCTTTTCGCATTGCCCACATAATTCATAGAATCCGGATTTGCTTTACAAAATTTAGTTGCCTGTTCTCCACTACCATATATTCCGCACCAAACCACATATTGTTGTGTAGCATTCACTGGTGCTTGTTGATTTAGTGCAATTTTCTTGAATTGCATGGTTATATTATGGTTCATTGCATCTAATTTAGCATTTATAGCAGTAGCTTGATCCACATCTAGGATTCTTGCAGCCCTTTGTGTCGTTGTCCTTGGTATTTCCCCATTCCACTAGGGGTTTCCCTCTGAGAGTTTGTCTAGGAGATCAAATAGCTCCTCATAGGTCTTTGCTAAAGCTTGTCCACCTGCTGCACTATTAAGAAACACTCGTGCATTATAATCAAGACCTTCAAAGAAAGTTGAGCGAGCACCTCATTTGCCTGGTAGTGATGTGGGCAAGCATTTAACATTTGCTAAAATCGAGCCCATGCTTGATACATATCTTCATTTTCTGCTTGAAGCTCAAAATTTCACTCATCAACCTTGCAGTTTTGCCTGATGGAAAGAATTGACTCAAGAACTAGATAATCCTATGTAGTGATGGAATTTGGTGGCTCTGTATTTAACCACTGCCTGGCTGCTCCCAATAATGAAAATGGGAAAAGAGTCAACCTCACATAATCCGATGAGACCCCATTCGTAATGTATGTATCACTTATCTCCAAAAAGTTCCTTATATGAACTTGGGGATCCTCGTGAGGGAGACTGATGAATTTCCCCATCGAGTGGATGAGGTGCACCATGTTCTGTTTCAGCTCAAATCTACCACCCGCTGGTGGTTTCCGTATACTTAATGCCACGTTGGTAGTGAGTGAGACTGCCATATCACAGACTGGTCTTGCCGGTATAATTGGGGGTACCTCTTGTCCTTCGTTATTCATGTTTTCCACGTGGTCACCCTCAATATTTTTCGGGAGACCCAATCCCAATTCTTGCTGACGTCCTTGATTCGCCAGCTTTCTTCGTAGTCGAAGAGCTCTTTTAAGTTCATCGTCTGGGTCAACAAGATCTCCTTTTCGGGCTAGACTTAAGAACTAAGTGTCTGCAATACAAAGAGCTAAGATCAAGTTGTTAACACTTGAGCAATCTAATTGTAGACTTAAGAAAATTAAATATTAATTAATTCCTAAGTCCCCGACAGCAGAGCCAAAAATTTGTTGCTCCCAATTGCACACGCAAGTGTAAATGGTCGGGCAAGTAATATAGTGGCTCTTAAAAGAACCAAATTATCGAACTGAAGGGACTTACGATCAATTTATATTCACTATCTTAATTCCATAATTCAACAAAAGTTTCTTTAAAAGAGTCTAGAGATCAATTATTACTACTACGACTAAGTCAAGAAATAAAGCAACTAATGCGAATGACTTCAAAATGATGTTTTAAACAAGTAAGAGTCAATTCCAGGGCTGTAGCATGCAATGTATTTCATGTATAGTATCTCGGGTAATGAACTAATTTAGGTTATCAAGTTACTGATTTACAAGGTTGATTATATGATCATGGTCTCCCGACCTCCAATCGCCTACTCCAATTAGTTGTCTAATTACATCGCAGCGGGGATAGACAGTCCTAATTGGTGAGCATTTATATTTCATACTGTTTCGTAACCAAGCTAGTTGTTTATCTGGACGTCACTCTTAAACACAAATCAACTCAATTTAATGGAAGATCAAACTTTCTATATTCTTTGGTCTATCTACCTTAGTGTCTCCCGAGATTAAGAGTAGACAATAGATTTATTTCTATGGTGATCAAGCATGAAATACTAAAACATGAACATAGAAGTAACTTAAAAGCGAGAACCATGATTTAATTCAAAACCATTAACACTCAATAATCATCTGTAGCTACAGCCCCAGAATAAGGGCATTTAGCCACTCATAATATTCAAAAACCGCAAAATAATATTGTTCATGCGATTTTCAAAATAAAGGAGTTAGATAATTGAAACCTATTACAAAAACGTTAATCCTTGCTCTTGCACACCAAAAAGAAGTTGAACCCCCACAAAATACCCTAGGGTTCTATTTATAGAGTTTGGAAAAGTATTTTCAATTACGGGTTCAAAAAGGAGTTCTAATTAAATCAATTTTCGTTGGGCACATCGGGCATAGGCTAGGGCACCATGCCACTCAGTATGCCAGCAACAACTTTCAGTAGTTCTTGCTCTGGCGCGCCACACCAGTCAGTGCGCCTATGAAGTGCCTCAGTAGTTGTATCCTTAGAGCCTCACGCCAGACAGTGCGCCTCAGGAGGTCGCTAGTAGTTGTGGCCTTGGCGCCTCGCACCAGAAAGTGCGCCACCCTGAAGTGCTCCTTATGCCATCTTCGTGCTTCCTAACTCCTCCTTTGATCATATCGAATTCATTCACCTTTAAAGTTCCCGCACCACTTAATCACAGATCTTAGTGCACAATCATAGCAAGTTAGACAAAACAAAGTTAATAGTCTCAAGATTATTCTAATTTCAACGCCTAACGTGGGAAATTCGTGGAAAATTGGCATATAAATATGCCTAAGATCAGTACATATTATATGAAGTTTTATGATATTACTAGGCAATAGTTTCCCGTGCAAGCATAATCCCAACGTTGCTAATTTTTGTGATTTAAATGTAAGGATAGTGCATACATGGAGACACAAGCATGCGCGCACGCGCACACACACACACATATATACACACACATTCTACAGTATTTAAATAATACTGCATTTTGACTCCTTTTCAGTGTTACTCAGCGCTAGACAGAAAGTATCTGTGAAATAAGAGGGAAAATGAATTTAGTATGTAGTTATGGGGAGGAGTAAATGTGGATTAAGAATTTATGAGTGATTGCAAGATCTAAGTACTTGTCCATTTTCAAGAAGTAGGCAGCAAAGTCCACGCTATCAAAAGCAAAAGTGTACGCTATCAACAATTGTAGTAGTTGAGTAGACAAAAGGGTGTTGCCAACCATATTGCAAAAGAGTAGCATATACTACACTGATAACAAAAGGAGAAAACATCAATTGTTGAAGTAATAGAGTGTTGACAAAATATATGATTATTTAGTTAGGAATAAGGTGAATATCACTGCAGGTTGTGCTATTAACATACAATCATTGGATTTAAAATCAATAGGATATTTGACTATGAGGAAGCTTATTGAGATCCAAATTTAAGCATAGACTATTTACTTTTCAATTCAAAGGCTTAACAATTGTGTGGGAAAGTGAGGTGAACTTCTGAGGGAACATGGGTCCTAAAAACAAAAGAAAAAGCAAATAGAAGTCAACATTGAACAAAAAATAGAAAATGAGTTTAAAATATGTGAAATATAGTAAAAATTGAAGTACCAAGACTTCAATTGGTTTCACAGAGGATCCATTAAAAAATAATATTATCACCAATTCTTATGTCACAACTATCATAATAAGACACTGGACATGTTTCTTAATTATTCAAAAGTGATCAAGAAGTGGAGAATTTAGCAAAAGACAAGGGCAACAAGTAAATTATTACAAGAAAAGAAATCCAAATAGTATTATTCACCCTAGCAGTAGCTCTACTTCTTCTATGTGTAGCAACATTTTTCTTTTGTATTTCATGGAAGTATGTATCAAGTAAAAATAAATTGGATATATTGTTGGATATCAATTGAAAGTCATGTAGAGAGAATACATTTTAGTATTCCTTTGTCATGATTTGCTTCAGCTTGCGTTTGTTGCTTTCTGGAGTTGTTGGTGCAGTGAGGGGCAATGGAAGATTTCTAGCAATATATTTTTAAGTGATTGACATGATGAACAACTTTTCTAAAGATGGATCCTTGTTTTTTGCAAACAACTTCTTTATTTGGATAGTGAATGTCTTCCCTAGCAGTTTGTGTTGCACGGGTATGAGTGGCAACAATTGTTTCTGAAAAATGAAAGGAAACCATGCAAGATAGATTTTTAAGCAAGAAACAAGAGCTTGTAGAGTGTTTTACCTTTATGCAACGTATGTCATGAATTTTTACCACAGTGAGAGACAATAGTTCTTATCCGATTTTGTCTGAAATCATGGCTGTTGTTGAACCAATATCATCTTGGATGGTTACTTCAAATTGGCATATGTTATGGAAGCAAAAATCAATATGTTTATGTTCAAAAAGATTTTTTTTTAAATTGAAAATTGCTATTTAGTTAGCAACAAATTAAAATGATGATGGATTTACGTGGCCACTATGAAAATGTGAACTGGACCAGATACATAATTTCTTTTGCCTCTCCCTAGGTACATGTGTTCGATAAAATAGTGAATCTTTCATAATCTGTGACCTTGTGAACTTGAAGTATTTGAGTGGTAACATCTTTTTATAAATAAAAACACTTCATTCATTGCATACTGAAAATTTGTGTGAGAAGAAACATTAATCCAGCAAGCAATCTCCCATAGCTTGATAGCACGTCATCCTAGTGCATTTATACACATAGGTATTCTTTATTTATGCCATAAAGTACATGAAACGTAAAAGATATCAGAACAACAATGTTGTGATTATGTAACATAGAGTACACACAACCTTGTTTCTATTAGTGACCTCACTCATATGATTCTCGTCAAAGTAAAAATCTTTCTTCGGTTCCTAGGTGTGAGATGTGTTGATCGACGGCAGGTTGTACAGTAGAATCTTTTCTGTGACCAATTCCTTGGAAAGATTTGCTTGCAGTCGGAGCAGACTAAGACGCAGAATCATTGAGTTTTATTGGATATTGACAATTGAGTTTGCAAATGGAATATTTGGCCCTGGGCATATATATGAAATGGTAAATTGTATTAATCAACTTAATTTATAAACTTAATTTAAGATGTAGATGATGCATGTACCAAAGATTATTGTTGGATATTGACAATAGGTACGATGCGTTCTTCAAATGGCACAAACAAAAAAGAGCCTGTAGTTGTGGTGCTTTTTGTTGTATATATGCTGAGAAGTGGTTTTATTTCATTGGACATGTATGTAAGTTAAAAATGTTAAAGATGTGAATACATTTATTTATTCATAGAAAGAGGTGTTTATGAATACCATGTCTTTAGTTTGATAGCTTGTGGGTACGGGGGATCAATCTGGATTGTTGTACCAAATCTATTTGAAAGACCTGCATATTGTTGAATAGTTAGTATTAATTTGAGCAATATGTGTTTTAGCATAGGAGAAATTGTTAATATGTTTGTACTTTTCCTGAAGATGATTTTGGTTTGGCCACTTTTCTGGCAATAATTACTGGGAATTCTCGAAGCTCTATCATATGTGTGAGAAGTTTATTTCCATAAACGTCTATAAATTCTTTCCAGAGAGTGAGTTTTGTTGGTTTTTTCCTGTTTACATAAAAAAGAAGAAGATAAACACTGTTATAATAGATCATAGATTACATAGATACAAGCTAAAATGGAAAAAAGTTTACGATAGAAAGTAAAGAAAAGTGTGCTACAATTGTTGTTTAAATTGAGTATAAAACGTCTTTTCAATAAGAATATGTAAAACTGTAGAATTTGGTTATAGCTACTGGTTAGCAGGGTATAACATTTCTGAATTACAGGAAAGTAGTAGGCACAACACCATGTGGCAACCTATTTAAAAAAAATCAACTAAATCTTTCATTCATGTTTTTATGTTTGATTTTTTCAGTCAGGTGTAGCAAATGTCATCGAACGTGAACACTTTTGAATCTTAATGAAGACAAACTATTATGGGCTCCAGATAAACAAGGGAGATTCTCAATTGGAGCAGCTTACAGAAACTCACAGAGGACGCACACTCAGTCAGGCTGCTGGCCATGAAAAATGATCTGGAAAGTTAAGGTGCTAATTTACAAAGGTTAGTAGTGCACGATTTAGTACTCGGTGCAATAGTTGTCTCGGGAAACATACTTATTGAAGAAGTATTCACTCTTAGAAGCCACCTAATTTTTTTTCTAGAGATAAGTCACATTAGTTAGTTTTGAAGCTTTGATTCATCACCAATCTGGTAAATTTATTAAATTTTTCTTCCCGGTTTTGATGGAGTAATATGAAATAAGAATAAGCAAGAATGTAGTTTCCTGACAATCCGAAACAGAACAGGGAAGGCATAAGTATTCAACAAAAACTGAAAGCAAGTAATAACTGTTTTAAATAAGGAGATGCGCAGGGACAATTTCTAAAGAAAATGTTTGGAATGACTCGAAGAGGTTCACTCCTATCCAAGGGAGCTTGTTATATATAAACAACTATCCAAGACCATAAAATCTAGGACAAGTAACTCAAAGCATATTCAATTCTTAAGCAACTTTAGTAATCAAAAAGAAGTTTGTATATGAAAAAAAATGATGAATGGTTATACCTTTCCTACAATGTCAGAGAGAGTTCCCACCACAAAGGGATCATCAGGATGGAACAAATTAAAAGTTGAACCTTTCATGGTATCTAGCAGACATATTGTAATCCTATATCCTCCCCCACCCTCTATATTTCTGAGAACATACAAAATGAATATCTACAAAAGTCAAGAATAACATAGACTGAAACATGAACAAAAGTTAGTCTTGAACTCCTTTACCTTGGAAATTGCACTATATATACAACATCAATTCTTTTGTGTATATAATAGACTATGAACTCCTTGGTACTGAACTCCTATAACATTCTTCTAATAAAACCAACAACAACATAACTAGTGTAACCCCACAAAGTATTGACTGGGGAGGGCAGAGTGTATGCATACTTTACCCCTACCTCAAACGTAGAGAGGCTATTTCCGATACAAGCTCGACTAAATTATTCCAATAAAACCAACAAGACTACACGATCCAAACAGTGAAAAAGAGAACCTTGCTTACATTAGATAACCTGTGAATGGATCGCTCCACAAGCAGTGAAACAACAACAAATATAGTCAATACAGAAGCAACAATCCATGTTGGTGTCAAGGCCAACGAACGAAGTTCTTATGTATCTTCTCTAGATATTTTATTCAAATGTCTTTATAACTAATCTACTAGAACTTCAAATTTATTAACTTTAAATCAAATCAAACTCTACTAATTACAGAAAAAAATCAAAACTTTCTGTCAGTTCGCTTGACTGATAATTTCTACTGGCAACATAAAAACCCAACCTTTCTTGCATTTCCAATAGTACAATAAATCAAGAATCATTGTCCCTCTAATGGAAATCTTTTATAATCCTTCACATTCTAAAATAATGAAATCTGTCACTTTGGTATGTTGCTTTAGCTATTCCAACAAAAACTCAACTTTCAAAAAGATGTTTTGACTCTGATTTGGACTCAAACTAGCCAGCAAAAAAAAAGAAGCTTATTTGATCCAGAATTCTTGATTTGCCAATGCAACTACTACAGATTTGATTTGATGTCTAGACCTAAGACCCACCAAATAATTTGAGGTAATAAAATGATACTTGAAACTAAAAACAACTATTCTTTACACTAATAGCAGAAAGATCCAATCTTTATGGGGGTTTTGAGCTTAAAATAGCTGATTTTGTCTGAGTAAAGAGTGTCTTTTGGGAAAATGTTAATTAAAGAGAGAACACTACTTACTACAGAAAAGAAGCAAATAAAAAAGACAAAAAAAAGTGTGGTCATTTGAACTAAATAGTAGTAAAATAATTGAAAAGCAGTGTGGATCAGGGTCAGCTATATTGGATAGCTATAACATATCAATCAATCAATTAGTTATTGCATAAAGCTTGCAAACTTCAAAGATATGTCCGGTTAGATTAAACAAACTATCAACAAAATTCAACTTGCATACCTAAAAATTCAGTTACTAATTGTGGTGTGATTATTGAGTAAAAATGTATGATCAGTTATAATTTATAAAGGGAAAATAAAACAGTTGGTATATAGCTATAAAGGAAAAGATGATTGCTCCGTTTTTTGTATTAAATATTAATTGATGTACATGTTTTAACATCTCTAGGCTTAGATCAAAATTTTCAGATTTGAAAAGTTGGGAAGTAAAATTGTACTTATTAATAGTCCATGATGATGAATTTTGCTCCCATTTGAGGCATATGATGGAGGGCTATCATTTATCACGAAGGCAAGAATATTTTGCAGAAATTAAATAGTTATTAGTAAGTTAGAATAGTTATAAAAAATGGATTATATGTGTGGTAAGTATAGTGTAAAGATATGTTGAGAAGTACCGAATTCAAAGCCTATAGCTTAATAGTCGAAATTGTCAAACGATGAACTTTTAGCAGTGTTTGTGGCAACAATGGTGGTTCAGGGGGTATAACCTGTTCTATTGATTCAACAATTGTGCCCTTATCGATTGTCCAGGTGAATTGCTGAAGAGGATTTCCATACGCCAGGGTTGATTCGGTGACATATGCCCAGCAAATATGTTTGGAAAGAAACAAACTTTTTTTCATAATGTGTGATATCTGTACCGTACATGGCAACTTGTATTTGAGTTTCCTATTAGAAAATTAATAAAGTTAGAAAAATATAAGGTAACAAAAATAACAAATAGTTAGTATAGACATTCAAAAGTTGTTTGAATTGTTGGAAAAAAGTTATATTTCATATTTATGAAATTTAAAGCATACGAGTATGGGTGAAAGTTTACCCATGGACATGATATGTAAATCCTATGGTGAGCCAGTGATCAAAATGCTTTAATTAATAGAATGCAGATTACAACAAAATATGTAACAATTGATTTTGCAGACTGATGAGTCCACGAATTAGACTCATTTAGGGCTATATTTTGATAGAATTAGTGTCCTCAAATGCATATTTTATCTCAATATCTGATGGAAACCCTTAAGTTTCAGGTATTTGGAGTTTGAGGGAAAGCATGGACACTACTTGGCAAAAAAGGAACAAAGGCAGCTGAAAGAACGAAGAAATGAAGATATGAGAATCGCCGAACCCATTCGGCGAGTCGTCAAAAGATCTTATCCTCGCCTTTTGTTCCAGTGTGCTTAGCCCTGAAGGAAAGGATCAAATCGGCGGTGAAAATGAGCAGTCGACGTATCGCGGAGCAGTTCCGTGAAGCTGTACTATGTCACCCAATGATCCAAACACGATGAGGATGAAGGATGGAGCAAGACGACGATGAAACCGACCAAAGGGCGGATCGCCGAGTTGATCAGCGATCTCGACTAACGACGCCGAATGATCCGCTGCAACACAGATTTTTGAAAATTATAAATTCTCATTGAGAGTTGTAGCTTAGTATCAGATTTTTAATATAAAACTTTTAAACCATAGAATTTTGAGTTCTAAGTTTGAAGAGGGTTTTGAAGAACTTGAAGATTCAAAAGGTTTCAACTCCAAGAATTTAGACTTGGGTCTAGTGGATTCTTCAATCTTTGCTTTTTTTGAGACTTAAATCTTCATACCCATTTGAATGCAAACTCATTTTGGTATAAATTTCTATCTCTTTTATATGTCTAGCTAAAACCCCAATTCTTGGGGTGTGATTTTGTGAATATGGGTTAGATTATCTATTGGGTCTTCCTTGTGGATGGTTTATTTGTTGTGTAAATGTGATTTCGTTTAGTAGTTGTGGTAGAGCTTAATGAAATTGTAGTTGCAAATACGATTTCACCTTTGTGTTTTCGGCTTGCTCGAGAGAGAGGTCGTAAAACTAAGACTACTAAATTGATGGCTGGTGGGAGTGGGTCGACATGAGTTTCAGCTCGAGAGAGTGAACCCTAGTCCTTCTCCCACACACTCAGCTCGAGAGAGTGAGTGGGCTAAGCCGGAGGCTGTTCTTCATGCGGCAAGTGGGTGTCCGAGAGGAACCCATTTGATTCGGGGTAAGTAGCTCGAGAGAGATTTTGCCCCCACTATAGTCTAGCCTAGTCACAAATATTCAACGGATTTATTGTCGAAAACATTTACCCAATATTTTAGTTTATCCCGTATTCCTATCATATCCCAAGAATCCCATCTCCTTGATTAGTACTCTTTCCAAGAATCCTCTCTCCTTGATTAGTACCATTTACATTTTTTCTTGTTTTACTTACTTGTGACAAACCCCCACCATTAATTGACACTTTTGTGTCACCCTTTAAATTTAACATGTTTAGATTCAATAATGTTTTTAGCTATGACTAATTAGAACTTGATTTTATATTTCTATTAATTCTCAAGCCCCCTCCCTTGGGACTCGACCCCAACCCTTGGTTGGATTACTATACTATTGTACGATGGTAGACACTTGTATTGGAAGTTGTGTCTTGATTACGCAAACATCAAAATGGTGCCGTTGCCGGGGAACGGTGTTATTTGAGAATTATTAGTTTAGTAAATTTTTTGTTCTTCTTAGTTATAGTTTTACTTACTTAATTTTCAATTTTGTTTCGCATGCTTGTGCTAACAACAAGAGAGATGAGTGTGGTTAATGACTATGAACCAATAGAGCACCTCTCGGTGGAAGTGATGAGGTTCAGGGGTAGCGTCCTGACCTTCAAATAGATGAAAGGTGAACTTTTGCATGAGTCGTGGATGAGGTTTAAAGCACTGTTGAGGCAATACCCAACTTATGAAATTCCCGATCTAGTTCTACTGGAGTGCTTCTATAGGAGTCTTAATCCTAGAAATAGAGGATTAATCGATCGACTTGTCCCGAGTGGTCTTGAGAGATACCCCTGTGAGACCGCAACTAAACTCCTTGACCTTATGGCCAAAACCAACAAGGATACTGAGAAGGACCAGCAATTGATTATTTTGCTAGGTCAGATGAATAACTTGACCAAAAAGGTTGAGGAACTGGAGGTGATGTCCAATAAGAAGAGCAAATGCATACCACCTACCGAGCAGGGAAGGTCTATAGACAATGAAAATAGACGTATCAAGGATACATTAATAATCATTCTCCAAAAGCTAAATGAGCAAGATCTGTTAAAAGAAATTAGAGATAATGTAGAAGTGCTAACTCAGATGAGCGGTTCTCACTCTAGATCTATCCACCTAACTGAAACTCTCTTGGGTCATGCATTGCCTCAGCTACATTCAAATGAACAATTGGGATCACCTAGTTGCACTAGGTTCAACCCCAAAAATGAGGTTTGAAGGTGGACTTGCGTAGTGCCACGATGTTAACTAAGGGGCTGGGCTGTTTGGGAGGCAACCCAAAATCATTTATTGCTTTATTTTTCTTTGGTAAAATAATGGTGTGTTGATTTTGTAGGTTAAAATGAGGAAAGTGTTGAAAAGTGCAGATTGACAAGCTAAAGATCCAGTTGGCGAATCGCAAAAATGGTTGGCGATCCCACTATTGTCCGCCGTTTAGACCTCTAGATAAACTGGAGGCCCTGTAAAACTCGGGGAGGCAAGTGACTAATCGGCGTGTTGCCGAGTGGTTCAGTGATCTTGACTAATGTCGTCGAATGGGGAACAACTGGACGGTTTTAAAGGCTAATGGTTTCAAAGTTGGACAAATTTTCATTTTCCACTCGATTTCAACTTTTGCAAATCTGCACCTAGTAAGTAATTTTCATTATCTTTGTATTCCTGGTATTCTAGTCGTCGATTGGTGTTCGAACTTGGGATTACATTGCCTCTTAGCATTTCAAAGTACTTCGATCAGCATAAAAGGCTGGTTTTCCCAAACCTTGAGGCCTCTTTGAAAAATTTGTTCTCTTATGCAATTGGGCTTATTGAATTGATGTGTGCTAGGCCTCTCTGATAGATTTATATTGTTGAAATGTCGAATTCGATTTGTAAATCTTGCCCATCGTATCTTGATTTTTGTATTCCCTTTTTGTTGCGTGTAAAAATGAGTTAAATCTTGTAGGGTTGTGCGTGCATGGTGTTTATCATGATTAAGTGTTATGGGTCTGAGCTTAATTGTACTAGTGCATAATTTAATTTTGTTTTCAGGGGTTGCGGGGTTAAAGTCGAGAAGATAGGTGGGAAATAGGCACATTGGGCCATTTGGCGAGCTGGGTCGAGCTCACCAAACCACTCAGCGGTTCGCCTAATGACCCCGTCTCGCCTTTAATTTCATGCTATTTGTGATATGGGCTTTGTAACTTTCGGCGAGAAGTCTTTAATCACTAAAAGCATTGGGCGACTCGCCGAAAGTCTCCTTGATCGCCTTTTGTCTGCACCCCTGAACCTTTATGCACTATCTCTTTCGGCGGATAAAACCCTGGTCGCCGAAAGGATTTTCCCATCCTTGACTTTTTAAAATTTTTGAGCTAACTCCTATCGGCGAGCTCGGCCTAGCTCGCCGAAGCAACTTGGCGATTCGCCGATCGTTTCGGCGTGTTTTTCTGCAATTGTGTCCCTACGAATTTGATTTAGTTGTTTAACTTATTCCCAATCTTTGCAAAAATGGCTAGATCTAAAGTTGTAGGAAGAAGCAAGCCACCCCAAGGTAAAACAAAGGGTATTACAATCAACGAGGATGCAGCTGCATCCAGAAGCAAAGTTGCTAAACTTTCCACAACTGGTGGGAAAGGCAAGGGCAAAGACAAGACCCTTGAATTATTAGATGCAAGCACTGACAGTGAATGCTTTTTATAAAAATGACCCCAACCAATCTGACAGCGAAGGCGTGGGTTCTGATGATGATGATCTGTTAATAGCATAGAGGCTGAGCGGCGAACTTAAAAGCTGAGCGATCCATCTAGGGTCAAGACTCCCCAGCCTACCACTACTACACCTCCAGTTCCAGAATAGGTAATGGTATTAACGCCTCCAGTACAGGATCCTCCACCTAAGTCAATGAATCGAGTAAAGGCTAAGGGGATGAGGACAATTCTGGAGGAAAAGCGTTCGTCCATAGACGGGGTTATAGACATACACCCAGAGATACTGGAGTGCCTAAGGTACCACAAGTTCCAAATCTTCACTAAAACCCGTGGCCCTTATATTCCAAACTGGGTAAGAGAGTTCTACAGTGCATACAGTGCACTAAAACCCCAGAAAAAGCAGCTAGCAGCAGCCTTCAAAGA